>NC_138943.1:27592500-28042500 GCF_965226115.1 Aulonocara stuartgranti | reverse complement strand
CCCACACAAACACACACAATTTTTAAAATCCTTTTCAGCTATAAATTATATCGATAATTATTTTGCATCATGAAGAATTGTCCCTAAGGCTTTACTGTGTTATTGTGACTAGACTAGATTATTACATGTGAGTGCATGAATATGTATGTACATGAACATAAACATTTTGAAAGCAACAGAAGGGGCTTTAAACAATGTCTATTTCATTTGTTGTGGTGCGTTATGCCAACCTAAACACATAAATAATGTCACATAAAATTTTAGCATCTCATCATAAACAGACTGTAATAAGTTAAAGAGTAATTAACCAAAGAAATGTGCAAATGATAAGCAGCAACACCCCAATCTCAACTGCCCCAGTGACAGAGAGCAGAGAGAATCTGTTCATTAGTCACAGAGAGGTCTGCCCATAAGGTTGAGAGTATATAGTTATATATGTTACAAAATGTGAGAACTTGTAGAATAAAATGTGAAAAAGTGGGAAAAAAATTGGACTTGTCAGAGAGCGCTGGTTGAGCGATGAGGGGAAAGGGGAAAAAAGAGTGCACAGGGTGTAGGGTTGCCAACTCCCTGAAAAATAAATAAGGGACACCTCGTGGCCAGGGCCGGGCGACCCAGTTGTCTTCACCCTTCCCAGTGTGGTGAATTTTCTAGCTCTTTTTTTGTGTGTGAAATTATTTTTTTTAACCCTTTGACTTGAATTTGATTTAAGTAGATGTGTATTCTTTGTGATATGAACACATGTGAAACAAATGATCATTTAGCCATTTATTTTTAGCTCAAAATGACAACATTAACACATAAAACAGGTCTCTTTCTTAAACAGAAGCCTGTCATGCTTAACTTTTGAGAATATAAGTAAATCTTTCTTTAAAAGAACTCTGTCCTGCTTAACTTAAAATAATAGAAAACAATAGAAAGAAAAACATTCTTGTAACAGTGCACATTTAGTGCATTTAGTACAATTGGCTTCAGCTGAGGTATTATTTCAGCTTTTCTAATGCTAATCAGCTGCTCCCGTTTGAAAACCCGCTTGTTCCCATGATTACGCATCATAACTCATCATCATTGTTCATCTGTGTATTACTTTTATGTATTAGTCATCTATTTGTTGTAATCATCTATCCTTGCAGTCGTTTATTACACAAAATAAATTATATTATCACACTTCTGGCCACATAGCGCTGATATTCACTGCACATGCCCATATTAACTTTTTCCAGCCAGGTGTTTTCCTTTTCCCATTCTTCCCTTTCTCTGAGGGGAACAAACATTGCTGCTCTAACGCTGGGCTCACACTGTGCGGTTTTAGGCCCATTTTGAGCCGATTTTTGAGTGATCGGACCGATTTTGGCCTTCATCGTGCGTCGTGTAGTATACGTGGGGTAACGAGAAGTGATTAACACCTCACGACCAGCTCCCGATCATCAATCGCTCGTGAGCCGCTCACACTGCTCGCGCGCAAACACGTAAACGCCGTGAAAAAGACGGAGCAGCACGGCTGTGCAGCGTGTGATCTGGACACAAGCGATGGAGGCACAACTTGTAGAACTTTGAAAAGCTCATCCGAGCCTTTTCGATGTGGCCTCACAAAATTATCACGACCACAACAACCGTGAAAATAGTTGGATTTACATTGCTGCTCAATCACAGCTGCCTGATCATGTTTTTCATTAGCAATTTAGCAAAGTTGATGGTGGTGGTGTGTCTGTGTGAGTGAGAGACAGAGAGAGCGAGCGACAGATTTTCTGTTATAACCTTAATTTTATGGACGCACAGTGTGAGCACTCAGGTCGCATCAGAGCATCGGGCGGTATAGTGTGAGACCCTGCATCGTGACCTACCAACTTCTAACCCCTGCGAGTCAATCGTGCAGTTTGAGCAGGAGCTGAATAACGCGACTGAAAAAAATCGCACAGTGTCTGCCCAGCTTTAGGTGTACTGTCGTCCGAGACTTGCACCGCAGTGTCGGCGTTTGTTTCCCTGTTGGCCATGCTTCTTGTTGTGGTCATCTGTTGTCTTCCGGTATTTTCTCCGTAAGCGACCTTTCCTCGACCAATGAGATGAGCGGTAATCTGAATTGTCATACTCGAATTGTCATAAGTGTGCTGTCAGCTCATTGGTCACAAAGCAGGAGAGGGGCTGGGAATTATGTTTTCAAACAAAGCGTTAATTCCATAAACATTTATAGACTACTTTTGATTTTCACTGTATTACGGGACAAAGTGCGTCCCTTATTAGCTCAATACGGGACGTGTACTTTTGTTTCTAAATACGGGACGATTCCGTATTTTAAGGGACGGTTGGCAACCCTAACAGGGTGACAGAACAAAACAGAGACTAAGGAAGGTGAGGAGACATAGATTTAATGGCATGCTGCAGTGGTGATATAAACACCTGGTGAGTGAAAAGAAAAGTGAGTGGAGATAAAGTGGCCGGTCCTACAGCAGACTGACCCTCTAGCAGTATAACTGGAGAATGCTTTATAAGCTTTATCAAAAAGAAAAGTTTTAAACCTAAAACTAGAGAGACAGAGTTTGTCTCGCCTCGCCACTGCAGCATTTTGGACTGACTGAAGAATTTTCAGGGAACTTTTAGAACAATCTGATAGTAATGAACTCCAGCAGTCCAGACTAAAAGTAATGAACGCACACATTCGTTTTTCAGCATTTCTCTGAATGGAGGTTTCTAATTTTAACAATAATGCACAGATAAAAGAAAGAAGGCCTACATATTTGTTTAATATTTGCATATCCTAATCAAAGATGACCCTAAGATTTCTCAAAGTGTTGCTCAAGGCCAAGGTAATGCCATCCAAAGTCAGTATCTGTTAAGACACGTGGTGCTGAGTTTGCTTGTTTTTAGAGCCAAATAACCTAAATTCTGTCTGAATTCATGAGAACTATGCTACATAGATAAACATAGCTGGTTATCATCTGCATAGCAATGCAAATGCATGCAGGTGTTTATAATAGATGTTTATAATAGTATGTGTAATATGTAAAACCAGCATGTATTCAACAGAAGGTCAGAAAAGCATTGCCTGGTTTTGATTGTGTAAACATCATAAAACCGTGGATGCATCCTACCTTTTATCAACAGTTCAGGTGGCTGCTAATGGTGGAGTGGTGTAGGAGGCATTTTTATTGGCTTAAACACAACAATCTAAGTCAGTACTGGTGCTGACTATGTCCGTCCCTTTAAGACCACAGTCTAACCATATTTTAGCGGTTTCGCCCACTACTAGCAGGGTGTAACTGATATAGTTTCCAGTGAGTTGAACCTGCACCACACTCATTACCAGAGATGGGCAGTAACGCGTTACTTGTAATCTGATTACTTTTTTCAAGTAACGAGTAAATTAAGGGATTACTATTGCAAAAACGGTAATTAGATTACTGTTACATTCCCGTAGGAACGCTGCGTTACTGCGTTACTAAAACCGTGATTTTTTGCGAGAATGTCTCACGACAGTGATGTAAGCGAGTGCGCCGTTAGTGGCAACAGCTGTGTGCAGATCAACAATGGATCATATATCGATTGTGGGAGAGAGTATGAGCGTGCAGCGTTTAAAGCGTGGAAGTACTGACCTTACTTTGAGTTTGATTCCATAAAAAGTGACAAAAACATTAGTGTCCGTTGTGCGTGGGAAGAAAACTTCTTTTTACAGCGAAAAAAACCCCTAAACAAGCACCGAGTGCGCAACGACGTAATGGGAAATTCACAGAGAAATTCGCGGATTCTTCAACTGACCGCAGCACACCTGCACCGGGGTAAACCTCCGCCTACCCCAGTCCTGCTTTACAGGTGAAAATAGAGCAACAGGACCGCTGAGTCTTTGACTTTACTTATTTTCTGCTGTGTTTTACTTGCATCTATTTGAAAGACTGAGTGTAAACACAAAAAATATTTTATTTTATGTGCTGGGATGTGCAGAAAATAGGTTTAAATGTTAAACTAATTTATTCAAGTCAGAGAATGTAAAATAAATTTTTGCTTGATGCATAAAGTTAAAAGATTAAAACTGATGAAACAAGTTAAAAAAAAAAGATACTTTTCCATTTGATTACATTTTGTATGATGGATTATGCAGAAAAAGTAGAATTGGGCTGAAAGATCTATCGCTTTATCACCTCTTCAGGCTGTAAATCGTGTTTTAAAAAAGTAACTAAGTAACTAAGTAACTAAGTAATTAATTACTTTTGAAAATAAGTAATCAGTAAAGTAACGGGATTACTTTTTGGGGGAAGTAATCAGAAATTAGTTACTGATTACTTTTTTCAAGTAACTTGACCAACACTGCTCATTACATACTATAAATTCCAGATATTCCACTAAATATAGTTGGGTGACGTCTCCCATAGCTCCCTGGTATTCTAGTGGTTAGGATTTGGCTAACCACTACAAGTCAATAAATGAAAAGTATTAAAATGATCATATGTGACGTTAAGAGGTGCAAAATATCATAAGGATTGGTAAACAGACTTCAGACAGAGAGTGTATCTGGCTATGAGTAAAGGCGCTCTCTTTGGACTTCTGCAGATGAGGAGGCTGCACATTCTGGAAAGCAGCAGAGCAGGGACAACTGGCCTGGTAAGTGCGAGGGATTAAGTTGCATGGTCTACCTACAAACATACACAAAAGCACAAAAGCATTACCTTAGCCAAATAATATTAATGACCTGAAATAAAAGGCTTCTTTTCACTGACAGACACAGACAGCAGTTCACCTGTTCGAAGCATAGCAGACTGTCACACACTGTGCTCGCTCTGTTTATGTAAAAATGTTAAAACAAAAAAATGTGAGACCACTTTCAATCATACAGCTGGTTTCTTGATTCTTTAAATTCACCCTGTACATGTGCACAATAAACCATAAACTGCAGGGCCACAGTTGAAACGTCTCCTTTTCGGGTGTAATATTTTGACTGCTGAAGAAGTTATGGGATAATGAGGCATTTTGTGACAACAGCAAGCGCTGAGTTTAGCATTGCTTCTTTAAAACTGTTTTTCTTTAAAAGCAGGCTGAAATATTCTACCCTGCAGTTATCATTATGCTAAAAAATAAAAAGATGGAAGTTAGACTGTCACTTAAACTCTGAAAGTTTGTTGTGAATGAGTCTAAATAACATACTGCCACACAGGCTTTTCATGGGCTAATTTGGCTCTGTGGGATTTTAATGTTTGAAGTGTGTCAGCATTTTTCGCTAAAAGACCTTGGTGAATGTTAAACCTGCATCTCTGAATAACTTAAAGATTTACTCAGGAAAATTAAATGGACAGATGGCAACAGTCAGCAGTGGGCTCTGGCTTTTTATTGCGAGAAAAGTAGGTTATTTTGTTTTTTTTTAGGATGACACAGACGGAAAGAGAGAGAGAAAGAGATTTCCTCTCCAGTCACATGAACACTTATTTTTGTACTAATATTTTAAATCGTCCAACTGTGTTTTAGACAGACAGGTGGCTTTTAGGTATAACCTAGAAATCCATGGCCTAAATCCCTTGCTTATCATCCTCCAGAGATTCACAAACTCATGGACACACACACACACAACTACAAAAACAAACAAAGCAGCACAGGAACACAGCTCACAAGATCAAATGGGCTGGATCTGATGCCTCTGGTAAAATTTTCCACATTACAAAACCTCTTGGTGATTGGTTGCACTTAAAAGTTGTTTTGTGTGTGTGTGTGTGTGTGTGTGTGTGTGTGTGTGTGTGTGTGTGTGTGTGTGTGTGTGTGTGTGTGTGTGTGTGTGTGTGTCTTCCACACTACAAACCTTTAGAGGCCAGGGAGTTAGGGAGTTATGTTCTCTGAATGTTTTTATCTGAGTATACTGCAACAATGTGACAGCTTCTTGAGATCCTGGAGGCTACTTTGTGTCCTCTTTCAATTCACTGTAAGCCGTCACCCCACGTGTTTGAATGTAACTTTGTAATTTTGGTTTCTTGTTTGTTCTCACAAGAAAAAGTCACTGCTCTCTAAGGCAAAATAATAATGCCCATATTTCACTACAAAATGATCCACAGGGATCATTCTCTAAATGCTCCTGCTGTGGGTGTGAAAGATGATTCCTCTCTTAAGAATTCACATCCAACCTGCATCCAAGATTGCATTAATGGACTAAAAGATAAACCCTCTGGGTGTGCTTTTTGATATTTAATGGGTCTTCTTTTTTTAATCAGCTGGCTCTCTTTTCCTTGTATGTATTTGGAAAACAAGACATTTAGAAATCTGAAATCTGCTGTATCTTTAGGCTAACTGCATCAGACTACAAACCCAACTGGAGAGTTGTGATGGGTAATGAGGGACAAATTAAAGGAGGAAACAAAAAAACTACAAAAGTAGCTCGAATGTTGCTCAAAGCATTTTCAGTGCTACTAAACATACTACTGCTACTACTTGCTACCATCGCTACTGACTCAACTTGAGCACTAACAGAGCTTTCTTAATTTAATTCACCCATTCATACAAGTGCTTTTTTCTACACTTTTCTATGCTTTGCAGTTCATACACAGGCTGGGGGAAGCAGGGAATCAAACCACCAACCTTCCAATAAGTAGAAGATCCACTCTACCTTTTGATATAGACACTTATGTAATATAGATAAGGCTGCATGTCTCTTGGATTGGAAACAAAATATTCATAGAAGTTTTAGGAGTGTTCCCTGCTGTCATTCTTCTTAACCCAGTTTACCCAGTTAACAACATTCTCAACCCAGTAACAATGTTGTTACATTCTTACTGTCATAGTCCGGGTGTGCGGCTGTAAAATTCCACTGGATGTCTGAGCTTCCCTGGTATCTGCCCAATGGCAGGGCCAACAGCCCCCCTCCCTGGAGCTGATTGAGGCAATTAGGCTGAAGATTTAAGCTCCTCGCTGACACTGCTTCTTCGCCAGTTTGTCAACGATCCTCTGTTGGTAACCAGGTCTCACGCTTCATGCTAGTAATTCTCAACTGCTTGTAGATTGGCCTAGGACCTGCCATCTAATGGTTAAAAATCAAGAACGCTAGGCTAGTTAAAATGAAGCATATGATGCTGGAAATAACAATTGGTTGGCATTCAATCAGCTAATGTCAATCTAGGTTCTTGGCTAGCTTAGCAGCATAATGCTGTTGTTTCTGCATTATGCTGCCAACATAATTAAACCTAACCATGAACAAAATGTTTCATTTTAAGATTATTCTCCTTTGTCATTTTGCAAAACACACATTACCAAACACCACAAGGATAGTACTGGAAGGTTTTCATATCAGCATAAGAGTTTGTTTGAATTGAACTGAAAAGTTTGTGAGATCTTCTTCACCTCAAAACTTGGTGTAATCCCATCTCATTAAAACAGAAGACATTGGGTCATCGTGGATTCATAATTTTTATTTAGACATTGATGGAATGTGAAAAATGAGTATTTAACGCATCTTTTCTATTTAGTGCTTGGATTTAAACACTAGGGACTGACTCTGATTATGATTCTGAGATTGAATGGCGACTTGGCTCCCACTTGGTCCAAAAGACCTCGAGGTTTGACTTAAACTTCATTCAAAGGACTTAAGAGTAGCCTTGAAACTGCCTGCAGCTGTTATGTTTCCAATGCCCCACACCAACAGATATCTTTCTTGTCTGCTGGCTAAAAGCCTTCAAGCACTGGACACCAATCTTTTCCCATCACTTCAAATTCTACACGACTGTAACATTTTTCGCAGTCCTCAACAGAATTAATGGAGGTCAAGGTGCACAACTTTTAAATGCAAAACTTCAAACAGCTTCAATTTCAGGTCTTACTCTCTGCCTTGGGCCTGTTCAAGAGGACTGACTTCAGCAAAAGTGTGCTTCACTCAGAATTTAGAAGAACTCAGAAGAAAGTTGGTGTTGTATTCAAGACAGGTTGTGATCAACCGTTCTTAAATACCAGCTTTGCCTGCTTATTTATAGGTGCCCTATTTATTCTCTGAGTTGGAAGAAAGTAAGTAACAGAAAAAATCTCGTTTTGCTGAAGGACATTAATTACTGTTCAATCCAAGATAAAGTTCAGTTATTCAGTCATTCCTTTAGTGTGAATCCATTTTAAGCATGGCCTATGAAAAGGGGGCAAAGCTTTAGGCAAAATAAAAAGGATATGTGACAAAAGTGAAGTTATAACCCAGAGGCTGACGTTCATCTAATATGGGGATTATATGATAGTGATGACTGATAGAATTAAAGAAAGACAATGAAAGAAAAAAGAAAGAGAAATCTGATTTATTGCTTGCTGTTATTCTATTCTCTCTGAACCTTATCAGCTCAGAGCTGCTCCTTTATGGGTTGTATATTGCTTCAATTCAGCATTCCCATCTAAAGAAAGAGGTTAATTGCCTTCTTCTTTCATTCACTTTTACATTGTCACCTCCAGAGCTCCAACTAGCTGTCAGTCATCCTTTGCTAAATATGAATTTTGCTGACCTGGCGCAATTTCACACTTTACATTCAGGTTCAGCAAGGCTCTGTTTTTTTTTTTCTACAGCAAGTCGACTGCAGGGTTTTGTCTGTCTGCTTGTCGACATGTTTACACAAAAGCTACCAAGTGAAACTTTGGAATTTTATTTCCAGCTTGTACAAAGGAAGAACCCATTGAATTTTAAAGTAGTTCTACATCACATCAATAAAACTGCGAAACAGCCCAACTGGCCTAAACAGAGGGTGCTCTCTCCATGTGTCCAGTTATTTAATAATGAGAGGACATTTCTGCCTTCAAAGAGAAGATCAATAGCTGTGTTAATTTGTTACTCAGCCCATCATTGGGGAATCACTGGTTACTTATGTACGCCTGGGATGCTCCTCGAGCATTTAATGAGATAGTTGCAGCGGAAAGATAAGACTGCAAACTGGTGAGGAAAGCTTAAAGCAGTGAAAAACCTGATTCTTTTTCTTTTAAGGCCACGTATAAACATCTGTTTCCTATTCGTGTTCCTACTTTCATTGGGCTCTGCTCTACTTTGCTGCTTCTCTGGAGTCTTAATTTATTACTCAAGCTCAGTATTGCAATAAATAAAGTTCACTTATTTCAAATGATCACCCCCTATTGAAATGTCAGTATGTGACAAGTTGATTCTGTAAAGTTGTTTCGTGTGTGTGTGTGTGTGTGCGTGCGTGCGTGCGTGCGTGCGTGCGTGCGTGTGTGTGTGTGTGTGTGTGTGTGTGTGTCTCATCGACCAAGCTATTCTTAGCCTGGGTTTGCCTTTTCTCTGCCCTCCACTGCAAGGGTTTGTGTTCTTGCTACTATGGCTTCATCAGAAGAGAGGCAGAAGTACAGTTTTCTACCATTATTCATCACAGCTACAGAGCTTCCTTCCTGCAAAACATTCCTCTTCTGTACCTAAACACGAACACTGTGCATCCTGACAGCTCCAGCAAAGACAAAACACAATTTTTGTTTGTTTTCCCTCCCTGTACTCTAGATAAGAAAATTGTTTCTACAGTTTGTTTTTCAAAACAAAATCTACATTATTAAAGTGAGTTTCTCAAAAAAAGGTATATGTGTATATAAGCTTTTCACAGAACATCACAAAGCTGTTTATATACTGACAGTTGAGTTGATGATTACACCCCCTGGTGCCCCTGGACACATCGTCAGTGATGTAACCTGGGGTCATTGGGGGTTTTGGGTCTTTCAACAATCAGACCCCCTCTCCCAGGCGACCCAGCCAGGGTTGATCAAGCCCCAGCTTGTGTCCAGGTAACGCTACCCTACATGCCATGCCTCTCCTCTTTTGATCCACAGCCACCTCGACGCTGCTTCTGCTGCGTTGTTGACCATCTTGATAGCTCTTCCCTGGTTAGCCCCTACGATGCCTAGCATTTGATTTAGTGAATGGGTGGATGACTGGATATGTAAAGCGCTTTGGGGTCCTTAGGGACTAGTAAAGCGCTATATAAATACAGGCCATTTACCATTTTGTATGCCCTGCAAAGGGACTGACCCACAAATCCTCGACATCCCACTTCGATGGGTTGGCACCTTGCTCCCCAGTCATTACTCCGGCACTCCTCCACTTTATTGGTATTGGTAAAGTTTGGAGAATATACCTCTTGATTTTTTCCTCAATGGGTGATTTAAAAGACCACTCATCCTAAAGATAAAACGATCCCAAGGAGGCTTGAGAGCAGCTTGTGTCAGCATTTCCCCTGGGGTTGAGAGAAGAGACATTCTCATTATAACTGTGCAGAGACCAGTGGGGCAGAATTAGTTCAAAGAAATCTTCAAATGTTCCATTTATCCCGCAGTACAGTGCATAAAATTATTTTCCAGGGCACTATGCTCTATCCTGATCCCTGGGATATCCACAAAGTTAGGTAGTGGATAATGTTAATGGGGAATGCATCTCCTATAGCTAGTAGTTGCCCTGCCCTATATCAGTAAGCACCCTAAATGTGGTTTAAAGTGAAAGAAGGGGCCTTCACTTTTCATTTACAGTGTTGATATCTACTTGATAAAAATGTATGTGAAATGAAAATGGTTTCCTTTAATCCTTCAGCAGCTGGTGAGAAAGCCCTGAAAGACCTCATCATTTTGTTAAATTGACCATCAAGAAGAAATTGTCTGTAAGGACAACTACAGCACACTCAATCAATACTCTAGGCGGTTTTATAAGACAGCCGCTTTGTAATTGGATATGTCCAAAGGTTAAAATGAGATAGGTCTGTCTAGAGCTGAGCTGCAACATACTGACAATTGACAATTAAAAATTTATAGTGTTACTGATGTTAACATTTGAAACAAGGATAGCGTACCATTATACGCAACTGGGGTTTTTTGTACTGTGCTCCCCAGGCCACCATGCTAAACACCTTCCTTATCTTTTATCTGTCTTAAATATTTTTTTTTAAAAAGTCTTCATTTTAACAAAATGCAATTTAATACAGCAGAGGTCTACTTCAGATAAGCTAGATTTTACACAAAGCTAGCTGTCAAGCCAAATCTCATAACTACTGAGCTGGCTTTGGTCGTTTGAAAATATAAATATAAAATATAAGAGGATCTTAAACAAAAAAAATACTACATAAATTACTTTATAGCTTTAAAATCTATTTATGTGCATGTCTTATCACACCATTTAAAACAATAGTGACTGGATTACCTTTTAATATAATTATCAAAAAGATAGGTCTATACATAACTGTCCATTCATGTGACTATATCTGTTATACAGTTTGGAAGAGAGATTTTCTGATTGCTGAGGATAAATTACTGTAGGTAAAGGAGAACATCTGCACTCATTACCCACAATCAGACAAGAGCAAAAAATGGCAAACTTGGTTATGCTTCTGAAATGACATTGAACATGGGGCTAGATTTAGGCATGCGAGTATGGTGAAGACAACCTGCTGAAGTTCAAACCTAGCATTTGAATAGGAAGGAAAGGTGATTTAAGTAACTCTGAATGTAGCATGTTTGTTGGTGCCAGATGGGCTGGTCTGAGTATGTTAGAAACTGTTGGTATTTTCCCACATAACCATCACTAGGGTTTACAGAGGATGGTCAGAGAAAGAGAAAATATTCAGTGAGCGGTCGGAGGAGAATGCACAGACATCATCGATCTGATAGGATGTTAAGTGTAGTCTAGAGGATAGAATAAATAAGGTTGTAAAGGGATGGATTTAAAATAAAGGCTCATTTGTGGCGAAGTGTATTATATATAACATTTTTAGGCATAATACCTTAAATAAAATGCTAACTATTGAATGAAATGCTATAAAATGCTGGTAAGCTGCAATGCTCTCATGGCCACATGCTGTCTAGACTATTCAGAGAAACTGTATCTGTTTTATTTTGTTTGTTTTCTGCATCTGTTTTCTGAGCATTATGGGCTGAGGGTTGAAAAATGAACTATGCATATGCATATAATATTGCACTGTCAAAATGTATGCCTGAATTCTGGACAAAAACCTGTTGGATGAAAAATAGACTGTTGGGGTGGAATTGCTCATAGAAAAAACAAGCAAAAAACATTTCCCAAGCTATAAGAGTTTCTGCAAGTGTGTTTGTCGGTGGCAAATGCAGTTCTAAAAAAGCTGTTGCCTTGATCGGGGAAAAATAGAAATGTCTGTTGTGATTTCTGCTAAATGTTCCTGCCACACTGCCATACCATGTAAGACAGAAAAGCTCTGCTGCAATTCTTTTTTGAGTAATAAAGAAAAATGCAGCAGGTTAGTTCATGTTTACTCCCCTCCTTTCCTATCATGAGTCACTTATTGTTGATATGATATGTGTTAAACCGTCAGTCCAGAAAATTATCTCATAAACCAGACTTTATTATTATAGAAAAGGCTTTTTCAAGGAAACCATGGACATATAAAGCATCAAAATGAAGAATGTGCTGAAATAATGTGATTATAATCTGCAAATAGGTCCATTATTCCAGCTTTTTTTTAATATAATGTATGAAATTTGACTCTGACATGTATGCCAGTGAAACATACAAGCCCAACTCATGCTTTGTTTTTAAAGAATCTACATTTTAGTTGTTGTTGTGCAGCCGAGGTCTATATTTGTTTAAAGGTAAAACAACAGATTTATACCATCTGGTTTCCCTAAACCAGCCACTATCAGTTGTTATCAGTTCTATAAATATTTCCTGTTGGGGACTTCCTCTACCTTCAAGTCGGTTCAGTGGGCTGTTATCATCCATTGTGATTTCTGACAAGCAGAGAGCAATATGGATCAGGTAGACATGCTCTAGTGGTTGTGCAAAGAAGTGCTTTTAAAATTTGCGGTAAGGTAGCAAATGCAGTTATGTAAATGTGAAAGGGTGCATTTTAACCCAAGCTGTGATTTCTTTAAATAATTCTAATAATTTGCTTTTTATTAAATAATAATAATGATAAAATGAAAGATGCTGGCATTTGAAAACTAAAATAAAAAGCAAATCATAAAAAATTGACATGAAAGTGTAAAAGGGAATTTATATTTAAATTGGTATGTAACAGATGTAAGTTGATTGGGTTAAGCCTTCACCAATAAAATTTAATGTTTTTTAAAAAAAACAATAACATGGCATTGTTTTTATGAGAAGAAACACATTCGCCTCATTTTTTAGATTTCAAATGCAGAGTTTACTGCAAGTATACTGCATAAGCTGTATTTTTATTACAGAAATACTGAGCATGACTATATGAAAAATCAACAGGGTGATGTTCAATTAAGAGTTCAGTGACTGTTCTGGATCTTTTAGAGGTATCAGACTATTTATCTTGGCAGACTGAATTCATTAGTTGCTACAACAAAATTCATTTTCTGAGCCAATGTTTTGCATCAGTGCCATAGCATTTACAAAATTAACTGTTGTGAAAACCAGTAACTGACCATGCTTCTGTTGAGTGCACATTTTAACCAAATACTAAACAAAATCATTATCATTTTGGGCAGTTCACATGTTGCAGGGATTTAGTGTGTAGACAAAGGCTAATCCCATGTAATCACTGTGAAAGCTCTCAGTGGGATGATGCTCCAGTAGGCAAATAATCCTTAACTGATACAATTATAGACTTTTCAGATAAGCATGTTTTTGACAATTTATTATCACCGTTCCTTAAATATACTTTAAAATAACAACATCCATCTACAGTCTTAAGATAAACGTCTGTTTGAACAGAAGAGCGTAAACTGTGTGGATCATGATGAGATTAGGCATTTTCAGATTATGGAGGGGGAATGTGACTGAGCAGCAGGTGCTGTATTTATGAACCTGTGAGGAAAGATGTGGCCCAGTTCTACATCACCCATTAAGGTTACTGCACTCATCAGCTGTACAAATGGTGCACTGACATGCTGCCATTTGAAACCTTTTCAAGAGGTGAATAGTGTTGTTCTTTATTAACAGCCAGGAGACCGATGAACATCCATTTGTCTGAATCAGACTGGCGTTAAAACAGGTAAATTTGTGTATGGGGATTATTTAAAAATGTTACATTTTAGCAAATAATTCTTTATATATTCTTTATTAGCTCACCACCTGTCATTAAAAACAAGACAATGAAAATATTTTAGTCAAAAATGAGTTTAAAACTAAAAATGATATTCTGCTTTATTAGGCTTTATTGGCTGCTGTTACAACCAAATTTCCCCTTGTGGGACAATTAAAGGATTATTCTATTCTATTCTATTCTATTCTATTCTATTCTAAATAACTACATTCACATTAATGAGGAATGCAGCAATGCATGTAAATGACTGCAGCTTGGTCTCTTAATCAAATAATAATAATAATGTGCTTCATTTAAACAGATAACAACAATAGTTATATTTTAGCAATAAATATATCATTTTGATTAAAGATTAAAGGTGGAGGAACCATTACATAAACATAAAGAATAATATTGGTAATGACCAGTATCAGTTTAATGCAGCTGTGGCGTAAAACCTTATGATGGGTGGTGGTCTAATAATTTCCTTTTTAAACTGTAGAAACTGTTTACATGCTAACTTAAAGTTAAGGCAGATTTCATTATCCCAGCTTCTTTTTTTTTTCGTTCCCTTTTTTTGTGGCAAGATGTTTATCTCCAGGATTTTACTAAGCTGTACTGATAATGTTTGGCAGCTGAAAACTGATTTTATTTGGATAAAGCATTGCATTGAGTTATTTAAGGTTTGTGAAAGGTGATGGAAAATCTTATTTTCAATCTTTGAGTGAGAATGTAGAAAAAAATGAACACAATCACACTGCAACACATAATCATCTGATGAGATCTGTAGATAAATTTCGTATCTGTGTGTCACAGCCTGCAAATCTGCCTCTAAAAGGCTGAGTAGAGCACACAGTACTCTTGCTTAGATTAATTTGTTGTTGTAGAAGATTTTTGCTCTCCTACACCCTGCACCCACTAATAGCCCATGAGACCGCTGGGTCTAATGACTTTTCTCGGTATGCAGATTTGTCCTGTTTATTGTACTTACGCAGTAACATGGGAAAAATTAATCAGCTAGACCAAAGCATCTTTGTTCATCTTGCTCCTAAATAATTTTGTAAAACTGAAGGCAGATATAGACTAAACTACTGCAGACTACTTTACCTCCTCTAGATAAAGAGTGGCTTCAGTGGAAATGAAGCTGACTGTGAGGTCAAGCACAAAAGCAATCTCAAGCTATTAGACTACTGAGACACTGAGAAGCTTCCCTATATTAAAGGTGATAAACCCATTCAGTGTTTTAAAATGGGTTTGGACTTCTAGAAGAAAATGTGCAGTGTCCTGGAATGTTTCTTGATGGCTTCGGGTCAAGAGATTTTGCAATAGTTTACAGGGCAGTTGTCTCCATTTCATACTCAATGGCTATACCTGCTTTTTAAAATAAATAAATAAATTCCCAAATCAATTCAAAGTGGCACTAGGAAACCTTAAATAAATCCCACCCCACAATGTGACCAGATCAATTTCCATTTTAAAGCACCCTGTAAAATTAGGTTAATAGTTTTTGCCACTTTCTGATCTAGTGGATCGATCCTCTGGAGTCTCAGAGCTTTTACTAGACATTAAGAAAATAAGCACGGTGGCACGGTGGTTAGCACTGTTGCCGCACAGCAAGAAGGTCCTGAGTTCAATTCCAACATCAGGCCGGGGTCTTTCTGTGTGGAGTTTGCATGTTCTCCCCGTGTTTGCGTGGGTTCTCTCCGGGTACTCCGGCTTCCTCCCACCGTCCAAAGACATGCAGCTTGTGGGGATAGGTTAATTGATAAATCCAAATTGCCACTAGGTGTGAATGTGCGAGTGAATGTGAGTGTGAATGGTTGTCTGTCCCTGTGTGTTGGCCCTGCGACAGACTGGAGACCTGTCCAGGGTGTACCCCGCCTCTCGCCCTATGACAGCTGGGATAGGCTCCAGCGCCCCCCACGACCCTGAAAAGGATAAGCGGAAGCAAATGGATGGATGGATGGACCTGTTGAGTTAAATGGGATTGTCATAACAATATTCATATACTTGAAAGGTAGTTATTTTCACACTTAAGACATTAATGGCAACAATGGTAATTTACATTACAACAAATAGGGAGGAAGGCTTATGAGGACTGAAAACGAGTCATAAATCAAAAACTTTTACAGGAAAACAAAAGCTTGTGAATCAGTTGGTATCTTGGCACATGTAATTCTGGGACTACAAATTGTGATGGTTTATTTCAGTGCACTGAGCTTTGTATGTATAATCCTCTCCACTTACTCTCCAGCTTCTGACCACATGAACAAGCTTTTCCTGCAGCTACAATCCAGTTGTTTCAAGCGATACTGCACTCTCACTGAAAGAACAGTGATGACACACATTTCCTGAAATCCTTTTCACAGGCTTCAGATATTGAATTTCCTATGTGCTGTCTGACCTGCTGCACTGGGCTCAGACTGCACTTAATTCAAATGAATCTCTGCAACATGTACTTTCTGGTTTTGAATATTATATTTCATTCATTTGAGACTTTTTCCTCAATGGCTAAGTTTTTTTTAAAGGTCGAGTAATGAAACACAGTCGAACTATATTTTCAGCATGAACACATAACTAACAAACAGTAAACTAACAAATACAATAAATCTGTTTTAACCCTTAAAATCAGAGCTGCTGCAGTGTGCTTATCTTTACAATATTCTAGTTTCTTAATGCCGCAAACCATTAAAATGTATTAAAATTTTGGTGATTTGAGCAGTGCTAGAGCAATGTTTAAACCTGAACTGAAATCATCTAAACCCAATATATACAGTTAGGTCTATGAGACTTTGGATAATGACACAGTTTCTGTTATTTTAAATCAAACAATTGTGATGTGAAGTGCAGAATTTGACCTTCAATGAGTTCACAAATTGTATAGCATTATTTCTCTTTAGAAATTACAGCCATGTTTATTCAGTTTTCAGATGTTCAGAAGTAATGGGATAGTAATAATATTTAAACTTAGTAATGAACAGCCTTTATGATTAAAGAATTGTTTTAAATGTTTGATGAAAATTCACTGCAGCCACCGTCAGTCAGTTGCAGCTTGTTTGTGCGTCTTTCTGCCTTTCTAGGATCAGGTGTGACTTGGTTATTAAAGAAAATATCTGATTTCTTTGCTTTGAGAAACTCTTATTAGGTTGTATTTTGCAGCATGCCTTTGGTCATTATCCATTTGCACTGGGAAGTACTGTCTGCAGCATTTGGCTGAATCTGAGCAGAGAGTAAAGCCCTGTACACGCCAGAATCCATCCTGCTACTCAGCAGACACATCCTTAATAAACACTACTGATCTGGCTGCCAGTGAAACCATACCATAATACTGCCTCCACCATGTCTGACAGATAATGTGGTATGCTTCAGGACATGAGACTTTTGTCACCTCCTCCATCTTTGTAGTTTTCTCTTCAAATTCATCTTGGTTTCATGTATCCAAAAAATTCTAGTTTAGGTTTTCTTGGTTGTTATTTAGTCCCGGTCATGTGTTTGTCTTGTCTCTGTCCTTCCCTCAGCTTCCCCCAGTTACGTCATTTTCGTCTTTATGTTTGTCTCGTTACCTGTTCCTCCAGTCACGTCTCTGTGTGTGTCTCGTGCCTCTCACCCTCCCGCCCCTTGCTCTGTCTCTCACTCTCTCTCATCCCTTGATCTGCCTTTCGGCCTCTTTTTGTCCCTCGCTCTCTGTCCCTCTGTTGTCTGTGTTTCGTCTGTGTGTGTGTTTCTCATTCATCCTGTTTTAGTTTGTCAGTCTCTTGTCCTGTGCGTGTTCCATGTTCATCTGTGTTCCCTCCTCTGGTTTGTTTGCCCTTGTGTGTATTTATGTCCCTGTCGCCGTCTGTAATGCGTCGCAATCTCTCTCATTCCCTGGCTGTGTTCTCTGCCTGTCCGTGTAGTTCCTAGTTTCTTCCAGTTTGCTTTCATGTACTTTGCACTCCAGCTATAAAGCTGCATGTTGAGTTCATCCTGTCTCTGAGAGTCTGCTTTATGGGTCCTCAATCCAGCTTGCTTCACACCACCATTTGACAATTTATGGTCATTGAAGTGTCTCTTAATAATGACTTTGATGCACCTACCTCCTCGATGGTGTTCTTGACATGTTTATTGTTTATTGTTTGTTGCAAAGTTATTGTACTTGACCAAATAATGAATTCTGAGATAACCCACTTTGTCTTCTGTGGTCTTTCAAGCCTTTTTTGTGCTGCTGAGCTGCTCATTGTATTCCTTCTTTTTAAGAATAAACCATATTGTTGATTCCCTCCTAAAGTTTCTGCTATCTCTCTGATAGGTTTATTTTGTCTTTTCAGTCTAAGGATGGTACTTGTGTCAGCATAATGAGACACTACAAAAACGCTCACTTGTCAGTTAATTGCCCAACTAATTTTGAGCATCTTAGCTGAATGTCTGTACTTTTCTTGGTGTGTGTGTGTGTGTGTGTGTGTGTGTGTGTGTGTGTGTGTGTGTGTGTGTGTGTGTGAGATCAAATTTCTGTAAGTGCAATTAATGCTACAAGCTAATATACATTTGGATAAGACATGAACACCAAATGTCTTAAAGCTTAAAACTTTCCCCATCCCCTCTACTCTCCTCCTTTTTACTCCCCATATACAACTATTGCATTTAATCAATTTTGATATTTCTTTCACCCACGCTTTGTCCTCTCTCTCTCCTGTCCTCTCACACTCTTTCTTTCAGCAGGTATCTGCTGGAATCTTTTTTCCTCAGTTCTCACCAAATGCTTGTTAGATGGAACTTTGGTGTTTTCCTCTATAATAGTTCATCTGCAGGTGTTAATGTGATTTAGCGCTACATGAATAAAACTGAACTGAGCTGATCTGATCTGTAACTCTGAAGAAGACATCAGATGATCTGCCAAGGTGAGTTCTGAGTGACAACAAGGTTTAGAGTCCTCTTTGGTCCTCTCATTGCTCATGTCTTTTGAGAACTGCCATTAATCGGTGTGTGGTTCTCCAGCTGCACCACAGCACAGAGAAAGGCACTCCAGAGGGTCATCAATATGGCCCAAAAAATCATTGGACATCCTCTTCCCTCCCTGAAGGACCTGTACAGCACTCGCTGTCTCAAGGGGGCACGCAGCATCCTACGGGACTGCACACACCCAGGACACCGGGTGTTTAAGCTGCTGCCGTCTGGCAGGAGATTCAGGCTGCTGAGGTCCCGAACAAATAGACTCAAGGACAGCTTTTACAACAGGGCAATACCCTGATCAATGCAAATAGCTGACCTGACTGGCTACCTACATGGACTTTTTTGGGGGGGTTAACAACGGTAAAAACAGTAATAATAATAATATTTATATTTATAACAAGGTGCAATAATAATTAATGTGCAATAATAACAGTGTGCAATACAAATACAGTTATTCTTCTTTTTTTATACTAAGTTAATATACTGTGTTGTGTTGCGTTGTGATGTGTCGTATCGTATCGTGTTGTGTTACATGTAGTGCCGACGTAGGACAGTTTTCCAATTTCATTGTACTATTGTACTATGTATGACTGTGCAATGACAATAAAGAGTTATCTTATCTTAAGGTCAGGAAGAGTCACTGAGTCAATTCACATTTGAAACAACCCATAACTTATCAGCTGCTTCCTTCTTCAGCAGTATACAGAAATACACTTGCTCAAACAGACACACAGCTCCTCTTGACATGTTGCTCAACCATTAAAAAAGTTCAGCCACAGCCATAGAGCCTGTCTTTTTTAATTAGCTCAAGCACTTTGGTCCTGTCAGTTCTGCTGCTTTGGGACAGTTGCTGACTGATTGAGATGATAGAGAAAAGGAAATCAGAATTCATTATTGGAACTGGCAGATGGCACGAAAAAGGAAAATAATAAATGAAATCAGATCAAAGATATGAAGTTGATGGATGAGTCCCACTGGGCATTGGTAAACATGAAGTTTCCCTATGATCAGAAGAAATGAGCCTCGCGACCCTATCATAACACCGACATTGGGACATAAGACGACATCAGGAGTTAGCACAACTTGATGATAAATTATTCTGTGGTGTTTGTAGAGCAAGCAGTTGAAAATCATTTTTAATTACAGAAGTAGTTTGTGATTATAAGTGAAGGATCAAATAAATACAAATAAAATGCACTGCTCAAAAGCTTGTTTTTACACTCGTAAAACTCATGTTAAACACATGATGAACGATCTTTACTTGAAGGGGGAGAGCCATAGTTTGTTATCCACTACAGTACTTACTGTCCTGCTTACTTTGGGTTCAGGAAGCAATTAACATCAAGCTTTCATTATTGTTATCTGAACTTACACTTACTTTTCTCATATTTATGGCAGCCAGTGTAGAAAATTATGTCCCAGGTTGCTCACAAGTTGATAGAAAAACCTCCACCTGGAATGAAATACAAACTTGTGCACAAGCCGACAGTGAAAAACTGACACCTCTATTTGATCAACAAATTACAGGGTCAGTTTAAATCAACAAAAGCTGGTTACCAGCCTCTGTGTCAGGCTCGGTCCTCTAAAGTCTTTATCAATTTGACCTTGAGCTGAAAGTAAATGCTAAGATCTGGATGCTAGAGAAATATTCTTTTCAGTTTGCATTTTGGAATACAAGGCAGAACAGATGGCCTGTCCAATGTATTGCAAAAAACTGACTGTTTGATCGAATCAGCTTTCTGCCTTTGTACAATCAGGTGTTTTCTGAGATGCCGGCCAACTCTGCTGAATACTTTTCCCCTGTAAATCGTGCTATTGAGAGGGGTTTTTTTTTTTGAGAGAGAAATTGTATCACTGTGACTTGAGTATGTCTTGGCATACTAAGTTGTGCCACATACACAGTTCAGTTCAGTTCAGTTCAAATCACAAAAGGTGCCTCAAGGTGCTTTATACTGCAAGATAAAGACCCTACAATAATGCAGAGAAAACCTCAACAATCTGATGACCTCCAATAAGCAAGCATTTAGCAACATTCGGTAGGAAAACCTCCCTTTTAACAGGAAGACTCTTCCAACAGAACCAGTGCTCAGGGATGGGCAGCCATCTGCCACAGCTGGTTAAGGTTAAGGGGAGGAAGACAGGACAAAAGACACGCAGTGGAAGAGAGCCAGAGATTAATAATAACTTCTGATTAAATGCAGAGTGGTGTATAAACACATGAAGTGAAGGGAGATGAGTGCAGCAGAAGAAAGGCTCACAGCTTCATGGGAAGCCCCCAGAAGCCTAGACCTTTTATACAGTGGGGAGAGGAGGGCATAACACTGACACATGCACTTTATGTCGGTTGATTGGCAGAAACTGTCTTGTAGTCGTTGGATACAGTATTTAGGGAAGCTTGATGCATCCTGTTACTATCACAAGACTTCTCTTTCCCTTTAAGCCACTACCTTTTATTAGCTGTGAAACTCTGGTTCCTCTTGTAATCTTACATATATAAACATAATTCCCAGAGGTGCTGGGCTCAATATCATGCTTCTTAAATTGTGTTTCATTACAAAGCATGTTAGTCAGAAGTTTTGTGAAGCATGAGAGTTTTATCTATGTATAATCAGCGCTAGGCTATGGACCGGACAGGAGTGTCGGTCTGGAGGTTTGAAGTCGATGTAGCAGCAGCGCTAAGAACATTAGCATGATGCTCCCCTCCTTAAACTACAGGGTGATAAGAGGTGCCGCATTGCTGCCTGACTGCGCTGCCATTGCTATACTGTATAAGGTCACTCCCCCATCCCACCCTGCCCAGAATGGTGGTCTGTTGCCATGGTAACTGATGAATATGTCATTTATGTTAGGTCGATGTGATGGCAGGGAACGCAAGCCTCTGGCCCTGAGCTTTCTTTCTGTGAGTACAGGTGGAGCTTTCTCTCCATTCCAGGAGATGTTGACAGCAGGAAAACATTATCCGCGATGGTGTTCCACTTTGGGGAGTGATTCCATTTATAAAGATCCGAGCCTGACAAGCAGATTGCCATTGTTCATCAAGCCAGACAATATATTTACAGTATGTTAACTCATTGCTTCTTTTGCTTTAATTATAACATCTATGTCTCTTACCATCTTGTCAATTCCAGTTGTAATGGAGTTTGGCACTTTTTTTTCAAGCAGATTTTAAGAGTAGGTGACAACATTTGGCCCATCTGTCACAACTTTGAAATGGAAACACGATGAAAGTTTGCTTTTACGACAATCATTTTTGGACTTTTATGTCAAGCTATTTACAGACAAGGCTCCAATGTGTTAACAGTCTGGGACTCAAATGTGCTGCATTTGAGCAAGGTTTACGACTTTAAGTAATTGAGTAATTTATTTTCACTGGATCACTTTGACTTGCATCACACCATGCAGTGTCCAGCGATAAAAGGGCACAGAGGTTGAAAAAAGCCATCAATTCTCTGAAATAATGAAACCATCTCAAAAGCAAATCAGCTCATTGTCGAAGCCAGTCTAATCAGATTTGGCCTTTCACTGATAGAATCCAAAGACTTGTTGCTTTTTCCTTTTTTCTCCCCATGTAATGTTAGGCTAGCCTAATGATTTGCTCGAATAATAGGCCAGCACACATCTAATTGTTTTCAAATCAATGTTTAAATGCATAACCCAAAACAAATGACTGTGAAATGAAATCAGTAGAGCTGTCTGCTCTCGAATACCAAACATATTCCAACCCTGTTGCAACTTAACTCATTTCAAGGTCTTTGTCATGTTCATGTTTTCCATGTTGTTGTTTTAATGACACCATAATTCAAATTGTTAAGGTTTTCATCCAAAACAGGTGAGAAGACCAACACTTGGGGGATGATTGGCTTGCAGTGAAAGACATGTTTGTAATGTTGCATAAAGTTAGCTTTTATTTAATTAAGCCAGCAGACTTGGTGAACTACAGTGGGGCAAAAAAGTATTTAGTCAGCCACCGATTGTGCAAGTTCCCCCACCTAAAATGATGACAGAGGTCAGTAATTTGCACCAGAGGTACACTTCAACTGTGAGAGACAGAATGTGAAAAAAAAATCCATGAATCCACATGGTAGGATTTGTAAAGAATTTATTCGTAAATCAGGGTGGAAAATAAGTATTTGGTCAATAACAAAAATACAACTCAATACTTTGTAACATAACCTTTGTTGGCAATAACAGAGGTCAAACGTTTACTATAGGTCTTTACCAGGTTTGCACACACAGTAGCTGGTATTTTGGCCCATTCCTCCATGCAGATCTTCTCAAGAGCAGTGATGTTTTGGGGCTGTCGCCGAGCAACACGGACTTTCAACTCCCGCCACAGATTTTCTATGGGGTTGAGGTCTGGAGACTGGCTAGGCCACTCCAGGACTTTCAAATGCTTCTTACGGAGCCACTCCTTTGTTGCCCGGGCGGTGTGTTTTGAATCATTGTCATGTTGGAAGACCCAGCCTCATTTCATCTTCAAAGTTCTCACTGATGGAAGGAGGTTTTGGCTCAAAATCTCACGATACATGGCCCCATTCATTCTGTCCTTAACACGGATCAGTCGTCCTGTCCCCTTGGCAGAAAAACAGCCCCATAGCATGATGTTTCCACCCCCATGCTTCACAGTAGGTATGGTGTTCTTGGGATGCAACTCAGTATTCTTCTTCCTCCAAACACGACGAGTTGAGTTTATACCAAAAAGTTCTACTTTGGTTTCATCTGACCACATGACGTTCTCCCAATCCTCTGTTGTATCATCCATGTGCTCTCTGGCAAACTTCAGACGGGCCTGGACATGCACTGGCTTCAGCAGCGGAACACGTCTGGCACTGCGGGATTTGATTCCCTGCCGTTGTAGTGTGTTACTGATGGTGACCTTTGTTACTTTGGTCCCAGCTTTCTGCAGGTCATTCACCAGGTCCCCCCGTGTGGTTCTGGGATCTTTGCTCACCGTTCTCATGATCATTTTGACCCCACGGGATGAGATCTTGCGTGGAGCCCCAGATCGAGGGAGATTATCAGTGGTCTTGTATGTCTTCCATTTTCTGATGATTGCTCCCACAGTTGATTTTTTCACACCAAGCTGCTTGCCTATTGTAGATTCACTCTTCCCAGTCTGGTGCAGGTCTACAATACTTTTCCTGGTGTCCTTCGAAAGCTCTTTGGTCTTGGCCATGGCGGAGTTTGGAGTCTGACTGTTTGAGGCTGTGGACAGGTGTCTTTTATACAGATGATGAGTTCAAACAGGTGCCATTCATACAGGTAACGAGTGGGGGACAGAAAAGCTTCTTACAGAAGACGTTACAGGTCTGTGAGAGCCAGAGATTTTCCTTGTTTGAGGTGACCAAATACTTATTTTCCACCCTGATTTACGAATAAATTCTTTACAAATCCTACCATGTGAATTCATGGATTTTTTTTTCACATTCTGTCTCTCACAGTTGAAGTGTACCTCTGGTCCAAATTACTGACCTCTGTCATTATTTTAAGTGGGGGAACTTGCACAATCGGTGGCTGACTAAATACTTTTTTGCCCCACTGTACATATGATGGCAACATTACAGATGAAGCATAGTGTGTATGTAAGCACATATACACAGCCATAGAAAGCGAGTGTGTACATATTGAGTCCAGCTCTGTTTGGTGGGTGATGGTATATGTCATGGTCCTGGGCCATGTGGGCCCAGTATTCTTAGTTTCCATGTATTTTTGTATTTCGTTCCTTATTTAGACCGTGTTTTCTGAGTTGCCCTGTTGTGTTGTTCCCTAAGTGTTTTCCCTTCATGGCTTTTACCCCCTGTGTGCCCCTCTGTGTATCTGTGAGCCCTCGTCTCTCCTTATGTTTTATTCCATGTTTCCCCTGCCCTTTATGTCTAAGTTCTCCCCGTGCTCTCTCCCCCCTGTGTGCCCTCTATATATTTATGAGCCCTCGTCTCCCTTTGTGGTTGTTTCATGTTTCCCCAGCCTGTTATGTCTGTGTTTTCCCCGTGCTCTCTCTCCTCCTGTCTGAACCTCTGTGCCTGTACCCGTCAGTGTTATGTTCACTCCGCCCTGTCTCGTTATGGTTATCTGTGTCACCTGTGTTCCCCGTGTGTTCCCACTTTCCTCGTTAACCCTCTGTGTATTTCTGTCTGCGTCTTCCTCTGTTCGGCGTCGCGTTCTCCCTCATGCCGTGTGTGGTTCTCCCCGTGTCTTCCAGTATATGTTTCTTTAGCTTTTCCCAGTTTAGTGTAGTTTTGTATTGCTTTTTGTATCATCATTATTGTTTATCACTTATCAGCAATAAAGCTGCATTTTGAGTTTATCCCCCGTGTGTGTGAGTCTGCAATTTGGGTCCTCATCCTGCCTGCCACACGGCCGAAACATGACAGAAGAACGCGACCACAACATGGACCCAGCAGTTCACAACCCCTCCGCGGACCTCCAGGACGACGCGAACATGTCGGACCCAGCGACACGGAGGAGGGGGATCGTCCGGACAGTGGAGTCTCTCTGCGACAAGTGGCTGCACTGTTCCAGTGAGGAGGAACGAGAGGAGTTCGCCCGCCAAATAGAGGTGTGCGTATCTGTGTTCCCCTGGTTATGGGAGACGCTGCACCCCCTCGTCAGCGACTTTCTCGCCTCCACCCTCCAACTCCGTCCGCAGGAGCAGCGGCCCGGTGGGCGTACACCTTCACCAGAGCCGTGCCGTTGCGCCGTTTCCCCGCTGTCTCATGAGCCAGTAGCGGTCAGAGTTGGAACGGTGAGGCTCGCCACAGACACACCTTCCGCCCGCACCCCGCCGGCTTCCGCGTCTTCACCGCGGTCTGGCCGCACGGCGTGGCGCACGGAGACAACGGAAGCCATAGACTTTGGCGAGGAAGAGCGGCAGCAGGTGTTACGGGCTTATCGGGAGGACGAGCTCCGGCGGAAACCCTGGCTCATCCCGGAGGAGGACCTCTCACCTGCTGCACAGCCTACCAGCCGCTCGCCGTCTCCGATCCGCTTAGGCTATTTTTCGCCTGCCTCATTTCTGGCAAGGATGGGGGCGGACGACGGGGAACTCACCACTACGTCACCCTCTGTGTTGGCGCCATCAGCGCCCCTCGCGCCAGCTTCCTCTGCTCGAAGGGGGCGGCGCGCCCGCCGCCATAAACCGGACAATGCTAAGACTACAAAACATGAAGTGGACGGCGGGTTCATCTTTGATAGAGCTATTTTTGTCGACCCTGAGCCTGCCATTTCTCGGACAGTTTTTTCTGAGCCTGCTCCTTTTCCTGCTCGTGTTTCTCCTCCCAGGTCAGTTCAGTTAGCTCCCTCGCAGCCCCTCACAACTCAGTTAGCACCCTCGCAGCCACCCTCGGTTCAGTTAGCCCCCTCGCAGCCACCCTCAGTTCAGTTAGCCCCCGCTGCCTGGTATTTTCAGCATCGGCATCTTTTCCCGTCTAGGTTTATCGCCAAATCATTCGATCCTCCCTTAAGAAAGAGACTGCATCCTCGCTGCCTTCACCCCAGTACACCAGTGTCACCCCCGGTTCAGGCCCCAGTAGCTCCAGTGCCGCCTGTTTCAGTTCAGGTCCCAGTAGCTCCAGTGCCGCCTGTTTCAGTTCAGGCCCCAGTAGCTCCAGAGCCACCTTCTGCTACGCCTAGTCCAGCCTGTGCTTCGTCAGCTGCAGCAGCCTCCGAGCCTTCGCCCGCTGCAGCAGCCTCCGAGCCTTCGCCCGCTGCAGCAGCCTCCGAGCCTTCGTCAGCTGCAGCAGCCTCCGAGCCTTCGTCAGCTGCAGCAGCCTCCGAGCCTTCGTCAGCTGCAGCAGCCTCGGAGCCCATTCAGCCACCTTCCTCGTCAGCTGGGGGTTCGGGAGAACCGCACCAGCCTCATGCCACGTCAGCTGGAGGGTCCAAGGGGCCCGTTCAGCCTCCTGTCTCCGCTGGAGGGTCCGAGGGGCCCGTTCAGCCTCCTGTCTCCGCTGGAGGGTCCGAGGGGCCCGTTCAGCCTCCTGTCTCCGCTGGAGGGTCCGAGGGGCCCGTTCAGCCTCCTGTCTCCGCTGGAGGGTCCGAGGGGCCCGTTCAGCCTCCTGTCTCCGCTGGAGGGTCCGAGGGGCCCGTTCAGCCTCACGCCGCATCAGCTGGAGGGCCCGAGGGGCCCGTTCAGCCTCCTGTCTCCGCTGGAGGGTCCGAGGGGCCCGTTCAGCCTCACGCCGCATCAGCTGGAGGGCCCGAGGAGCCTGTCCAGCCGCCATCTGCGACCGCCTCGTCATCACCTGGCCCGGCTATATCCGCCTGTGCTTCTGCTACGCCTGGCCCGGCCTCAGCCTCTGCAACCTCGCCTGGCCCGGCCTCCGAGCCTTCGTCTGCTGCAGCCTCTTCAGAGCCTTCGTCTGCCGCAGCCTCCTCTTCAGAGCCTTCGTCTGCCGCAGCCTCCTCTTCAGAGCCTTCGTCTGCCGCAGCCTCCTCTTCAGAGCCTTCGTCTGCCGCAGCCTCCTCTTCAGAGCCTTCGTCTGCCGCAGCCTCCTCTTCAGAGCCTTCGTCTGCCGCAGCCTCCTCTTCAGAGCCTTCGTCTGCCGCAGCCTCCTCTTCAGAGCCTTCGTCTGCCGCAGCCTCCTCTTCAGAGCCTTCGTCTGCCGCAGCCTCCTCTTCAGAGCCTTCGTCTGCCGCAGCCTCCTCATCAGCTGCCTCGTCTGGTCCAGCATCCTCATCAGCTGCCTCGTCTGGTCCAGCATCCTCATCAGCTGCCTCGTCTGGTCCAGCATCCTCATCAGCTGCCTCGTCTGGTCCAGCATCCTCATCAGCTGCCTCGTCTGGTCCAGCATCCTCATCAGCTGCCTCGCCTGGTCCAGCATCCTCGTCAGCTGCAGCAGCCTCCGAGCCTTCGTCAGCTGCAGCAGCCTCCGAGCCTTCGTCAGCTGCAGCAGCCTCCGAGCCTTCGTCAGCTGCAGCAGCCTCCGAGCCTTCGTCAGCTGCAGCAGCCTCCGAGCCTTCGTCAGCTGCAGCAGCCTCCGAGCCTTCAGCCTGTGCTTCGTCTGGTCCTGTGCCCACCGGGCCATGGCCAGCACGCCTGACACTGGTGAGCCGCCGCTGCCCTCCGCGCGGCCGGCCCCCTGAACTGCTCCGTCGTCTCCTCCGCCGCCGCCGCTGCCTTTCGCGCGGCCGGCCTCCGGACCAGCTCTGCCACCTGTGCCACCCGCCTGGTCGGCCCCCCGACCGTGTGACCCGTGAACTCTTGTGCCTGTGGGCTCTGGGTCGGCCCCCTGAACTTTATTTTGACTGTGGTCATGTGCTCCTGTGTTTTCTGTTGTTTGTTTTGTTTCCCGTTCTGGTCCCTCCGTCCTGGTCCCCCGCCTCCCGCCCTGGGTGGGTTGTTTTCTGTTTTTGTTTTTGTTTCTCGGGTTTGGGCTGTCAGGAGCCAGCCCTTTAGGGGGGGGTGATGTCATGGTCCTGGGCCATGTGGGCCCAGTATTCTTAGTTTCCATGTATTTTTGTATTTCGTTCCTTATTTAGACCGTGTTTTCTGAGTTGCCCTGTTGTGTTGTTCCCTAAGTGTTTTCCCTTCATGGCTTTTACCCCCTGTGTGCCCCTCTGTGTATCTGTGAGCCCTCGTCTCTCCTTATGTTTTATTCCATGTTTCCCCTGCCCTTTATGTCTAAGTTCTCCCCGTGCTCTCTCCCCCCTGTGTGCCCTCTATATATTTATGAGCCCTCGTCTCCCTTTGTGGTTGTTTCATGTTTCCCCAGCCTGTTATGTCTGTGTTTTCCCCGTGCTCTCTCTCCTCCTGTCTGAACCTCTGTGCCTGTACCCGTCAGTGTTATGTTCACTCCGCCCTGTCTCGTTATGGTTATCTGTGTCACCTGTGTTCCCCGTGTGTTCCCACTTTCCTCGTTAACCCTCTGTGTATTTCTGTCTGCGTCTTCCTCTGTTCGGCGTCGCGTTCTCCCTCATGCCGTGTGTGGTTCTCCCCGTGTCTTCCAGTATATGTTTCTTTAGCTTTTCCCAGTTTAGTGTAGTTTTGTATTGCTTTTTGTATCATCATTATTGTTTATCACTTATCAGCAATAAAGCTGCATTTTGAGTTTATCCCCCGTGTGTGTGAGTCTGCAATTTGGGTCCTCATCCTGCCTGCCACACGGCCGAAACATGACAGTATAAAAATATTTTTATTTTATTTTATTGATAAAAATGACTTTATCTAGAGATGTTTATCTTATTTCCATGCTTATGTATCTACATAAACATAAAAATTCAACCTGCAGCGACTTTTGAAAAGTAGTCAGTTAGAGACCTGAGAGGAACTACACCTGTCAGCACTTGGTTAATTATTTTAAATTGTGTAGTTTTTATGGTTGAACTTACTTTCTTTTAAAGACCACGTATCTGCATTCACACACTCCACATTTTGCTAGACTTTGATTGAATTCAATAAAATTAGGTTCTTTCAAACTCCATTATGTGTGGTCTCCCTATTTTGTGAGCTTTGAGCCAGCTCGCACACAGACACACACACACTTAAAGTGACCATCTCGGCCAGTAACAGGAGAATCACTCACCCATTGAGTGTTCTCTCATTGGTTAAGCATAAAGCATCATCCCAGGGTGTCATGCAATGTTGTTCTAACAAAGGCCACCTGCGCCTCCCTGTTGTACACAAGCTTTCTTTTTTTTCATGCTGATCGTTCTGTTTTTCTCTGACTTATTCCCTTCACTGATTACATTTAGACTTTTAAAACTATTTGGTTAGGTTAAGTCACTAAAAAGGACTAGGTGAAAAAAAAACTACTGTGGTTTGTGTAAATGCGCCCGTTCACAAAACAGTAACCCTAAAGTTCAGCGTGACAAACGTGTCTTCCTAACACAATAACCTGGCACGTTAGCTTATGCCAACAAAGGACACTTACAGCTACGATTAAACAGCTTTACCTGGGAATGAGAACAAGCTCATGTTACTGTGTGAATAAAGAATGTTTCAGCTCTACAAATTTTATTCAAATTGAGGATGTTTAGCTGATATTTAGAGGCAGTCCAAGATGCCTTATTTACAGTGATTAGTGTGTTTTTCTTTCTTTGTTTTTGATTAAAACTATACAGTACAAATGAAATGTGTGCTGTAATAAACCAGAGAAAAGAATCCGCTAAACCTAAGTACCCAATGCTTACTAAAAACACACACACTCACATACTTGCTTGAGGGTGTCTGAAGTAATAAAGCTTACTTGTGGTAAACTATCACCACTGAGACTGAAGAGAAAGCAGGTGCTTCAGGGCCACAGTGGCCTTATAAAAGGGCTGCCAGTGGAAGGACCCTATAGCCAAATTGTGTTTTATTAAGTGCAAATGTCAACAAAGGTCTTAAAGCTATAGCCAACACAACAAGATTGAATGGTTCACAGTATCAAGAGTGCCCCCAAACCTTCCTGTTGGGTGGCATGGTTCAACCAATCAACTCTCCAGTCAACAAAAGAGGGTCGGAGGATAAGTACCACAAAAACAAGCCAAAAAATGCCCCAAGACGCAGGTGTGGGAGGCTGGGATGCAACAGGTCAATGTTCCTTTGCAAAACAAGACGTGCCTGTATTATTAAACGCCAGTGAAGTTTTCATCGCAGTGCCAGGGGTCTAATACTGTTGGTGTTGGTTGTGAGGATGGGGAGGCAGCATCCTTGTTATTATCAAGTGACAGGAGAATCCTGGCTATGTTTTTGTTTGTGTGAAAATCGAAATACACTATATGGACAAAAGTACGGGGCCACGTAAATATTACACCCCCAGGAGCTGTTTGGCCATGGAAACTGATGCCATGACGCTCCCAGCACACCGTTTGGTGCTGATGTTAATGATTGAGGTCTGGAACTCCTCAATCATGGAAGGTCTGCAGTAATGGCACTGAAAGCACCTACATTGAAAGATTAAGAAGTGTGACCAAATACTTTAGTCCATACAATGTAGCTTTGATAGTTGCATATCATTTAAAGAAAATACTAGATGTTTTTCCAAAAGGATTTGGGATATAGTGTGCAATATAAAGATGCTTAGTCATAGTGCAGCTGTGTAGACAAAAGATAAAGTCTGACAAATTCCATAATTATGGTTTTCACATCAAAGTAAATTACAGGTTTGACACAGTTAATTTGGTGGATAAACCGATGATTGTTTGTCTCTTTTGTTTTCCATTAGCTGTGACCAGATGGAGAAGACAAATCCAGCAGCGAGTGTTTAATGCATTGGGCAGGCAGACTCCAAAGTGGGTTAATCCTTCACTGCTGAGGCAACAAACTCCGAGGGTGAGCATGGCAGAGATGTAGCGTGCAATAAATGTCTGCTTAGAGTGAAATGATTATAGAGTTGAACAATGTTAGAATTATACGAAGAGATAAATAATCAGGTTATGTTAAATTATATCATATCATCATTAAGTCATTAAAATGCATTTGCTTTGAGACTATTGTGGTAGAAAACATGAAACATGAATGATTTTTGTGATGAATATACTGAAATACAAGCAGGATTCAGCAATATGAACAAAGCAAAGACATCTGGTTGGTTGTCATAATTCAAGTGCTGAGGCAGACTATGTAGAGAGAATACAGTGCACATCTGCAGGGCAGGAAACCTTCTGTCACTGTTCATGTAGATATACTTCAACACACTGTCAGAAACCCAGACTTGGAGAACATTTTTGTCCTCATATTTAACCATAACAGAACTGTGTAAAAAGGAATATACTTATTTTAAACTACAAAGTCCAGGCAGTGTCAGAAAAAAGGGCTCCAATGTACCTGGATAAGAGGCACAGAAACATTGAAGACTGCAGAACTGCTTTCATTGGGTAAAATAGAAAACCACAGAAATTCATATTTTCATTTCTTTCATTGAAAGTTTTCTCATTGTAGAGAAGGGAGACAATCTTGACTTCAACATGAAATGAACTTTAAACTTTAAAAAGTATTTCACACCTGCAATCAAGAGATACAGCGATACATCAGCACTCAGAGTTAGCCAGACCAAGTCTATATCTACCAAACAAAGTGCTTTAAAGATGAAACTGTCTTTTTTTCACAGTGCTAAAAACTAAAACTACATGTTTTAAATGATCAAACACTTTTTAATTTTAGACAAATTATTATTTAGTTTACTACTAAGGGAAAATAGCTATTCAGACCTATCTGGGCCCATGTGAAAAAGGATTTTCCTCCTACACCTAATGACTGGTTTGGCCACCCTTGGCAGCAAGGATAAAAAATAACATGGTTTCCAAACACCAATCAAGTGTTTGGAAAAACTGCCCGTGAGTCTTTCACATCATTGTGGAAGAATTCTGGCCCACTGTCATTTGCAGAATTATAATTCAGCCAAATTGAAGGCTTTTTGAGCACGAACAGCATGCCAAACCATATCAACAGCTGTTAACTTGTTAGAGTTAAGTGATTAGGCCACTCCAAAAATCTTAATTATGTTCTTTTTGAGCCGTTCAGAGGTGGACTTCCTGGTGTGTTTCAGAAAATTGTCCTGCTGCATAACTCAAAACTGAATTCACAGTTCCATCTATTACAGCAAGTCGTCCAGGTCCTGAAACACCAAAGCACTCTACCTCCACCATTTTTGACTGTTGGTATGATAGTCTTTTTAAAAAATGCTGTTGTAGTTTTACACCAGATGTAACAAGACGCAAACCTTCAAAAAGTTCAACTTCTCTGTTGTCAGTCCGCAGACTATTTTTCCAAACATTTATGGCAAATGTGAGACAAGCCTTTGTGTTTCTTTTTTGTCAGTAGTGTCTCGGTCGTTGTGTCCTTGGGCAAGACACTTCACCTACCGCCTACTGGTGTTGGCCAGAGGGGCTGATGGCGCGATATGGCAGCCTTGCTTCTGTCAGTCTGCCCCAGGGCAGCTGTGGCTACAACTGTAGCTTGCCTCCACCAGTGTATGAATGTGAGAGTGAATGAATAGTGGAATTGTAAAGCGCTTTGAGGGCCCTGAAAAGCGCTATATAAATGCAATCCATTATTATTATTATTATTATAGTGGTTTTCTCCTTGGAACATCCCATGGGTTCACTTTTGTCCAGTCTCTGTCTTATTGTTGAAGTCTGACCTTAGCTGAGGCAATTGAAACCTTCAGGTTTTTAGATGTTGCTCTGGGTTCTTTTGTGGCCTTCTAGATGAGTTGCCGATGTACTCTTGGAGTAATTGTGGTAGGCTGTCCACTCCTGGGATTGTTCGCTACTGTTGCACGTTTTTTTCTCTATGTGAATAAAGGCTCTCACTGTGGTTCACTGGAGCCTTAAAAATTTATTTTCAACCCTTTTTAGACTGACAGACGGAAATTACTTTAGATTGTGGCATGATGTGTTGCTTTTGACATCTTTTCACCTACTTCACTTTGTTCTCCCCGTGTTTCGTGGGTTCTCACCGGGTACTGCGGCTTCCTCCCACAATCCAGAGACATCCAGTTAGTGCGGTTAGGTTAATTGGTCATTCTAACCCTGAGCCCACCCACCCCTGAGCAACCCTGACAAGGAAAAGTGGAAGAGATAGGATGGATGGGAGTGGCAGTTACGTTTTCCACCAACAGTGAAATGGTAAATGGCCTGTATTTGTAAAGCGCTTAGGGACTAGGAAAGCGCTATACCACTCCCTCCCGTCCAGTCATCCACCCATATTGACACACTGGTGATGGAAAGCTACGTTGTAGCCGCAGCTGCCCTGGGGCACACTGACAGAGGCGAGGCTGCCGGACACTGGCACCACCGGGCAGGGACGTGCAGAGAGGTTTAAAGGGGCGGGTGCTCAAAGTTAAAAAGGGGCACATTGAACCATGCTGAATAACAACAACACACATTCATCAAGAATCTAATATGGGAAGGGCAGGGCTGTGTTGATCTGAGACTGTAGACATTAAAAAGTCCACAGGAGAGATGGTAGCTGATTAAACAAGTGTCATGAGATAATAACAAAATGCAAAGATTGGTGACAGCGCTTGGAACCATAAGGCAACGAAAAACTGTGACATAAACTCGGCTCTGCCTGTGAATCACTCTTTGCTTCTCTTCTTCCTTCCTTCCCATCATTTCATATATCACTCTCCACTTGCTGTCTATCTGAGAACAAGGCACAACTTGCTATTGCAATAAACTATAATCTAATTATCCACACCTAACAACTCTTGCACTTAATCTATAATAAAATGATGACAGAAAAATGTTATAGCCCTGCCTTTAGTAGCCTCATACAGTTCCTACTGTTTCCTCCTCATGTCCTTACCAGCCATGTCTGCACAATGTTATATCATGAGTAATATTTTTTTAAATCCAGCTAAATAAAACACACACATGCACACACAGTGACATTTTAGACCTTCTTCAGAATACTGTATATACTATGGGCATCCTTACATTATTATTTATTACTAGAGCTACAATAATAAAGCAATGAGGAGGGGGAAGTAATAAATATGAAATAATGTATTTATGATGATTCCATTTGTTTCACTATCCACTCTGTGCAGGGCAAAGCTTATTACATTTTTAAACTGTAGAGATACAATCTTTTGTCTTATTTAAAATATAAATCTAATATAATCTGCTTCTTAATGTATGTTCTTTAAAATACAGCGTGTGTTTTTTAATATATTATAATTATAATTATTATTATGTGGACATGCATATTAGATCGTTTTTTAGTGAAATATAATCCCTCCAGAAAGGCAGGAAATGCCCAGAAACTTACTTTAAAACTAAATATGTTCCCTAAAACGGTGACAGAGCTACAGACCCATGACAGCCTTACACAGGTAGCCAGCAGCTATGACCAGCAGTACTTGTGCAGTTAATAAAAGGACAGGTAATGTTTGTCGCGCTGTTGCACACACAGCACGCTCGTTTGTTTCAGTTCGTCAGTTGCAACAAGACAGCTTACCAACGTGTACGTAATAAGCTAATACTCCTGTGTGCTACACACTACAGTGTGCGCTGTACACCTACTTACTGGGTTTGTCGCATCAGTCTGTGTCTCTGAGTTAACTTGTGTTTCTCCTACAGCTCCGGACCGCAAAAAATGCGCGTGCTCTTTGTGAGCTCGTTCCCGGTGTTGTGCCAAAAAGTGATTGTCTGCCAAAAACTGATTTCCGGTATTTGCCAAAAAGCGATTGCTCATATTTAAAGTGCTATAAGTAACTTGTTGGGCTATAATATGTTAAACATATGTCAAATGCATCCCTTATGGATGACATAAAGTCATCTTGAGCCACAAACAACATTCGTGTAGCAAGATACAAGCCGCAATCAGTTTTTGGCAGCGACTTTTATATAACCTTTATTTATGCAGTAAAAAAAATCTCATTAACATTAAAAATGTATTTTGTAAGAGTAAGTTGCCCAACAGGACAGCAGAAATGGCAGCAAATATTACAATAGTTCTGTAAAAATATTTTAAGTGGGGATAAAGGACCGGATTGGTTATAATGTAAGTACAAGTTGTAAAGATACTTAAAAAACAGATAATTTTTTAATTCTTTATGTAACCCCTTTGTATCCCCTGTTCACCGAAGTCTATTTACGAACAGAAATAATACACAGAAACACTGGAAATCACTTTTTGGCAGACAATCACTTTTTGGCACAACACCGGCTCGTAACCAGCGCGTTCTGCCGTCGAGGGCGATCATTGGTTAAATGTGATCATGTGACTGATGCAAGCCAGATCCTTTTATTTAGCAAAACTATGATTAATAGTTAAATATTATTGTTGAGGGGAACAGACAGGACTCCGCACGCACACACACATAAAAAAAAAATAAAAAAAATAAAAAAAATTGAAAAGTTGCCTCAACAAAAGGGCACTTTGGGCACTCATCAGGAAAGGGGCGGGTGCTCAAGCCCCTCTAGCCCCCCCCTCTGCACGTCCCTGCCACCGGGCCCTCTGACCATCACCAGTAGGCATAGGGTGAAGTGTCTTGCCCAAGGACACAACGACTGAGACTATCCAAGCCGGGGCTCAAACCGGCAACCTTACGATTGCAAGGCGATCGCCATAACAAGTGAATTGGAAAAGCACTTAAGAAAATGCATGGATGGTTATTTTCAAGTGGAATCATATCACCCACATTGCAAATTGCTGTCAGCTGTCATTCAGTGTATGATTTGCTGTGCTGCTGCAGAGATCCAGGCCAGACCAGGCAGAAGCTGTTTCATCAGATGAAAAGAGGCTGGTAACGTTTTTGTAAAATCAAATGAGCATTACAACCTGGATTTAAGATAAAATGTTAAATATTTACACACAAGGAGTTGTTGAATACCAGAGTGCATCAATTAAATGGAAGGAAAATCCTCGATGGGTTCTGTTTTCAAATGGTTGAAGGAATTGTTTGAAATTTGATTTTCAGTCATTCTCTCTTCATAGGACATGCGAGTGGGATTCACACATGCCTCCTGTTGCACCCACTTCTTATTTTGCATAATCTGAAGTTAATTTGACACCGCTTCCTGACGGGTTGGTTAACCAGCGATTTATCAAGCATACATTACTCTGCAGTGTTCTCTCATTAAACATATACGGCTTTGCAGCAGTGTGGTATCATAATTACTCTCTCAGCACTCACCCAGCAAAGCATTCTGTAAATTGCACAGTAAGTAATGCTTCTGACAATATATTCTCCAATAGTAGCAAGCTGGAACAGAGCTGTAAGGGACAACATTCTCCGTCTTCTTGTATGTTAGGTAAATGTAATCTGAGACACTAACTCACTGGATATTTGCAAAAATTAAAAGGACATGAAGACGCATGTAGGTTCTCCACCACCTTTCTACAATGCTATTTGAAAACGTGGACATCCCATCATAGCATGACACATACACACAGAAACACACTTTGTGTCTGTGTCTATATGAGGGGGTAGAGTGTCAGCCCCCCAGGCAGCGGACTTTCAAATATTGAGTACGCCCTACTGTGGAACAAACTGTGACTGCTATCCAATGCCACGCTTGTCTGCCTCTGTTCAGATCACTTCCTCCGCTGGCTCCAGCCATCTGGTGGGAGGTAGCCTTGGCTCGTTTCAGATTTGGAAAGGATCCAAATAGCTTTCCCTGTCAGCTTTACTGCGCTCTCTGCGTTCTCTCTCCCAGGTTGTGTATATTAAGACGTTAACCAAGACATCAGGATTACAGCTATAATCCTGAAATTTATGTCTCTCCTCAGATGCACGTCTGTCCCACCTCTCATTTATTAGGCTCTTAGGGAAGACTGAGATGAAGAGAGATGGGATGTTGCTATAACTGGTGTTACTAAAGAAGAATGATCATATTTCTGGTGGTTCTGGCACACCTCTGTTTAGTGTCAGGACACAATCATCTGAGATGTGTTTCTTGCAGTGATAAACCCATAAAGCATGTTTTGGTTTTCTCGCCCCCAGCTGTACTGTTTTGGTCCAATGTCAACATGAAGACAACACTGTGCACAACCAGATCAGTATCAAAAAGCCAAGAAACACCTAGCCCATTAAGTTTTTTGTGGACGTTTTGGCAAAGCAAAATACATTTTTTCAGAGACATTGGTAGAGACTTAAAGTGAAAAAAACAGTGACTAACAGACCGAAACAAAACTCTGTATGCACTCTAATAATAGACAGAACTGTAAAAGCAATCAGTGGAATCAACATCTAATGTAAGCCCCAAACCACAGTCATTTTTGTGACTGCTGAAGAGCCTCAGAACAGAATAGGAACGATTTGTTTCATCTTATTGAGAGACACAGACAAATACTTGCTTCATTGCTTTATCTAAAAAAAATTGCAGTCATATGAAAAAAACATTGAAAAAAAGCATTGACTTTACTTCATTTTTTATGCTCAGTAAATATGTAAAAACAAGACATATTTTCACACATTTAACATGGCTTCTCGATTATGACTGTGCTTCATTCCTTCATTTACAAGGACGTTTGCATCTTAGTGGCATCTTGGGCTTTTCCATTCGTGTCAGAGTTAATAGACAGAACCAGCTCCATTTCCTGACCAGGCGAGGGGATGGGCATTTTATTAATCTTGGCAAAGCTCTGGCTGATGTCCATAAAGGTTTTATTTTTGGTTTCCGGGAGGACGACATAGAGGTATATGGATCCCAGAATGCAGACTGCCACAAACACAAGGAAGGAAAAGGACTGCAGCGTCTCCTGTGCAAACAGAAAACATACAGACAAGAAACATGAGACATATCAGATTTGTGCATGCACTGTGCTGTTTTCAACATCCTTACCCTCAGTTCATCATTCTTCAATCAGATGACATCTAGTAAAGTTTATTAAAAAACAAAAATTTTACAGCAGAATTTTAAACAATTAAATGATTACTGGCGTGTCCACCTCCACACAGCTGGATCGTGACATTTTTCAGTCCATCTCTGCAGAGACATCATCTGTGGCATCTGTTTTGTCATCTGTTTTGTCAAATGTGTGTCATTGATGAGGACAGCATAACATTCCCATGATTTTCCGCTCAAAAGAATCCTACAAGCATATAAACTGAACATTACTCTTCTTGTATATACTTGCATGTAGTCGTGTGTTCAAGTACCAAAAGTATGAAAGGTAACCTTGTCCTGTGGGTTATGCCAATAATAGAGATTAGTGACAGATTTAAAAATACACACTGACTGATTACCCAGAGGGAGATTTAGATGTGGAGAGAGGGTTTTGTGCGTGTGCGTATGTGAGTAAGAGAGAAAGACAGAGAAAGAGTCTGAGAGAGAAAGGTTGGGTGTAGGGCAGAGAAACTTGGCTGACCCTGACCAGTATGTTACCAACTATAATCCCTCGCTTATGAGGAGGCAGACTGCAAATGCAGAACTATGTACCAGGTATTAGAAATGCAGTGTCCAAACAACCACGACCTCAGTAAAGAACTACTTACCACTTTGATTTCAGTTGGTTATATCACCACTGCTGTTAGTCTCTGACACTGTTTTCCTCTGTTGAGAGTATTTCATAATAGCGCCATAAAAAAAAAAAAAAACCTCAGAGCATCGTGCAAAGGGCCTGACCCAGTTTCCATGCTGCCTCTGTGACGTAACACTCATCTGCAAAGTTAGCAAGTTCTTCAGAAAGAACTGCCTTTCTCTCTCAGTTGTCAGGGTAGATGAGTCATCTTACAAACAGGATATTTATGCGTTCACTCCATTTGTCATTAATTGAATTTTTGCAAGCCCGTGGATTGACAAGGATGAGACAGTCCTGATTTTGACACTGGGATAAGCCTTTGATCTGCTGTGGTGGCTCAGCTGGGTTCAGTGTGATGCACACGCAGACAGTAAGGCATGAACACAAAGACCCAATTGCTGTACACACACACACACAAACAGACACACTTTTTTCATGCTTAAATGAATGTTGGCTGAATAATGTGCAAACAGAAAAGGCGAGGTGAATGCTCTAAAATGCACTGCAGACGTACTGTAAATCTAATCTGGTCAAATGAGTGTCCATGCTTGGACATATACTGTCAGTCACTGGTTTCTGGTGCAACAATGAGTCATTGCTGGGGGTAGGGGTTTGCCGGTGTTAAAAGGGGGATATTTGCATGGCTGTGGGCTTTCATAGATTGTGTTGCCTGTGGGAGGCACAACGAGGAGATGGAAATGTATACAAGATTTGAAATGTCCACACTGGACTGATTTATGGATTACACTGATCAGCCACAACATTAAAACCCCTGGGAGAGAATAACATTGATCATCTTGTTACAATGCAGTGTTCTGTTGGGAAACCAGGAGTCCTGGCATTGATGTGGATCTTTTGACGTTGTCTTCAGACTCTCCAGATTCCAATATGATCAAGCTTCTGTGACAACCCATAGGACCCAATGGATCTGCTGCCAAAGTCCTGATGCCCGACTCTACAGTTGAGTGTTGTGGCTAATCCTTGGCTATATCATTGTTGTTACAATATGAGCATACAAGACAAAAAAACAACAATACCCATTAAGCATCATGTTTATGGATCACAGCTGCATTAATAAGACAAACACAAAGTCATTCAAAACTCATAGCGTATGAATGGATGTGATTGAATGTGATGGGTCATTAGGTTTTACAGATCTCATGCACAAATAGAGCTTGTTGTTATTGCCCCATTTTATACTTATATATACATTTATATTGGTGTGAAGCATCGCATTGGAACTAGAGCTCCTGCTATCTTAGCATTTCTCCATACGATGACTTCACCAGCTTTGGTAAGGGTTAAAAAATGGCAAGTGAAAGTTTCTTCTTTTCATAAAATTCACTGTGGCAGAAATTGACGTTATACTGTTTGTTTGTACTGGCTGACTAGAGTTATAGAGCAGCGTGCATAGTTTGTGAAAAGCTTGCCTGAGTCAATAACTGCAGAGTTCCAAACCTCCACCGTTATTAGCATCAGCACACAAAGTGTGCGCTGGGAGCTTCATGGCATCAGTTTCCATGACAGAGAAGCTCTTGCTCTTGCAATTCTTAGGGAATGCTTTAGACTCCAATTGCAGCAGAAAGAAGGTCCTGTAACCCTGTAGTGCATCCTGCTTGGTGCATGAGTTTGTGAGACCTTTACATCATGTTTATTTGTTTTTTCAGAAAAACCTGATGTACACAATTAGACACGTGGTGCTACTGTGAGCAATAAATACACATAAATGCTCGTTGTAGCAAAAAGGATACAAATTAAAACTAATATGCAAATTGATATTTAATTTCTTTCCTCTTAATTTTTCAGAAGGTTCCATAAATCCTCCAGTTAGACTTTTCTGGCAATTATTTCATGGTTCAGGCTTTATGAGGTGAAAGCACGCATTAGATCTGTTAAATTTATATTAAAAAAAGAAAGAAAGAAAAGAGCCAGTTAAACAAAAAATCTCTGTTAAAACTTCAAATGAGGCTGTCAACAGTATCTCAAATGAACACATACAGGATGGCTGGAGCCTTTTCGTGTGGAGTTTGCGTATTATTCCTGTGCCTGTATGGTTTTCCAAATTAGCTAAAGGTGAATTGATTTGGAGAACTGATGATTCAAAATGATGATAGTGTGTGGTTGTCGGTGTTAGCTCTGCGATGAACCTCCAATTTGTCTTGAATATAGACAAATCCAAGATGGCGGTACACATCGAGTTAAGATATCTCACTTATCTTAACTGCACTACTGTATAGTTTTCATTGATCAGGAAATAGCCTTGGTGGAGTTTTCGGGAGTGTTAATTGGTATAATTGCTACTTAATGTGTTCCTTTCCTGCACCATAGGCCTGGGAGCATTTTGCATATCTGTGTTCAGGTGCTGCTGTCCTTTTAGATATCCATGTACGGAATTAAAAAGTGCTAATAATTGATAATATTTCATATTACAAGATTTTAACTGCTATATTTTATAACCCCATTTGAAAACCTAGCTCTGCAGAGCACTAACTGACACCTCAGCAGTGGCCTGCCATGGAAAGATGGGTTGTGACAGTTAAACGGTGTGTTGTCTGGAAAGGGGTCAGAGCTGGTTTCAGGTGCATGTCAGAAACCAGTCAGTCACTGCTGGGATCTGGATGCCAGGCATGTGCCTGGGAGTTCGTGGGGCTAGCAAAACCCAACCAACAAAAGCAACGAGCAACTCTGCAATATTTGTGGAATTGGCTGGCTAAAAATAACCTTCTGTTGCTTTCTGTTTCTCACACGTGTCCAAATCTTCCCTGCCAGGTCAGCCTTATCTCTTGCTCTGCTCTAGGACTTTCTCCTGTGACACACTCTTATTGTATACCTTTATTATCTGTTTAATTACCTATTCAGCTCTATATCTACTTGACCTTCCATTTCCTGACATAAATTACCAGCAATCTCATTGTTCAGCCATCAAAATACCAAAAAAAACCCAAAAAAACCACCTGTTTATCATGACATCATACCTCTTTGTCCTGTCTTCCTACTGGTCAGTGGTACATGACAGGTAGAAGTGCAATATATCATCCTTTATTTCTCCAATCCTTATTTTTTACAAGAATGAAGTGACAGTGCAGACACAATGGTGAGGTGTTCAGGCTCCTGTACATCTACTGACAACTCTTCATTTAAGGATTCATAGTCTGGTGTAGCTCTAGCACAGGAGAGTATAGGTGTTTCATTACATATACAGGGTACCTGACATGCTGAAACCGGCAGGGTTCAGCACATTTCTGTAAATGACTTCCACAATGCAAGCTTCCTATTCTTAGCAGTGGGTGTTGCTTACCTAGTTATATTGTGATCGGTAACATGACACAAAGGAAAACAAATGTAGTTTTTTGTCACACTGCCAATGTGAAGATGTGGATGGCATTTTTGGTTTTTAGTCACACTTCATTCGAGACTGAAATATCTTTGCAGATGAGTTCCCCCACCAAACTTTGTGTTTCAGAGAGAAGTATCTGGAGAATGGAGCTCTGACGAGTTTTCCAGAGTTATACTTTGGCGTAACACTCTGGTAACCGCTTCTCTCCTAGCGCCATAGCCAGATCTTGATCGTTAGATTTAAACTCTTCTGTGGTGGTGTACCGAGGTAAAACCACAAACATTGTGTCATTTTCCTAGTGCTTATGGGCCTGACTGTATAGCTATGAAATAGTGACTTTGCAAACATTTTAACATCTCCAAAATTAATTACACTTTGAGAACACATCTGTTATTCCTGTGGGAGCTCATGCATCACACAGTCGGTGTGAGAGTGGAAGTGCAGGAACGCATCGCCCAATGGAGTTTTGAGATGTTTGGGCTTTAATTTTTTTTTTCTTAAATTCAGCAAGACTAAATGAAAAGGAAAAGACAGATCATACAAGAACAACTTCCACCTCTAAGAAAACACCATCTAAGTGTTTGTTACGCCCTTTTCAGCTATTTTAGTTCTTCGTTCACTCTTTGCCTCCAACACATGACACTCCGGTACAGCTGACTGAAAGGACAAAATTAGATTTATCTGGGGGGGCTACTGAGCGAACAGGCAGAAAACATTTGACGGAAGGTCAAAACGGCGTCACTAAAATGTCCACCGTGCCTCAAGCAAACTTTCACTCTGATCTCAAACTTCTACGATGACTTTTGTCGAACTTTTTCTTTCTCACAATGAATGTGCCCTTAAAGCTACGGTCAGAGAACCTCGCTTTGTGGGAAAGTTGCAGAGGCGGAGGGAAGAACATATTGTTTCTGCTAAAAAGGTGAAACTCTGTTTAGTTGTAATTACAATCAGGTTCTGAGTCACTGTTTTCATGGCAAACACATATGCTCAACATCTGCTCTCTAGGCTAAAACCACTTCTGATTGACAAGTCGTTTTGTCAAGCCACTTATCATTTATCTCGTCCATGTCAAAACCATAGAATATAATTCATGGTGCTGTAGCATTTTCTGTCGCATACGTCACATAGGGCTGCTAGAATGTAGAAACTGTAACCAAGATCTACATTTATGGATGAATAAAAATCAAAGAGACAAAAGAAAAAGAGAAATCCCCCTGTGAAGTCACACACACCCGTGTACCGTAAACCGAATTCATTTGCATTTCCAGTGTATTCATTAATTTTCAAAGCCCTGCTCCTGTTTTCAGAACTTATCAAAATCTTATCCCTGAAAAATCCACTGATAATATCATCTGTGCTCATCTTCATCAGTCTGTGAATACACTGTACAACTGATTCCTGTTCACAAAACTCCTGATGAGTGCTAAAGGCTAAATATCACGCACCCAACTGGATCAACTGGAGGTCAGATTCATTCCTGAGTTCCTGCACTCTTATGATGATCATTGGATGCCCGATATTTCAAGGAGCAAAGGAGTGCTTGAGAAAAAACACAAGAACAAAGATGCACGTGAAATCCCAGAAGGAATGTTTAAGATAAGACGGGCAAAGGAATCATGAAATGACACGTCACAGGCTTCTTTATGTAACTCTGTGTAATTAAAACATCATCACACCCAGCTTTAGCTATAAATTCACATGCACTGAATAGTTAATCGTATTTGTAGTCCAGGCACTCAAACACAATTATTCAAAATGTATTTACTTTGCAGAGTCATGCACCTGTGTAGATGCATCCGTATTAACTACCCTGCTGCTCAGAGCTTTAAAGTATTAAATTCAATGTTTTTCTGCATTAATTCACTTTTTTAAATCAGCCGCATCAGATAGAAAATAGCCCTTTCTATTAAAAAAAATCCTCCAGGTTAACTGGAAATAAAATAATTTATGTAATTATGAATGATTTATTAACTGAAAACTCTGGCTTTACGGTACAATGTATTCATTCACAGATGAATCTATTTAACTAATTCATTAGAAATCAGCGAAGACAAGCAAGAATACAATGAACAAGTTTGTTTAAGGGTGCAGGAACATCAGCGTACATATTTAGATTTTATTTTTTTATCTCACAAAGATTGAAATGTCAAATGCCATTAGGATCTAATGAGGGACAAGTGGGTCATTATAACCAAGGGCAAAGTTCTGTCTAAAAAAAAAGGCAGAACCATGTCCTCTGCACACAGGGCAGATATAATCAGATACTAGCACTTTATATTAGGTAATGTAAGAAAAGCAAAGTTAAAAACTCAAATATGCCATGTAAGAAATATAAAGGTCACACTTTCAGTTGAAATGTCATTTTTAAAAATATCTCTGTAACGATGTGTTATATAGATAATGCCGTTTTCCTAACGAGCCAGATAATGATGGTATGGTGTCTTTAGCAACAAAGTTTTCCTACTGTGGAGTAGCTAGAAATTGCTATCACTGTCCACAGTAATAGTTTAACAATTTTAATAATGCTCTAATTAGAAAGCACACAATTCAAGTTGCCAGAGTGCAATCTAAAAGTGGCAGCCACACTGAAAGCTGTTTCGAAATGCCTGAGAAGATGATTTTGCCTCTCTCTTTTTGATTAAGATAACTTAATAACTTCAAGACAAACGCAACGCAAAACCTCCATCTGAGTAAGAAACCAAAAGAGCAACACGTCACACTTCTAAGCCCATTTAAGAGCTCTGTTGGTTTTTAACTCAGGTGGAGAGAATGAGGTGTGTCTGCAGCTGCAGAGCAAGCCTCGCAGTTGTGAAGCAGCACTGGTGAATGTTTGCCCAAAGCTCAGTAGATTTGTCACCAGAGACAACTTGCTGAATAGATACAAAAACTCACTGAATCTATAAAGCAAACAGGTTGCCAATAAAGAAGTCTTCTTAAGTGCGATAATCACTGCTGTGAGTGTCAGGAATGCCAAGCACCCAATCTAATGTGGTATATGTTAGGTTATGTGATAAAGAAAGCTTTCACAGGACTCTATGCAGTCCTATAAAAAACTAAGTATGCCGTTAATGCTTCAATAGGAATAAAGAGCATAAGGAGCAGCCAGCATTTGATGCACCTATTGCACCTATATAAACACAAAGGTTTGTGTAGTTTGCTTGCCCGGAGCATACAGGTTTATTTTAAAACAGAGCAATGAGTTTCCCGTGTATGGACAGAAAAGTCACCCCAAGCTTAGAGTGCTCAGAGAAACAAACAAGCAAAAAAACCCAAGAGCTACATCTCAGACTCTACAGACCTCATTGAGCATGTTAAATGTTAAAGTTTATCAGAGAATAATTAGACAGAGATTCAACAAGGATGGCTTGTTTGGAAGGGTTGCAAAGAGAAAGTCTCTCTCTAAAAAGAACATGGCAGCAGGGCTTAGCTTTGGAAAGGTGCATCTGAACAAATGGAACAATGTCCTTCAGAGAGATGAGACCAGAGGGGAGATGTTGGGCCATAATGAACAGCACCATGTTTAAGTACACTGGTAGAGAGGTGATGATTTGGGCTTGTTTTACAGCCACAGGAGCAGGGCACCTTGCAATCATCGAGTCAGACATGAAATCCTGTGTATACCAAAGTATTCTAAAGATGACCAACCGTTTTCAAGAAATGAATACTTCTAGTTTTCCTGCCGAAGATGATTTTACATGCTATTGAATCATGGAGTGCACTCCATTTGTGAAAAATGCTGTTTTTATTATAGACATTGTACCTTGAAATAGGTAAATGCTGATATAGGAAAAAAATCATCTGTCATGAACAACAGACTGCTGTATGTTGTGTAAAGTTTGAAAAATAGAAGACTGACGCAAGCTGTACAGACAGATCCAGAGAGATCAGCAATAGATGCTTTAATTAAAATCATATTCTGTCAGTAGGAATTACCAGATACAACTCACTTAACAGATCATTGGGAGTGATACAGCAAAAACTACTTAAGTACTCAAAGAATAAAACAGCTCGATATAAATTTTTAAAGGGATCGTGCACTAGGAAAACAGCAGGTTGTTGGAGATCTGTGTTATGAATTCTAACCAGAAATGGAAATGTCAAACTGAAGAACACCTTTGCTTGCAATGCTGTAAACAAACTTGTCTTCACTGGTGCAGTACAGAGTACTGAGACACAATTAATACTGAGACACTTGGACAAAATTAAAGCAATGAACTGTGGATGACTCGAAAGCTTCACTGGCTGAAATGAGAAGAATGTTTTAACCACTAAACGACTTCATTTTTTGTGCGCTAACATGAGATTGAAATGAAAAATAGCAGCAGTGAAGGACACAAAGAGACTGATATAGTTATAATTGTTTAAAATGTGAAAGAGGCCAAAGGAATAGCAAATGAGCTTAATTTTAATCCTTTAGTTATAAAATCCTTGGAAGATGAGCACTAACAGCAGAGGGAAAACAGGAGGAGACATATACTGTGTGACGCATGAGGCTGGCAAACAAGTATTCAGCCTGTGGAATGAGGAACCACATTGCTTCGATAGAACTATGTCAGACTGATTTATCCTCTTTTCAGTTCAGTATCTTTTATGCTAGCCTGCATTCAGATCATAAGCAGATGTATACGATAGGTTGAGGCAGCCACAAATTGTCAGATTCAGCGCATATAGCAATGATTCACCGAGTGGTTCATTTTTAAAGGTAGATAACCCGCATTCATCGCCTTTTCATCAGGATTCCCATTTTTGCAATGTTTGATTTAAAAAAACCCTCACACTTCAGTAAAAGTCCCTTTTTTCACTCTAAAACGCTAGATCCCCCACCCACCGTCTTAAAGGAATACTGCTTGTCTTTACAAAGAAGTTGGTCCACCTTAAAACAAAACAAAATGAAAGAATATAAAAGAATTGTTTTCATGCAGTATCAAGAGAAAATAAATCAATGAATGACCTTTAATGTACCTTCAAAGGACACCGCAGCCAGCCAAGTTGGACAGTTATTATACAGAATGTACTCATTAAGGTTGCCTGTCAAGATATTAATGGCTGCTACAAAATATCAAAGACAGAGGGATGAGAAGAAAGAAACAGCGATGGTTCATTTATAATACACACACAGGCTGTGATTTCCCCAGTAAAACTCCAGGGTTTCCTCCAGTGTCTGCAAGCCAGCTGCGCCAGAGCATCAGATTTTAACATGCTTTTTCAGACAGGAGGGGTCAACAGTCCCAACAACTTTACTCGCTGAAACTATAAACTCTTTTGTTCTTCTTTACAGTTCCAGCCTTTCCCAGCTTTCCTTCTGCACCTCTGAATTCAGTGTTATAGTGTTAAAATTACATGTGAGCTTCACTGTAAGTAACTGTGTCACCACTGCCTTTACAGAACGCAACTGAAAATCAAAGTCTGTGTCTTCAGATAATGTTCCTGTAGGGGGACTCCCACCTCTGTGTCCCAGATGAGAGTTTTGCTTTTGTCACAGCAGCAGCTCGCTAAAAACACCTCGTGCAACAGCATTTAATGAACATATACGTGCCGGCGTTGTTAAAAGAAAGTCTGATATGGGACAGAACACCCTCCAAGATAATAATGGGGGTTTTTTTTGTAACTGGAAGAGTACTAAAGGTCTAGAAATAAAGAATTAATAACCTTGGGCCGTCCCCTGTACAGGTATTTAAAAATGCAGTTAAAATGCAGCAGGAAAAAAGAGAATAATAAAAAAGTAGTAATAAAAAGTATTAAATTACTAAAAAAGTATAAATATTAAAAAAGAAAATGAAAAAATGAGCATGTTATGGTTCCACAGTGAAAGTGTTTAATCCAGATTCATATTTTAAGCTTAAAAACAGGTTTTTGATTTTTCTGTTTGTTTTGTTTCATGTTCATCACTGCACATATGTGAGTAAAAAAATATTCCCAGTGACTCTATTGCTTCATAGCTTATTCTATAAATTTCATTTTCCCAATAATGGGAAAAATAAGCATGCACACAGTGTGTACAATAGTACGGAGCTCCATATGTCTTGAACTCCAGGAGCCATAAACCTCCTATCCAGTAAAAAGGCCTCTAAAATCCTCTGGCTTTTTTTTTGGGGGGGGGGGGGGGGGGGGGCTTGGCAGAGATACTACATGTGCAGGCCATTCTGTGTGGCAGAAAACTGCCGCTGGAACACCTGCAGTGAATTGTCTGTGTTATCAGCCTGATTTCCCCCTACTACACCCAGAGTGGCAGTACAGTTTATAATTGTGTTGGCACTGGTCCAGCTCCTGTTGGGGAAAACTGCAGCCACTCAAGCTGCACAGGAGGTTATACATGTAGTCCAGTCGCATGGAGGAATTTAACACCCTCGTTCAGAATGGTTAGCCCTCTAAACAGACGCATCAAAATGCTGCCAGTCTTCCCCCACCATGATGGAAACCATTCAAAGTGCCCATCCTTGACGTCTGCTGTTTGAAGTGTAACATATTTGAAATAGCTGTAATAACAGCCAAATTATTTCATATCAGTTTTTCTTTTGTTCTGGTGCGTTGTTCTTCTTGGAGAGCAATCAAAAACGATCCCGTTCCCATATCCCTGCTTTCTGCTGCACTGCTTCAGTGATTCTCTGAATGCCCAGTGCTGATCTTGTCTTTGAGAAAGCGTACACTGCAAGAATGTGCAGTTGTTGAAGACATCCGTCCAGAATCAGAAAAGTGCTAACCATCTGAGTCCACCAGCTTGTCCCAGGGCTGTCTGGGTTGTGTTTGCAAGCTAAGACTCTTTTAATGTTCATAATGATGAGTTTATTCAATCTTTGGACATTAATAGATCTGATGGTGCTTCGCTGATCTCCATTTTCTTCTCATGAGGAATATAAATTGATTTCTCTGTCCAGCGTGCTTGCTTTCCTCTTTGTGATCATGGCCTCATATTACCAAGTCTAGCCTTATTTCTTGTCAGTGACTCACTCGCTGCTTTACAGGAGATAACTGCTATGAATGTAGCTGCACAAGAGTAACTATCCCCATGGGCCACAGATTCTATCCAACCCAGGCATATGCTACATCACAGGCCTTGTTAAAAGGGAAGTCAATTCAAGACATTTGACTTCTCACACTGGGAGCAGATTTCCTGAAGTATCTAATCTCTCTGGATTGTCTATCAGGATAGTCAGGTTGACTTTAAAGTAATACAGGCTGGTTTTATCTTTATAAAAAGTTAAAGAACTAATTTCAATGAGCTGAAATCCACTAAGTGATAAGACTATAAGGCTGCAACGGATAAACTAGAAATTGCTTCAGATAAGGCAGTTGGTTCTCAGGAAATGAGGGCAAATCCAAAGGCCCAACACATTTACAATACCTAAAGGTCAATTTTAGTCCCATAGGATCTGCAGTATAGTGAGCTGGCTGATGGCTAAAGACAAAGGCAACCAAATGTTTGTAAGAGACACACACATACACATAAAATGGCTCAGAGTATGAGAGCTGCTGAAAGAAATACCACCAGCACTGCATAGGCACAATAGTTAAAACTCCAGAGGAAGTCAGATGTCCACATTTTGCAGCCCAGTGTCTATGTCTGTTATAGCTGTAAACACCATTAACATTAAAGGATCCGACCACATCAGCCTCGATCTTAAAAAAGCAAAAAATACAAATAAAAAGCTCACACATCGACTTGGGTGGTAGAAATGTCATCCATCACTAAAAACATGCAGTTTAATTTATCTGGCATAAATCTGATGTGTGTATGAATGCGATGTTTCTGTGCGTCTGAGTGAAAAGATGTGGTTGTTGTGGTAGCTCAAATTATTAATTTTTAATGCAACCTAAATTGTGGCACAAAAAGACCAAATTTTTTTCTCCAAACAGTTGCAGTAAAACATGCTGCAGTAAAACAATGAAAAAAAAAATAGAAAAACAAACAAACAAAAACACAGGGATGCAACAAAAAGAGTTACGATGAGAGGAGGCAGCGACGAACAGTTGCCTGGAGCAACCGGTTGGGTTTCAGGAGATGAAAGAGGACCTGGTGTCTTTTGAGAAAACATTCCAGTTTTACACACTGATAGGCTCTTCTGTCCTCAACTCCTGTATATTTTTTATTATGTCACCCCAAATTTCATTTCTAACAAACAACATTCAAGGATCTTTTTTTTGCAGTTTTTTGAGAAATCATGTGCATTTAAAGCAAAACTCTCAGCCTGCTCTCTATATTAACCTCTGCACAGTACTTTTGGGTGCTCTGTCTATCCTTGTCTATTTGTAGCAGCTCTTTTTAAAAGGCTAAAGTAACGAGTATCGGCTGTGTGCTGGTTAGGAGAAAATACACCTGAACCGCCACCTTGTTCAAATAAAAATCCTTTTCTGTTGGCACCAAACTACACGAGCTCTTATGCAGCGTTGAATGTAAATCTGTTTCTGTGTCTATGCATTCAGCATTGCTGTCACGTCTCACACTGTTACACCTTGTTAAGAAATGTCCAAACAGTGAAACCGGCGCATCAGCGGTACAGCAGGATACATATCAATGCAGGATGCGTTAAGGCGCAGTGTTGCTGGACATTCGAAGACATTTTGACTAAATGGATGAACAACATCAGACATCACAACATCTCTGAAACACGTAAGATTAAATTTTAGCATTACTGCACAGCTCATGAAGGCTGTACAAACTTTTAATCTTTACTGCTGTTAAGCTCCAAATACACTGCAAACATATACCAACATGTTCCAAAATACAACTGAATCTTTAATTAAAGATCCCCAACTCCAGAAATGAAAATGCCCTTTTCTTTTAAACTATAGATCAATCCAAGTATCGATAGTATTGATACCAACTGCCGGTATTGGTATTGGATTGATAATAGCATGACAGGATCGATAACTTGTTTCTACCCTCCAAGTTCACTTTGTTCCCTAATGAATCGTGTTAATTTTTGATTTATTTAAAGTCTGTACCACATTTAAAACAACAGAAGCAGAAAGACCCAGTTTCAAAATACACGAAAGGCTATAAAAGGTGTGTTTTGCTGGTATGTCTGTGAAGGTTCTCAGTCATCCAGGTCATCGTAGTCAAAGGAGCTTGCAAAGAAAAGCGTCTGGACTTCTTTAAGTTGCTTGAAGACGTTTCACCTCTCATCCGAGAAGCTTCTTCAGTTCTAAGGTCAAATGGTGGAGAGTCCCAGATATAAACCTAGTGGGAGTAACCCCCCACAGAGGGACAAAAGGACCCCCTGATGATCCTCTAATCACCTGAGCCAAGGTGTGAAACTGGGTGTGGGTCACAATCAGCCAGAGTTTCGGGTGAGTTCATTGTGAAACCTGGCCCCACCTTATCATGCGAATTCCTGAGGTCAGATGGCCCAGGATGTGAATGGGCGTTAAGGCGTCTGGGAAGGGATCTCAAAACTGGATTATAGATGGCAGAGAGTTGGTGTCGTAAACCCCCGCCTCTGTTCAAAGATGGTCGCTCACAGTGGACATAGATGTCCACATAGACATCTATGTCCACACTCTCCACCATTTGACCTTAGAACTGAAGAAGCTTCTCGGATGAGAGGTGAAACGTCTTCAAGCAACTTAAAGAAGTCCAGACGCTTTTCTTTGCAAGCTCCTTTGACTGTTTTGCTGGTAATTATTCCAAAAATTAAAAATCACAGTGATTTAGTGCTTAATAAAATGTATTCAGAATTAACAAATTAATAATGATTCATCTCATAAACCATGATACGCTACTCTTCCTCACATACACTGCCTTAAAATGATCAGTATTGGTATTGGCAATATCAGCCTTGTATTTACTTAGTGTCAGATCTGTACAAAACCTTTCAGTACTACCACCTCTAGTTTGCAGGATTTTTGTTTAAAAATTCAATTCTAAACTAAAACCTCTTTGATGTCACTGATGGTAAGTTCTTAATTTTGGAAAATAGCTTACAAGCTAGACGGGACATTATAAAACAGTTTTCAAAAGTAGTGATTCTCATGAAAATATCTAATCTGTAAAGTGGGTTAAGTGCCCCTTAACAGTAACTTTTACTGCCAATATTTTGCTGGTACGGAGTTAAAGCTCACAATATTATCACACTAACCAGGGAAATAAAACCCCAATTCATAATTCCTGTAGAGTATGCCCTGCATGGCTTAACTGCTTTTCCTCAGGGCTGTGCCAGGCGAGGCTTGTAGTAAATGAAGCAGGATCACAGTTTTCATATCTGCGCTTTACATAAAGGTCAGGATTAAGTTTAAAGTCTTCTGTGCTCAATCCAAGTGCCTTGAAGAAAACTACCTTATAAAAGTTAAGTGGTGTGCGTCGGAGCGCCAGTCGAAGCGAGTTCATCTTCCTATCATCATTTTTAAATACATTCAGGCGTACAAGCATGATTTTCAAGAACATTTTCTTCATTAGGTTAAAAATCATGCATTGTTTGGTTAATAACACTACAGCTTTGGCTTCTTTTGTAATATATTTTTTTATTGTAAATTCAATATATGCTCCTGATGTTGTAAACCTGAGTGAGTAAGCTGCAAAATCATACCATAACTAAAATGCAGTGTGAACATTAAGGAGTGTTACAACATTGATATTTAATAATGATGATATCATGGGAATGATACACATATCCACATACAGGGAGTGCAGAATTATTAGGCAAATGAGTATTTTGTCCACATCATCCTCTTCATGCATGTTGTCTTACTCCAAGCTGTATAGGCTTGAAAGCCTACTACCAATTAAGCATATTAGGTGATGTGCATCTCTGTAATGAGAAGGGGTGTGGTCTAATGACATCAACACCCTATATCAGGTGTGCATAATTATTAGGCAACTTCCTTTCCTTTGGCAAAATGGGTCAAAAGAAGGACTTGACAGGCTCAGAAAAGTCAGAAATAGTGAGATATCTTGCAGAGGGATGCAGCAGTCTCAAAATTGCAAAGCTTGATCATCGAACAATCAAGCGTTTCATTCAAAATAGTCAACAGGGTCGCAAGAAGCGTGTGGAAAAACCAAGGCGCAAAATAACTGCCCATGAACTGAGAAAAGTCAAGCGTGCAGCTGCCAAGATGCCACTTGCCACCAGTTTGGCCATATTTCAGAGCTGCAACATCACTGGAGCGCCCAAAAGCACAAGGTGTGCAATACTCAGAGACATGGCCAAGGTAAGAAAGGCTGAAAGACGACCACCACTGAACAAGACACACAAGCTGAAACGTCAAGACTGGGCTAAGAAATATCTCAAGACTGGTTTTTCTAAGGTTTTATGGACTGATGAAATGAGAGTGAGTCTTGATGGGCCAGATGGATGGGCCCGTGGCTGGATTGGTAAAGGGCAGAGAGCTCCAGTCCGACTCAGACGCCAGCAAGGTGGAGGTGGAGTACTGGTTTGGGCTGGTATCATCAATGATGAGCTTGTGGGGCTTTTTCGGGTTGAGGATGGAGTCAAGCTCAACTCCCAGTCCTACTGCCAGTTTCTGGAAGACACCTTCTTCAAGCAGTGGTACAGGAAGAAGTCTGCATCCTTCAAGAAAAACATGATTTTCATGCAGGACAATGCTCCATCACACGCGTCCAAGTACTCCACAGCGTGGCTGGCAAGAAAGGGTATAAAAGAAGAAAAACTAATGACATGGCCACCTTGTTCACCTGATCTGAACCCCATTGAGAACCTATGGTCCATCATCAAATGTGAGATTTACAAGGAGGGAAAACAGTACACCTCTCTGAACAGTGTCTGGGAGGCTGTGGTTGCTGCTGCACACAATGTTGATGGTGAACAGATCAAAACACTGACAGAATCCATGGATGGCAGGCTTTTGAGTGTCCTTGCAAAGAAAGGTGGCTATATTGGTCTCTGATTTGTTTTTGTTTTGTTTTTGAATGTCAGAAATGTATATTTGTGAATGTGTAGATGTTATATTGGTTTCACTGGTGAAAAGAAATAATTGAAATGGGTATATATTTGTTTTTTGTTAAGTTGCCTAATAATTATGCACAGTAATAGTCCCCTGCACACACAGATATCCCCCTAAAATAGCTAAAACTAAAAACAAACTAAAAACTACTTCCAAAAACATTCAGCTTTGATATTAATGAGTTTTTTGGGTTCATTGAGAACATGGTTGTTGTTCAATAATAAAATTATTCCTCAAAAATACAACTTGCCTAATAATTCTGCACTCCCTGTATTTAAAAGATGGACATAGCTTTGATATTAAAAAATTAAGCCACTGGTAAACTATGTATAAAAAAATTGGTCCACATTAATGCTAAAAAGAATGATAAAATGCATTTAGTGTGGGCCTTCCTTGTGACTAACAAGTCATTACCCTATGAGATGGTGGTTAAAATACTCAGTCCATATTTGATATGGATCTAAACTAACCAACGACTGGTGTCATGGTGTCTACACTCATCTTTTACATCCAGTGGCCAGTACCCCAGTGTGTAGATACGATTGCTCCACAGAGGTGACCTGTCGAGGGTGTACGCGGTCCAGTAACAGCTGAGAACTGGATAAGCAGTTAAGAAACTTGATTGACAGATGATTGTGGATATGAGTGAGACGTTCACACTTTACAGAAGCTAGCTTTCCTCATTTGCCAGTTTTCTCTAACCCCATTTGGCAGAAAAGATTACATTTTATACGTTTTATAAGTATACTGTGTGTTATTTTTGTCATGATAACCGTGTAATTAAAAACAGATATTGTGGTAGCCTGAGAGTATACATAAATAATGCCACTTACTTGAATAAATGGAAAAAGGAGGCCCACGGCAAAGTTAGATAGCCAGTTTACTGTGCCAGCGATCATGAAGGCAGCAGGTCGATAAGACTGTTCAAACAGTTCCCCGGTCAGGATAAAGGGGATGCCACCTGACAGAGAAAAAGACAGATGCTTAATGATTTATTGATTGATTAATTTTATTATTTTTTTTAAAAATTCTCCAATCTGCTCTATATTTGTTACAATTGACAAAAAAAATGTGCCAGGTGACTTTAAGTTAGATATTAATAATCCCTCTAACTGTACTGCAACAGAATTTCTTAACATTGCTAAATTATTCATTTAGGGCAATGTGTTACCAGCCCCACACAGGATCTGGCTTTTACGCTTGACATATCTGTTAACTGTCGCCTAATGAAAGCCATTATTCTTACACCAACTCATAAAAAATATGTCTTGTTGTCTTGAGTAACAATAATAAGCACAATCCAAGGTTCAACCCTATCAACTGACTCATTCATCATACTCAGTTTTCTATCTTTGCTATATCTTCTAAGGTTTGTGAAAAATTTCTGTTGTCTGAGTTTTATTTATGAGTTCCACGACACGCCGATGATGTGGAAGTCTCAAAAACTCACAAAAAGTCATTTAAAAATATGATACGTTTGGCTTTAAAGGGTTAAAGAGGTTTTACCTGTCATAAATCCCTGGCACCTCTCTATCACAAACAAATCCCTTTCATCTCGCTGTGATCCAGATTACTTTAAAACAACCAGTTTCTTCCCTCCTCAGACTCCACTGCTTTAAAGAATTACAGACCCATTTCCAAACAGCCATTTATTTCAAACATCTTTGAGAAAATTGTTGCTCATCACTTCCTTCAGCTGGCTGAGGGAAACATCTTTGATTAATTCCAATCTGGTTACTGATCAAACAGCACCACTAAAACATGACCATAACCTAAAATTACTAAAAAATACAACACTAAAGATAAAGGTGACTATTCCACTTTGGTCCTACTAGACTCATCTGCTGTCTTTGACACCACTGATCATGTCATTCTTACTAACAGATTACAGAATTAGGTTGGCATCACTGCCACAGCTCTCAAATAGTTTTCATCACAATTATCTGACAGATACTTCAGTCCTTATCCGCACCTGTCTTATGTGGAGTCAGTCAAGGCTCAGTCATTGGCCCATTTCTGTTCTCTTTACTAATGTTACCCTGGTTGAGCTTCAAAGCCATTTCTTACCATTTATATGCTGATGATACACAGCTGTACTTTTTTTGTCAAGCCTAACAACCTGAACAGCCTCCCCTACATCAGGGGATGCTTCATTGTCTGTAAAAAAATGGATGTCCTCAAATTTCCTCCCATTTCAATTCTGGTAAAATTGAAGTTTTTTATGATCAGTCCTGAAAACTTCTCTGTGGAGCTCACATCAAGAAAGTGCATCAGCTCACTCTGGAGTAATATCATATCATCTCCTAAGGACGTTGGTATCACAGCTCTTAAGTTAATCTTGTTTCCTTCATCACAGAAAATAAATCCTGACTGTGATTCAATAATGTGGTATTGTTAATACGCAGTTTAGTTTTCTCCAGCATTGATTATTGGAATCATTAACACAAACACCACAAGTTCTGAAATTATTTAATGGGAATCCTCTACAGTTTCTATTCCAACAATACATGCATATAGGCATAAATCCTGGTATTAAGGTCCAGACCAAACTTTTGTTGAAGTGAAATAAAAGTTGCTTCCCTGTTGTCTTATCAATAAATGACACAACAACACAGCATGCAGTTAGAATATTTTCTTAAGCACACAAAACACATGAAGATGGATTTGCTAAATTCTTTTGGCCCCTCAATTATGGATGTAAACACAGTGCCACAGTTGAAAATGGCTAAAAGAGAAAACCTTCGGGCATTCTTATACAAACCAAAGAAACAGTAAAAGGCAACCATCTCTTGGAGCGCTGAGTCTTGGGTAGATTATGTTGGCAGAGAAGCCAAGAGTACCAACAATTTGTTGCAGTGGGCGTATAGCATGTGCAGTAGATTGAAAAAAAGCATGATTAAGGGCGCATGCAGCATGTTTTGCTTGAATGTAAATGACTGAAAACAAAATGCCTTTCAACATTGCTGTGCATGGTCAAGTGATGGAAGAGAATCACACGCAGGGTCATTGTTTATTTTCACAATGTAGACACTATTATTATAAGTTATGCCTAATTTGGAATCAGCTCCAGCCTGCAGAATACTGATGTGAGGGTATAGATGGTGTTCTGTGTAAACCAAAGCATGCTGTCGATTGGTGTTCGCAGGCAGCTTCGAACGTGGCTCCCTATAACCTCACACATCTCACAGTTTCTCCCACACTGATTCTAAACAAAGACATGCACACATGGATGAGTTTATATCTGCATTGTTACTTGTCTGGTATGATTTAAGATATCACTGCTATTGCCTTGTGCATTGTAAATGTGGTTGAAATATCCAACAAAAACATCGGCTAAGATAAAAATCTTTCAGACCAGTGGCTTTTGCATTTAATCCTCACAGCAGGTTTTTTGTTGTCACATAATTGCTTCTGAGGCGACAGTTAATGAGCTACAAGCCACATGAGCATTTTCGGCGTGTGGTGAATAAAGGGAGGAATGGCTTCCATTAGCCCTTAGCATCCTCTTACATTTAATTGCTTGTAGTAATAAACTATCCCATTGATGGAAAAAGATGCTTTTTAACAAATGTGACCAGCTGATTAAAAGTGATTGCATGTGTTCATGCAAGAACAGAGCTGACCTACCTACCTACCACAGGGATAAAGGACTGGCTCTGTGTGAGCACATTACAGCCTCAGATTCTTGAACAAAACAAAACAAACAGCAGCAGCAGGTAGTAGAGAAGATAATCAGCTTCACATCAGGTGCGTTATTTGAAAAATTCACTTACTGTGATAGTTTTCTTTATAATGCTAACACAGAAAACCAGTTATTTATAAAGCCTTACTCTGATTGAGAAATGATCTTTTCCTCTTCCCAAAGTCTAAACTTGACACCAAGCAGTTTTAATGTCGATTAATTAGGGGTATGACAGTCTGAGATGCATACCAGTCACAGTTCTGTCTTTCTGTCTCACCTGGTTTTCTGCAGCAATGAACCCCCCCCCCCAGCTTTGGCTTTGTGTATCAGAGCCTAATGTTACAGTAGCAGAAAGAAGACAGTGAGCAGCTGTGCATGAATATGAATTCACTAAGTCACATAACTAATTTGCATTCACATTCGAAGCCTTAGTTTTAAAGTTTGCAAACACGAATCACATTTACTGATAAATTTCAGACATATTAGGCATTTTGTGCATGATTCCTCCCCAGGATTGCAACTCTGATATAAATGTAACACAAAACTAATCACAGTAGCAGGACAGCACCACACGGGACAGAACAAATGTGCAGACACACAATGCAGAGAGAATGTGTATATATGTATAAGTTGTATAAGAGGCTAGGGTTCGGTGTGTTTACAACTATTAAAAAAATGGATGAAAAGCAAAGTGATATTTAGAGCAATTTAAGCTTAAAAATGTTGGCAATGCCTTACAATTTAACTTCAGTTAATTAAGTGGTTGAGGATTTGCCAAGGACAGCCATTTAATTGGGCTATTCATGTTATACGGCCAGCAGCATAAGTTTGTGGAGGAGACGGCATGCTACCATCTATGTGCTAGTTTTACCTAAATGTCAAAGCCCTTTTCTCTGGAAACATCCGTCTTTATGACCTGTGCGGACACATTTTTACTGTATGGCCTATTTATGTTAACGATTAATATCCAACCGCGTATATACATGATAAAATTGAAAAAAAAAATGTACGGGGGGAGATTCCTGCTAGAGGGAATTGCATTTATCAAAATTATACTGGCAAATGTTTTCTGCATTAAAACATACAATTGTGTGGATTACAACACGTTCACACTGAGGGACTCGCAGCTGGTGGGCAATGCATGCATACATTACAGCATTCTGACACGTTCGTGTTCATGCAAAAATATGACATGTGCATTGTTCCAGTGTTTATTGTAGCGTACATCAAAACCATACAAATGGAAGAAGAAATTTCAAAAGATATACATCCAAATACAAATCTCAGAACCAATGCTGTAGCTTTGCTATTCACTTGCTTACTAATGGATGGCGTGTTTAAGTGTATTATTAAATAATTAGCATTTATCTGCTAGTATGACAGAATGCAATTAAAGCTATTTAATAATTAAGAGATCATTTGTGACAGAAAACAAAAGGTTTAATTAAAAAACATGAATTAAATCAGGCCTGAATGATATAACATCACAGAGCAGATCAGACCAAAAAATGGGTTGGATTTGTGACAGGAACTGTTGCACTGTCCTTCTGTTTAGGGCTGAACGATTATGGAAAATAATCTAATTGCGATTTTTTGCCCCAATATTGCGATTGCGATGCGATATGCGATTATTTTTTAAGGTCTTTGTCTTCTGTATTATTAAACAAAGACAAGCAATACATCATATAGTATGGCCAATACTATATTACATTAATTTTAAACTGTTCTTTCCTGGAAGACAGACCTCTGTTATGATGACATGAGGTGATGCATGAATTGATGACTGACATTTTTATTTAACTTCTTCAATCACAACAGTATATTTGAACATACACAATAGTTTATTTTTAGCTTACAAACATCTGAGCATAAAGTGCTGACAAGGAACCCTGGTGTAAACATTAAAATGAAAGTCAGTACAATGTGCAGATTGCAGAAATATACATAAAAAAAATCAGTGGCTTTACCACACTCAGTTTTTCGACATCTGTGAACTACTAGACAGTCATTCAATTAAAAAATAATATTAAATAAATAAAACTAATAAATAAAAAATACACACATCTTACTGATCTCTGCAGTCAGTAACATTACACATAAAGTGCAAACATAATAGCAATTGTATAAACACACACACAAACACGCCTTTAAAGTTTAAAGGCGTGAAATTGGACGGTCTAGTTCTGATTAGCGTCACCGCTGTCTCGGTGGAGTTTAATAAACTCGGCCGTCTGCTTCTTGCTATCTAAAATATAACCAGACACTGGTGTAAATTCTCGACTGTCTCATATTTCTGTTTAATAAGTTTTCTGTTTGACGTTTAGTCAGCTGTGTGAAAACCAAGGAGGAACCCACCCGGGGGATTAATAAAGTTTTATTTTATCTAATCTAATAACTTTAATCTCAGCCAAACCGATTTACTCACGAACAAACAAAACACTGAAAAAAGCCCAACAATAACATTTTTAGGTTGTCTAAGTGACTTATATATTACGTTTAACGCGAGCAGCGAAACTCCGCGGTGATCTGAAAATGATGTGCCGGGAGTTGTGCCGTTCTCGGCCGCATCAGTAACCCTCGAGCTCCCGGCTAGCTGTCGAGCTGGTGGGTAGCAGACGCCTCTGAAAACGTCGAAGCACTTTTGCAAATATGGGATATCTTGATAAACCGAGCAGATATTTGATGTTTACACAACTACTTTCTCGCCTGAAAATATGTTAAAAGTTTATTTTGTGACCCAGAAAGATTAGTATGAGTAATTTTAAAACTTAGTAGCGGCCGCCATTGCTGGAAACTGGAGTTTGGCTGGGCCGCGCTATGAATTCTGGGATATGGTAGTAATTTGGACAGCCTTCGGCGCATCGCTGTGATGTAATCGGTCTACAAATGCGGCCTCAGGAGGATGCAGCCCATGAATTTGGACATGTCCAGAGTATAATCGCAGCCTTTGCAGTTAGAAAATTGCACTTGATCATGTCGCGATATTATCGCAAATGCGATATATCGTTCAGCCCTACTTCTGTTTCAGCTTGACCTGCTGCGATGTCAGTGGACTGGTTACGCGCTACTAGTGCCAGACCCTTGATCTGTTGTGCCTCAGGCAGACAGAGCTGCAGAGTAAAACAAATACAAGAAGGCCTCACTAGAGGCAAGTGGGTTTCTTTCTCTCTCACCCACAATTAGTTGTGACAGATCTTTTTGTTTTAAATCAACTTAAATATTTATCAATCATACATATAGTTTTGTTTCATTTACAAAAGCATAATCAGCATTATTGTTTATGAGATGGTTATAGTTGGTTTTAAATTATGCACAGGTCCCAGAGACACTGCTGTTCCTGGAACAATCTTGGTTATGTGCGTAGTCACCCCTAATGGCAAATTCTGAGCTAAGAAAAATCCTGTGTGACCTTGTCATAACTCATGTGGCTTACTCGATTGCTCTCCGTTTGTTGTATCTATGTTTCTAATATTATCTAACAACAGTTCACACACTAATTACATAATGGGATAATACTGTCACAGTAGCAGAATGGTGCCCAGCAAGGGCACAGCAAGGGTGTCATATTTTGCGGTATATTCAGAAACGTCCAAGTATTTAATGGATTTAGAAGTAAAAGATAATCGTGCTCAGAAAATCATCATTAATGCCAGTAGATGCATTTAGAGTTAGACTGTTAAAGTACCAGTTTTTAACATTTCCACTTAATATTTAAGCACATCACTGTGGAGTTTGAAAAGCAGCACCACTACTTAAACTGATGTACTGCTGAGCAGTTCTGAGTTGTTCTGAGGACTAAAGTAAAATGAAGTCTGGTATTCATTTACTAATTGTGACTTTATAAAATCTTGGCTAAAACATTTTAATCCTTGTGAGTTTGTTAAAGGTTATAGCAGAGCATTTATGGAGACCATCTGCAGGGATAACATTTTTTTTAAAAAAAAGCAACTAAAGGGAAAGATTATTTTTCTCGCTGATATGACAAGAAATGTAGACATCGTCTAAAATGTTACATGACTGAGAAAAAACTGTCAAAGCTCACAAAATTACTAGGATGTTTCTGCTTTTCTTTGCACGCCACAGAAATGCACATATCTATTACCGGCTCAGCTTCACATAATCAGATGAGACTTATAAAGTACGGCTGTCATGGACCTCAACACATCACTGCAGTTTTGTCAAGCTATTTGCAGGTATGTGACCACAAACAATGCAACACTAATGTGTCCACTGTTTTGGACAATAAGCCCCCAGTCAACTGGGCTTAGAAACATCCACAATCATCTGGCAACCACTGGATGCTAGATGTAACTGGCTGCTGGAGGTTGACAGCAGTTACTGGGAACATGACTGCAAAAGCTCGAGTTACTGGTCGTTACAATCACCTCATATTCTTTCACCCTCTGGTTGATGAATTGAGACAAAATTTGTTGCATTTGCTGTAGTTTCAGGGTGGGCTTTTTCCAAGCAGCCATTTTGACATTTAAACACAGGTGGTAGTAAACATTACTTAATACTCTGTAGCTAGATAGAAAATAATCTTTGACTTAAAAAAGATGGAAATGTCCTATTTTAATGGAAAGTAGGACATTAAAAGAGTTTAATATGGTAAATATATTGCACATTTACGTGCTAATCATCAGTAGCATAGAATTATCATACTCATGTTGGGATGCAGGCAACAGCTTTTGACTCAAAACACTGCAGTGCTTGCTAACATACAGCACAGAGTGACTAGCATGTATTTTGTGTGTCATCCAGAAAACATCTTTTAATCATCTCTTACGTTCACTATCCATCTTGGCTCATTCATTAATTTTGGGCAGTTTAAAAATAATTACTAGCTGGCTGACTGTACTGCATTATGCACAATAAAAAGTCATCATAAATATGAGATAATTACTTTGGATTAGTTTCTTAAAGTAATTTCCATCCAGGCGTGGGTCATGACACCATTAAGAGCCTGGTTTGGAGTCAGTAAGTGTGCTCTGGGCATCTGTGACATCTTTCTTTTATCTAACACAAAAGAGTAGCAAGTAAAATGTCACTAAAATAACTCTTCAAAAATGTGGAGGCTGCTTCTGCTATTCAATGAAGATCAAAAGATATTTTTAACTCGGTGTATTCTGGCGAAAAGAAAAAAAACTGGCTGAGCATCAGCATTTGACTAACTCCACAGCTGTTGTATTACCCAGTTCGCTGTGTTTACTCTAAGGCTTTTCTGACACTAAAAGAGAAAGATGTCTGTGAGAGTGAACTGCGGGGAGTTAAGCTCATATTCTGCCCACAGCAGGAAAAAAAAACAGCTGAGGAATTTCCAGGTCAATTGCTCTCTCAGCTTGAATATATTGTAGATGAGTCCAGAGGAGAGAGGCGAGGCCATTTTTGCCCAGGAGCAAGCAGAGTCATGGCACAAACCGGTGGCCCTGACTAGAAACATGCTAACTGGTGAGTTGATGCTTAATCTTTGAGCAGAAACGAGAGGCTTACCAACATGTCAGCGTTAACTTTGGAGTGAAGGGGAAAAGTCAGGATTGCAATTATTATATTATTATTACAGGAGACTGTTTGCAGGACACACAATGCTGAGTCCACACAGAGCTCGCATTGACAAAGGAATTCATGTGCCATCTCAAAGGATTCCTGATCCATGACACCATTCATGTTTCCAACAATAGGAAAACCTCTTCCGGCTGGTAATGCAGAGACAGTTATGAATCCAGAAGCAAAGGCATTTCAAGTGTTCTCTTCTTCACATTCAGGACCCAAAAGACAGCCGAGGACGAGCTCCTGGCAGAAGATCAATACCACATCTATGTGAACAAAACATTGTTTCCTGCTTTTCAGAAACCGGGCACTGTATCCATGGGTGGAATATTACAAAGTGCAAACGATCCTCAGAGGAGACATCAGCCTTGGGATGCAAAGAAATATTTATGAAGCTAAGAAAGAAATTACAACAATCAGGGCTCTACTGCAAACTACAGCAACTTATGATCATAATTTATATTTTTATGCTAAATGCAACTGTGAGGGTTGATTTAAGTGTTAATTCATGAGGCTAAATGACAAATTAGTCAAACGACATACTGTACAGCAAGACTGGGATATTAAAAAAAAGTAGAAACTCTGCCTCTGTGTACTGAGAAGACACAATAAATGACAAGAGATGATAAACACAAAAATGACAGATGCACCCACTCGCATATAATTTCACATGCAGAGACCATTTCCCTCACAGACTCATAAATCCATAAGACTTTACTTCTTTATTTCTTTTGCTCTTCTAATCATTTTTTTCTCCGTCTGCCACGCATCATTAAGTTTCCCCTTGGTGTGAGTTCACTCCACAGAGACGCTGCTCTTATCACTTCGGTTTCTGTGTGTTTTTGCTCGTGGCTCCTAAAGAGAAAGCGCATGCCACTCTTGTCAGGAAGCATTCCCATCTTACCCCTGGTGTCTCTCATTGCTTGCCACCTCTCACAACAGCAAGCCGGGTGGCCCAACATGTTTATGTCCAGATTCTCAGGTGAAAGGTGATTCATCTTGTTCAGTGGATTTCAGTCTCCTCTGTCGTGGCCTGTCTGTAGCACTTTGCAACCATCTTTTTGTCTTTCCCTCACTTATATCGACAAATGGACGATTGACTGCAAAAATCCATAACTTTCCAAAAAGAAACTCTTTTGTTTTAAATCTGATTTATGTGAATGGAACTGATTTGACCTAAATGTGTCGTGTATGATGGAGTTATCCTACTTTTGTTTTGCAACTCCCAGAAAATTATTCAATTGTACTAAAATAACAATACAAGTCAGGCTCAGACCACAACTGCCGATTATTTATTCAAATAGCTTTTAGCTGAATTCCAATGCAATTGAAAATCTTTACGACTGTGATTTAATTTACACTCCACCAAAGCTCCAGTGATATAAATAATAACAGTATTTCACCACCCACACACCACCACGATTGCGAAGGGAACTACACATAGAGAATCCTTAATGTTGTAGCCAAATTGAGTGTCCTTCACTCTCAAAGTAGCAGTACTACTCTATTACTAGCCATACTCACACAAGCCCTGCTCTGAAGAAGAGTGCTGCTGGGCTGTGGCTGTGGAGCCACATCTTGCACTGGGTCGCTGCTTCTGTCAAATTAGATACTCTTTGTTTTTGAAAAAGAAAACAAAAGAGATCACCGTGGTTCTGATTGGTGTATCGAATCTGGCAGAGCCAGCAGGGGCAGTTGTGCTGGCTTTGAAAGATGCAGGTATGCCCTAGGTTTGGTTTTTGGCTAAGAGGAACTCTGATTCTTAGCTCCTGTTCACATTAAAGCAGCTGAAAGCAGTATATATTTCACTTCACTTCACTAATAGAATAAGGTGTCACTCTTGGTCGTACAACCCTTATATGTGTTCAGTAATTTTGCACAAACATTTCACTTAAGTTGTCTGCCAGTGAAAAATGTGCACAGAGCCATTTTTATGTAAATACACAATTTACACTTGGACAATAAGGGGTCTAGTGTAATATGACAGGGAACACCAATTATTTTCCTTTTATCGCTGAACAATGTTTATCTATAGCGACTGCTTCAATGCTTTTCCATAATCGCCTCCAGGCAGATTTGCACTGTAGTGCACAAAAGAATGTCATTTGCATTTTATCCCACAAAGAAAACTCTCCTACAACACGTGGGTTTGTTTACTTGCTCCTGCAGTGATTGAATACTTCCATTCTGACCAACAGATAAAATGTCAAAGGAGCAACGTGATCAATATTAATATGTTAATGTTGAAAGAAATCACTGTGTGCCATCAATGTGGTCAGCTGATTTGGGGAACAAAAGGATTCAAGGACTCTCCACTGGATTATGTTTGTGTAAAGTGAGCACAATATGCTACAATCTAATTAAAAGTTTTCTTCAGCCACCTACCTATAATGAATGTTCTCAAACTCTCACGGGCCAGTGCTACCACTCAGCCTTCTAGTAGATGTACATTTGGTTTAAATTAGAAAATCCTAGAAGATTTTTTAAAAAGTTGCCCTCTGACTTTGAGGTCAAGGTCACTGGGATTCTCACTCTTCCGAGACTTTTAGTAGATGCATTTATAGTATTCATTTGCAAAATTGTTACTGCCTTCTGCTCAAGCTATTGTATTCACAAACTTGTCACATGCTGGCCTGGCAGGGGGACAGCTATAGGTCATCAACCTTTTATGGATGAGAGGTAAAATGATTATATCATTATTACTTCTGATTAGCGTCATTAAAATACATTAAAATAGTAAGCGGATGGTCACTGGTCAGGAGCAGGACAAGATCGCAGTTACATGTAACCAACCAGCAAAAATTTGACTGCATGAAAGTAACACATTACTAGAAAGAAAAACTTGTCAAAGTTGTAAAATGTTTGTTTGCAGCAGCTCACAGCCATGACTGGGAGGAGCTTTTTAAAACTTTCTCCTTACTGAACATTTTAGTAATTCCAGTGTTCAATTACAATGCTTCCCTGTGAAAAAGCTAAAAAAAAAAAAAAAGTTCTGAGGGAAAAAAATGAGTTCTTCTTCTGAAGATAACTAAGCTCAAAGAATAGCCACATGCTTATTTTTAATTCTGTTTAACTGACTCTGCCCACCACAGTCCTTTTTTTTTTAAAGCGCTTTGTTAGCGTCTTCTCCTCTAGAGATCAATTCTGCCATTTCCTCAAAGTGACAAGTTTATAGTGGCAACACTTTCTGTGAGTTCAGCCTGCATTGATCCCTTGCCCTTGTGCTCTGTTGTTGAGGATTAGAAGAACTTTTATTTGTTAGATCACAAACTTCATCTCCAGGCTGTTCACTAAAGAGAAGTCATCAGGGAACTGAGACAGGGAGAAATAAAGAGGATGAGAGATGAGTTTGTACCATACACAAAGTGCTTAGTTTGACAATATGGGTTTGTTTCTTGTACATGCTCGTCTCTCAGTGGTATGTCAATAGTGCAATATGAAAGAAAAGCTGCAAAGTTACACAACAAACCGACCAAAATAACAATGCACACATCTAGGTGCAAACAGTGACAGCTTGACTGTGAAATGCTTATTTTTATCCTCGGCGGCAGAATAATCCCCGCTTTACATGAGAAGTGACTCACCAGCATAAACTGATTTAATTGTTCAGCTGTGAAATGAGCACGTGCTTAAAATATTGATTTCAAGAACTTCTTCCAAATTAGATTTGAAACTGTTTACAGAGCAGGAGAAACCTCTGTCTGCAGGCTGGGTTTGCAGGGGGGCTCAGTTTGAATCCAACAGATTCAAATTCCACGTTCACCATGTGCCTGTATGGATTCTCTCCAGATACTCCACAGACATGCTTATTACATTAATAGGTGAGCCTAAATTGGTTGTACTGTAGGTGTGAATGTGAGTACATCTGTCTGTTTCAGCCTTGCGATAGACTGGGGACCTGTCCAATATTCACCCCACATCTTATCAAATGACAGTTGGAATCGCTTCCAGCCCTACCCCGCAATCTTGATTTGGATAAGCAGTTAAGAAAATGGATGAGTTTCTGTCACATTAAAATAATTTGGTACTAAACTTTCAATAATTTCTGTCAGACGTTAGGGCTGACTCCAAAAAGTGGCAAATTTATTTCACAGTAAGCAGGAAGACAGCTATTTTGGCCAATGCATCCAAACTTTGGATGTTGCCTTCAAGGTGCTGCACTGACGAATCAAAATGCACAGAGGCTCCACTAGCTGATTGATTTTTGCTACAGCTGAGCAAATTATCTCCTTAAAGAAAAAAAAATGCACAAAAAAAATCATATGAGATACGACAACTCTACAGTTTAGATTTAAATTAAAGCCAAGTGATTCGTGCTGTGGAGCAACACTTCACATGCAACTGAGTCAGTGCTATCACAAAGAGCTGCAGGCCCATGAAGCATCGCTGCAGTGAATATTGAGCAGGATGCAAGCTGAGGATATTCCTCCCTCGATTGAGCAACCCACGACAAAACGTGAAATGGACACAGTGGACCAGCAGGTCTATTTCACATTCAACTTTGCCTCTCCAAAATGTGAAATGGACACCCATGCAGAAATTGCATTACAAATAGGGGCAGATAATATATTTAAAGCCATAAAGTTGGTAGTGAGCAAAAAACTTATGAAGTACATCCCAGGGTCTGTAAATTGTCAGAATCAATTAAGCTAGGCGGTTTATATGTATATATGTTTATATGTACATACATGTAAATGTGTTATGTCTGTTTAAATGCTTTCCTGTGATTATTTTCATGTTGGCTCAAAATTAAATATTACCCTCTGCTGTTCCTACAACTTCTGCTTGCGTGTCCATTTCACATTTTGGACAGGCAAAGCCTGAAATGGACACAGTGGTCTGTTTCAGGCTTTGACGTGACATCGGGTTGGAATGAGATATCTGTTATACTGTTTAGTACTACAAATCCAGTAGAGCTCATTTAAAATTAATTACGTAAAAGTAATAATTAATTTTAGAAGGTTTTGTGAAAATAAAGTATTTGCCTAGACCAGGGGTGGGCAAGTCCAGGCCTCGAGGGCCGGTGTCCCACAGGATTTAGATATGACCCTGGGTCAACACACCTGAATCACATGATTAGTTCATTACCAGCCTCTGGAGAACTTAAGGACATGTTGAGGAGGTCATTTAGCCATTTAAATTAGCTGTGTTGGTTCAAGGACACATCTAAAACCTGCAGGACACCGGCCCTCGAGGCCTGGAGTTGCCCACCCCTGGCTTAGACCCACAAAGATCATTAATGAGTTGGATCCAACCTGTGTTTCTGTACAACACTTTGGGCAAACGTTTTGTTTTTAAACGTGCTATATAAATAAACTGGATTTGGATTTGGATTTGAACCCAAGATTCACAGGATATTTATTATGTGGATTTACAATTCGGCACTACCACTCAAATCATATCCCTTTAGATTCATGACGTATAACATAAGTACCCACATAAATGAAAAATAATGAAGAATATGTCACAACCACTGAAAGAAACACCAGTGCCGTGGGGGAAAAGACAATATTCCAAACTAACAAACACTTCACTACACTTTGGGGTTGCATTTATCTCTGCTGTCCCACAGGAAACAGTGACAACAGCATTAAAGCTATTTACTTTTTGGCAAGATAAAAGGAATTGCAATCCCAGGACTCTATAAAATAAAGATATATTTTAGGAAGATACTATTTATTGACTTGCTTCTGCTTCGAAATGACAGCTCTCAACTTGTTCTCCATGCAGAGTGTAGGGATGGAAGGAGTGATGGGATGCGGCGTAAGTTTGTTATAGACTATGCAGTATTATTTGTTTACAAAAATAGGAGGCACAGTTAAATGGGTTTAGAAACAGCTCAGGAGTGGTTTCTGACATGGGCTCAACACTCAACACGGGCGACAAAAAGAGAGAATCAGCAATTTCCAGTTGAGGTGAGAGTGTCAGCCTGCTAGAAGAAATTAAAAAAAGGAGTGGTGTGGAGCTATACTGCAGTACTCGAATGCTTCTATTTCAGTACCCTTGCACTTCAATGTATAATCGCTGTCCCTATGGTGACAGCTGCACAAATCATTAGCTTCATGAACGTATACAGTGATTCAATATACAGCCTGCAGCTATGAAAAGACCCAGTAAATCTTGACTAGACATATCTGCATCAAGGATGCTCCACAACAGCTTCAGTGTACACCACAAGAATGGATTTGCTCAACAGACAGCAGTTTCACCTGTCAATCATCTGAACATCTGTCTACGTGTGAAAAATGTGCATATTTTTTTTTCTTCCTGAAGCTTCGACAGCTGTCTGTCACTATTAGAAGTAATATGTCAAAAACAGCACATTCAGTAGTTTGTACCAAACAAGGTGTGTGGACATATGTGTTTGCTGTAATGAGCAGGTGTTGGAGGACTTTGTAAAATCTGTAACTAAGTTTCAGTTCAGACTGAATCTGCACATTTTGTTGTTGTCCTGTCCTCTCCCGAAAATATGTTACAGTTATTCTTGATAAAAAGAAGCCAGAATCAAATATTTAATTATCACCTGTATTGTTCAAGGATTGTTATAAAGTTTGAGGACAAAATGCCAAATTCATAGAGCAACACAATCACAATAAAAAAGAAAGCAGGCCTTCTTTCAGACCCAAGGTTTTATGTATCAAGGCAACATAAAAACAACAAGACTTTTGAGTCATGGAACAGGACAGAACCTGAATGAACTGAAACAACACTGTAAAGAACAGTTGACCAATGAGAGACTGATGAGTTCATACAGAAAATGATTACTTCGGCTTATTGCTGCTAAAGGTGGTTCTACAGTGACAATCATGTGGTGTACTATTTTCACACATTCTGCATTGTGGCTTAGTTTTTATTCGACACATAATGAAACAGTGTCTCGTGTTGCTGGTCGTGTGAGTTTGTCACTGAATAATTTTACCTTTGGTAAGGACAAGATAATTATGTATTATATACTGACACATAACATATCATTTTATTATCTCTGTATGTCTTAATTTTGCTGCCATGTACAGTAATTACAGCTAATTAATTTTTATAAGTTACCCTAAAGAAACATTTTAAATGCTGTAAAATGTAGAACGCTGTCACACAGAGCGGTGGTAATAATTTGATGCGAGCTAATCAAAGCTTCGTCCTTTCCTTTCTTTAATTGACGACCTCCTGTTACATCTATTTTATTGGCGCCAGTAATTTACTGCAGTGGTGCCATATGGATACATGCTTGGCCAGATTTCATGAGAGTTTAGCATTAATAAACAACTGGTTACAATTAAAAATGTTACTTACATTATAACTTATAAATGTAATTAACATTTTCACTTGACTGCAGTTTTACACTTTGCCCTTTTTCCATCTTCCAGTCCATCGTTTTCTATTTGACAGCACTAATATCCAGTTGAGGGAATATGTTTTAGTTCCATAAGCAACCACACTATGAAAACATGATATTTTTACAGAGCATTAACTAAACCAGCGCTGAGCTATTGTTTTAGATACATCACTATTTTAAACGATAAAACATACCAATATTCAATTAACAAAAAATATAATTATTTATGTGGTGGACTGTAATAACCAAAGGGTGTCACAGTGTTGTTTGAGTGTACTGCTACAAAACCCAGTTAAGTCTATTCTGTTGCATTCTCCCATGTAACAAGACTGCTGCAGATGGCAACTGCTAGCAGTAAATTAACCTTCCACCGATCACAGTTTTAATCTATTCTAATGTCGTCTATAAAAATCTCCATGAGTGATGGAAGTGAACTTAAAAGCCATCAAATATGTCTGCCAAATTTTGTTCTTCTAAAGGTGAACCCTGAGACACAGTGAAGAAACTGAAGCCTATGCCAAATTGGCTATTAGTCCTTGTGACAGCACTTTCTAGGACAGTGCAAACAGGGAATCCAATAAAGTCACTCCCCTGATCTCACACTGAGTAACTGCGCTGTCTGAGGCTCATTCAGCTTCCTCTAAAATATCCCATCGCACCACTAAACCCTAACAAGTACTGTACAAGCGCCCAAAGTGTGTCATTCCTGCATGTTTTGAATGTTACGTTGACACTGTGAAAGCTGGATAACTGTCTGCGACAGTCATATGAAGAAGCACAGAGAGATTATTTATCTCTTTTATTGCTCTGTTTAGCAGAATGGCAAAAAGGACAGGGTGAGAGAGCGATAACGACTAAACTACAGTCCAGGTGAGCTTCATACAAGATGCTACAAAGGCACAAGATACACCAATGCAAACAAGGACTAACTCAAATCTGTATCTGATGATTTCCTATGAGCCAAGACATTATTTTGGTTAAAGAAAAAAAATCTGTGAATTTGTTGCAACTGTGACAGCTGCACTGATTAAATTTCAAATACTAGTTCATAGTGCTAAAATACAGAAAACTAAGAAATGAAGTGAAGTAAAACACAACCAAATTTGGAAAGTAATAAGCTCATCCGGGACAATCAGGATCAGAAAAAGAAAGATTTGAATAAAAGATTCATTTTTTTAAAAAGGTTTAGTTTTTGTTCTCTTACAAGTACAACGCAAAGCATTAGCATTAGCATTAGAAAATGAAAATGACATTTGACAAAGCATTTTGAATGCTGGCCTTATCAAACTGCAAATTGGAAAAAGAGGAAAATGAAAGAAAGAAACATTCAGATATAAAAAACAATACCAAGAAAGCAGCTTCAAGAGACAGAGAGACAAGAAAGAAGGCTTTCAAGATTCAAAGATTCCAAGATTAAGAAAAAAATCATATATTTGAAGAAATAAAATTATAATTCAATGAAAGGGGAAGCTAAAAAGAGAAAATAAACAATAAACAAAAATAAAAGCTACAGCTCTGCCTTTTGTCATTATCAAACAGGAAAATCTCTCTCTGCTCTTATGGAGAAATATAATCTTTGTTTTTGAAATATCTGGGCCATGGTTTCCATGGTGAAGTGACTTAAGAGGAGGTGTGGCTGCTCATTTATCCACTGGAAGGCTCACATCACTACTGGGGTCATCCCTCTGGTGAAACCCCACCCCCACCCCCACTCTCAAGCCATTCACCAGGCATCAGTAGTGAGAAGCTTCATTTGTTTCAATAGGCTATAAATCATCACTGTGCAGTCAAACGATCTTCCTTTCCTCAGTGATTACCTCAAAAATGCACCTTAAAAAGAATTGATTGACTCAAATGGTGTTGTTATGTGCATTATGTCTGTGTCTCAGCATAAGGTTGTCTCATTTTCTTCCTCTTTATTAAAGAACTTTGGTATGAAAAAAATAAAACAATAAAATGTGCTTCACTTACTGTTGTGTGCGTGTCAGGTTTTTGATATTTTCTCCTACTCTGCAATTCCAGTCTCATTCTAAAGACACTGAGACACTTTACTGGGTGAATGCTCCCTGGAGATATTACTGCACAAGGATGAGCATGTGTGATGACAGGAATAGCTTCACCTTGAAACTTAAAGTCAAACTTGCACAAGACCTGCCGTGGACACTGCCACATTTGCAGGACAATGACATACACTGTATACTGTATGGCTCCTTTTTTAGTATGCTAATATATGACAGGAGCTTACTTTGCGATGCCAATCATTCCAGGCCGGAGTTGGGGAAAGTCACATTGATTATACAACAGGTACAGTACTTCACTGAATTACAGACACAGATTATTGAGCTAATCTGCTTGCAGGGTGTTTACTTTGATCGAAACAGAATATGTGAGTAGTTTTACCTGGTCCAGAGCAAAAGGAGGCAATCACAGCGAGTATGCAGACGTAACTGAGGTAGGGCATCCATGACACTCTATCCTGAAAGGAATCAGAGAGAGCAAGTGACATAATCAGTATTTTGTTATATATTACAGCTGCTGTACTGTGTGGTATTTAAATATTTTGCATTGTAAAAGTTTTGCTAATAAGTAATTACAGTTCAAGATTTTAATGATACTGAATGATGCAAAAAATGTTTCATAATAAAAGTGCTTTTTTTTATATATAAATATATGTACATTTATAGAATTTTGATGAATTTTAGAAGTTTGAGATTTGCAACTGTGTTAAAATCCATGTTTTCTCAGAATATATTTTTATGTTGCCTCTTCAGATATTGTATGTCTAGTATAAAGGACAGGAAGTGTGGCTTACCTGGAAATTAAGAAAAACTGTGAGTAGGCTGAAGAACACGGCCATGGAAAAGAAACCAAATATGAGAAGGGGCTTCCTGCCAATTCGTTCTATCACCAAGCCCTGGAGAAAAGACAGCATAATAAACAACAGGGTTTTGTATATCATTTTTGGCTGCAGAGTTAATTTTATCCAATTTATAGATCTGGGATCCACATGCCAATGGTCCACCATGATAAAGTTTATGACTATTAGAATTTGTCATTCCTTGTATGATTTGTAAAAAAAATTAACTGCACTCCGCCCATACAACCACTGAAAGCAGCCCATCCGCCCAATCACATCTCTTAACATGACCGGCCCCTCCCCTACCTTCACTGTCTAGAAAAGCTTTAGTGTGGAAGAAGTGGTGAGAAGATGGAGCTGGAAAGCTGAGAGAAAACTATAAAAAGGAAGTAAAAGCATAATGTGTCAAATTAACCAACATGTTAGCTATCGCAGCAGCTGCACCGTGAACAGTAGTACCAGAAACAACTAATAACCAGGCCTCACAAGTGACAGGAGGCTGCAGCTGCTAGCACCAGCTGTGGAGAATAGGCGAAGTGATGAGAAGGGTGAAATTAATGTGGTAAGAAAATTAATGGAGGAACATAATTAGGAAGAGAGAGATTCAAGGATTCAGGTAAAATGACAATGAGTCACTGCTAATAGCTAAAGTGTAGCTTCTCATTGTCACACGCTGCAGTGCAACAAAGAACTAACCCGACAACAACTGTGCCAAGCATGATATCAATAATCAAACAAAATGAAATGAAATATGAACATTATATGTGTACGCTATATATAGAGTGAGATATATCTCTGCTGAAACCTTTTCATTATTTAGAGACACATTCTTTATGTTGGCAGAGCTCATTACAGCCAGTTTTTGTAGCGTACTGACCTCTGGAATTTTATTTTTACTTGATCAGTGCAGGAGATAGATTAAAAACAAATAGTTAATGCTAATGGTTCTAGTGTAAAGTCTAGTAAAGCCATTAAAGGTCACTGATCATCAGTTTATCAGAGTGAGGGTTATGGTCCTGGCTTAAAAAGTTGGCCGACATATCTGTAAGGGAATTTGCCAGTTGGTCAGCACAACATCTGGGCATCTTTTAAGGTACTGTAGCTTTGCATAGGTTGACTCACTTTATAAAGGTCCAAATCAAATGTGTCCTGAAAGACCAGAAGTCATTACAATCACAGGACTTCCCAGAGTCTTTAAAGTGATTCTGCATTGTCTGACCTTAAGAACATTTGACTTTCCCGATAAATGAGATCTGATTGGCTCCTACTGGTCTCATGGGTAACCATATCACTGATTTAGATGGCATCATTTTGCAAAGTTGTCCTATCCCTCAAACCTTGCTGATATGCTGATTTACTTCACAGTTCACCCTGTGATTTGCTTCAGTGAAGCAAAGGCTTATATCCAAGAATTACCATCACAAATGGGATGGTCTGAGGTGCTGCCTATATATACAGTAACATATACATACAGATTTCATCATCCATAACACTGCATGTGGCTCATCAGTGATTCTGTCACAGTAGGTCTTTGACCGGGTCCGTCTAGATTATGGATGCAGCATGAGCCATGACCCTATTCAAGTGCAGGCCACAGCTGCAGGCCTTCTTCCATCATAGTCTGTGTGAATTAAATGGCACTGCTCTTACCTCTTAAAACCAGTGGGACTTCATGACGTTGTGCAAAAAGGTCACTGTTATTTGTACAATATTTGTTCCCATACCAAGGGGCTTCTGAGTTGAGACTGAGAGGCAAAGATAGCGGGTGTTTATGTATGGTGTAGGGGAGGTGCTGAGCTTTCTTAAGAAGAAAACAGATTTTTTTTTTTATGTTCCAAGAATACATTGGCTTTAATTTTGCTTTTTTAAGCAGTTTCCTATTAGCATGTTGCAGAATATATCAGTCTTCATTTGTAAATGACTCCAAAAGCACTGCAGTTCACTTAGGATGTATGTGTACATGTGTGTAAATACAGTGTCCATACCCTACTAGTCCCTGTAGGCACCAACTATTAATCTTCTAGGCTCTACCCACACTGCAGAGGCACACGGATTTGCACACAGCAGCAAAACTCCAGTTCATTAAGACCTCTGAAGGTGCGAGAAGCTGAATATTTATAAGCCTTATTTTGTATTTATATGACACAAAGTGACAACACACATTTGTCTATTGTAGCTTTTGTGTGCTGTACAAAGATGGTAAAAAGAAAGTACACCCCCTGATCATTTTAAGGGTTTACATATCAGGACAATTTAAAAATCATCTAGTCCCTTCCAGGTCATAAACTTAGGTAAATACAACGTCAGATCAACAACACAACAGATTTCACAATGTCATTATTTATTTAAGAATATTTAAGCCACAATCTAGAAACAATGTGTGAAAAATTAAGTGCACCCGATGACTCAGTAGCTTGTAGAACCTCTGGCAGCAATAATTTGAAGTAATTACTGTCTGCATGAATTTATCAGTGTCACATGGTTTTGGGTGAATTCTGGCTGACTCCTCTTTACAGTGTTGCTTAAATTCATTGATGTTTGTGGGTATTTGTTTATGCATAGCCCTCTTAAGGTCTCCTAAGCTGTTGGACAGATGGCCTCAAATACTTTTGGTAGACAGAGGAGCTCACGTTCACCTCAACAACTTAACAATGTGCCCAGGTCGTGTGGTTGCAAAACACCCTTCCACCACCATGCTTAACAGTTGGCGTCAGGTGTTTGTGCTGATATGCTGCATTTCTTTTTGGCTTAACGTGGAGCTCTGCATTAGGGCTAAACAGATGCAATTTTGCAAACTTAAGCCATGCTGGTATGTCCTTTTTAGAGAAAAAATTACATAGCAACCAGATTTCTCATTGCAAACAGTCTTTTTCTAATTGCACTGTCATGAACTTAAACATTCAACATGCTAACTGAGGCCTTTAAAGCTAGAGACATAGTTTCGGTTTCTGTGGCTTCAGGGGGTGAATTTGCTGGGGAATCCACTCTTGGAAAAATTGGCAATGTTCTTGAATCTTTTCCACTTGATGGAAACAGCCTTATGACACTTCCCACACTGATGGGCGGCAACAATTGCTTCTTCATTCATTCTTCATTGCATGTACTTGTACTGACATATACCTAAATGTTCCAAAGCAGCAAACTGTCAAAGCTTTTGCAAAAGTGCTCACACTTGCTGACTGATGATCAGTTAACCAAGTGCATTTAATTAGCAGCACAGAGCTGCTACTTACCTTCTTAATTCCCATGGAAGAAGTAAGGGTGTACTTAAGCCGCTTTTCTATTAGTACCTACTCCACCAGGGTTCCAAGCGATACGAGGTGATTCAAAAATGTGACATCAACAGACTACATGCCAAAGATTGGCTAGTCAGTGACATCGCTCAATTAGTCATGAGAGCGTCTCCTTCACAAAAATCAAAACTACCATTGCGTTTTTTATAGGGCTGCATATGTGAAAACTTTCTGTAAAGTCCTGCTGCTGAGGTTAGATTCTACAAGCTATCAAATGAGGTGTTTTTGTGTAATCTTCATTAAGTAAATAATGTCATACTATAATATGTCACATCTTGTGAGTTATCTTACGATCTGGACCAGATGATTTTTGCATGTAAAACCTAAGAATTGAAAGACAGTGCACTTTTTATCATGACTGTCACAGACGTGATCTGGCAGACATCATTTTTTCATTGTGTCATTCCTATAAAGCAGTTTGAACAGTTACGTTTTATTTTGCTGCTTTAATGTGGCTTAATATCATGTCACGCTCAGTTTTAATAAGCAAACTTCACAAACTTATAAAAAGATCTTCTAGCTAATGATAATGTCTCAGTAACTCTGAGAATGACTTAATCATACAGCTCCTAGCTTAAAAATAAGATACATTTATATAGAGAGTCATAAATATATGTATTTATTTTTATATGACTTGCAGCAAAACCAAATATGATTATGTGTTTCTGTGTCAGGAGTATTTGTGCCTATAAATAACACACTTAAGTACTGATTAAACAGGATTAAATGACAGCTCTAACAGAATAATACTCACAACCTAATATACTCTTTCTTGGCAGGCTTGACAGAGGTCAGAATGGAAACTTCAGCTGTCACGGTTGGCAGGATTAAAACGTCATGCCACTCTTCATCACATCAAAAAGCAGATGAGCCATTCAAGACAACTGGCCACAGCTTAAGGGCCCACCGGCCATTCTGTCTGTATAAACACTGAAAATCATTGATCATTAAAAAACAATCTCAGCTAAAAGTAAATCCACATTTTACTGTTTGGATCTTTTATTGTAGATTCAAATGCTTCATCACTACCAGAAGACCCATTTTGCTATTTCAAGATAACTTGCTTGTTTTGCCAAAGGGTTACATGTGTGACGACATGCCCAGATGTGCATGAAATAATGTGGGTTGGCATGCAGTCCTCGGCTCTTGTATGTTAACCAGCCTTATAGTGACAAGTCTGCCACAATGAAAGGGCGATTGCCCAGTAGGTCACTAGTAAACATGGCAGGTTTCTTAAAGGAGTTACAGTAGATTTGTTTGTGAATAACAAATTTATTTCAATAAAGCTTAGCATGTTATCGTAAAAATGCTTAATGATACATTTAGATCTAGATTGAGGAGGAAAAGAGAAGAGTCCATCAGTAGCTGATGAATAGTACAGAACTGACTGTAGTGACTGGAACACATAGATGCTTAATTGTTAAATTGGAAATTGGGCTTTCCAGTATAAAGGCTTCAGGATGCCAGCAGAAGTAGCATAAAGAGTAATGAAGTCCATGTAGGAAAGACATTTGGCTGGATGGATGAGTAACATGCACGGCTTTCATTCCAGAGTGTTTCATTCATTTTATTCCAGGTGTTTATATCTCATGTAAGAACAAAAGGCATCTTAAGGGAGCTAAAAACATGGTTTGGGTTAAAATAGATCCTTTTGTAATATTAGTGACATGTTACAAAGCCTTTTTTCCAGATCTGCAAGGAAACTTTTCTTTCTGCCCAAAAACAATTTGTTCTGATATGCACGACAAGCAAGTCCCATCTAGGTTCGTTACATTTTCTGTCATCTGGAAATAAGATCTGTTGCAATCTGTACTGCTTGAAGTTGCCCCCTCATTTATGTCATGGGTTTCTTTTTGTGTCCAGCTCGTGTGTTTTCGGTTCGATGAGCACCTTTTCTCAATTTGTTTGTGTTTTGTCTGTTTGCATGCTTTTTTTCCTAAGCTACCTAAGCTGCATTGACATTTCTCAGGAACTATTTGTCTCTAAACTATTTCACTGTAATCTTTCAGTAGATTCTTTCCATCTTGCCATGTGCCCTGTCGGTGGAAAAATCGAGTATAAAAAGAGCTTTTTAATATATAGCTCAAGAAGAAAAATACTCAAATACAAGCATTCTAGTGCCTTAATGAGCTGAGGACAGAAGGATTGCATTAGCTAGTGACATTGTCAAAGGGGAACTGCTAATCAAACAGCGTTAAACTCTGCATAGGTCATTTGATTTAAATCATAATAGTTAGCTTGTTATATGTTCGTTTCTCTTAGTCATTAATTCAGTTTAAAATGTTTTGTTTTGTGGTCACAGTGCATTATTGTAATTTTTTAACATCCCAAACTTTAGCTGGTGATTGCAAAAGATGCAATACAAGCACAGCATACAAAAAATGGAATGCCATTCATGATAAATAGCTCATTTTCATTTTAAACCTCCGTATCCTTTTCTGTGTAAAGTGAATTGTACTGCATGGGTAAAAGCAATTCAGAATGCAGTATTGTGACATTTAACAAACCATTGAATAAATCTGATTTTTTTTTTCTATAAAGCAATATGAGGAACATTTCTCCTGGGTGCATTTGATGCCTGGGCTTCCCAAAACTCATTAACAGCAAACTGCAACTAATCTGTTAGTGTTTACAAGCAAGGACCAGGATTTGGAGGCATGCAACACATGCCTTTTTCATATGTAAAACTCTTTGTATAAGAAATTAATTGTGTGTGGGCAGCTTTATGTAAAAGGAAAAGCTTTGTTAATGGATGAAAGTCAGAGCTACATCACGAGGTGCATTCATTTCTCATATTACGAAGCATATAGTGTTAAATACAGGGATTAAATTCTAACTTTAAAATGTTTTCTACCTAAATTGAAGAAAAGGTAAGGTGTAGACTTTAATTCAAAAATCATAAATATCTTAAACTCACAAAGTCAAAATTGAAATTCATCTTTCTTAATACATGTCAAATTATTGTGAACATCCAACCAATGTTTAACACCAACGAACGATTAAAACATGTCTGTAAAGCTCTTGAGTTTGCACCATCAGCTACTTATATTTATTACAGAGTACAAATAAAGGCTTGTATATTTACATTTGCCTGATAGTGCTTGAAGTATTGTCCATCCATCCATTTTCATAACCACTTATCCAATTCCATTGCAATTGCACACAGGTGGGCAGGAGCCTAAACCATCTGTCACAGGGCCAGAGGCAGAGAACACCCTGAACAGGTCACTAGTCTATGGCAGAGCTAACACAAATTTACAGCCAATTTAGAGACACAAATGAATGTGTGTCCAGACAGAACCCACAGAGGCACAGGGAGAACATGCAAACTCCAGACAGAAAGGTCTCAGCCAGTTAGTTGGGTTCAAACCCAGAACCCTCTAGATACTAATAACTGTACCACTGTACCAACTGGAATAGTTCTAAAGAGCAAAGTTTGTACAGTTTATGACTATAACATAACATATCGCCTGTGGTGCAAAAAGTTGAGCTTCAGCATGAGTGACGTGTCAGCTACGATAGTTGTGGATTCTGTCATTCGTTACCAAAAAGTCACAACTCATGACAAGTTATTTATTGGATTAATACACAGTCATAAATCTGAAGATTACGCTGGCTTCATTTGGATCATTTCCGACTACGTTGTGCATGCTAGCAAAACAGCCAGATGATCATTATTGTCAGCCACATAAGAAGGGTGGTGTTCAGTAAAGGCAGCTGGAGGTGAGTTAGCAGTGCCTGATGAAGAGATACTGCAGAGCTGGGGGTAAAACTGGTATCTGAAGAGTACATGCTGGTGTTTGAAGTCAGTCACCTGGCAGCTAAGTCACTCAGCGGGGTCTCCTCACTGCCGCAGATCAAAGATCATCTGTGCTCATGCTTACAGGAATCACAGAAATAGATAGCAGCCCACGCAGGGCATTAACAATCTCACAACATTAAATATGGAATCAGAATCAGAATCAGAATACTTTATTGATCCCTGGGGGAAATTATTTTTTGTTACAGTGCTCCATTTTAAACCAACATTAAGACAAGACAGACAATACGCTAACTAAGAATAGTACAATATATACATATATATACATACATACATACATAAGTCACTTATAAATAAATATTTGGAAAAGAAACATGTGTAGTTGTAGCAGCAAACAGTGTGTTAAGTGGATGCGTTGTACAGGGAGATGGCCACAGGCAGGAATGATTTCCTGTGTCGTTCAGTGGTGCTTTTCGGTAATCTCAGTCTCTCACTGAACGAGCTCCTGTGACTGACCAACATGTCATGGAGTGGGTGAGAGATGACATACTGCATTCCCCAGTGCATTTTTGCAATTAGTATTTGGTTTAAACTAAAAATGTAATGCCCTTTTTGGGCAAAGAGCTCCTTCAACTAAAATTTGATTGATCATTTTGTTCATTTCTTTTGGCATTTCAAATGCATCTCAATAACAAGAGGATAACAGCAATTAGACCAATCCTTGGACAGTTCCTGTAGCTATTCCTGGGGATCCCAGAGTGTTCCCGTGCCAGAAGAGATAGACAATCACTATAATGTAAACTTGATCTGCTTTGTGGTGTCCACCCAGTTCAGCATGCCAAGAATACCTCCCTTGGAAACTCAGGTAGTGTCCTAGTCCGGTGTCTATACCACATTAGCATTCCCACTCAGTGTGAAGTAGCAGCTGTTCAGTTGTGAGCTCCAGCTTTATGTATAAGCTCCTTACTCTGTCAGTGAGTCCACGGATCCCAAAAAGAAAACTCTTTTTGGGCCAACTTTATAACCTTTGGTTACTGGCCAGAAGACTGACTGATCATAGGTGAGAACAGGACCCTGCACTGGGAAGCTGAGAGTATTGCTCTGTAGATCAGCTCCTACTGTTCAGGAGACAGTAATACAGCTCTAGTATCAGTCATAAAAAATCAAATATTTTTACCCTGTCATTGTGCTTTGTATGTGAATTGGGTAACACATGGTTACGTTATCTCGATCGATAGCGTACCTTCATCATCATGAATCACTGCTACTGCAGCAAAATAGTTTTACTGATTGGTCCCTAAACTGTTGGACAGTGACACATTTTGTAATTTTGCCTCTGCACACCATCACAGTGGATTTTAAATCAAACAAACAAGATCTGATTGAAGTGCAGACCTTCAGCTTTCATTCAAGGGTTAGAAAAATTTTACATTGAATGTTATATTGGCTTTTATACAAAGTCACCATTTTCAGAAGGTTAAAATGAATAGGATGGCTGATGCACAAGCAGTTTCATGGCCAGGTGAAACCTTTTCCCTTCCGATTTCATGACAATGGAAGCAGACATATCAGAAGTTGATTCAACGCATTAAATATGAGGTCCAAAAAGATGCAAAGTGCAAGCGAGGGAGGCCATCATTTGGCTGAAAAAATAAATAAACCATCAGAGAGCAAAAACTTTAGGAGTGGCTAATTCAACAATCTGTATGTTCTTAAAAAGAACGAATGCACTGGCCGGCTCAGCACCATAAAAAAGGTCTGAGAGACCAAAGATGACAAATGAAGTGCATGATGACCTCATTATTTCTAAAAACAGCAAAACAAATATCAAAAGCTCCATAACTGATCAATAATGCTTCTCAGTGCAAATGAGCCAAAGCATACTGCAAAAGCAACCCAAGACATTCTCAAAGCAAAGAAATGGGATATTGCTAATGGCCAAGTCAGTCACGTGATCTCATCCCAATAGAGCATCATTTTCAGCTACTGAAGACAAATGAGAAAGAAGAGCGAGCCACAAATAAGCAGAAACTGAAGGGAGATGCATCAAAGACCTGGTAGAGCCTTTTACTTCAGGCAGTTACTGACTGTAGAGGATTTTCATCCAAGTAGTTATGTTAGTTAGCCCAGAAGATCACTGGCTGCTCTCTGCCCAGCCTGGAGGTCACTGCAAACTCTCGGTACCTCAGCAGAGCTGGCAATATCATCAAGGACCACTCTCACCCCAGCAACCAACTGTTTGAACTATTACCGTCAGGCCGACGGTACAGGTCACATAAAACCAGGACAAACAGATTCAGGGATAGCTTCTTTCCCAGAGCTATCACCGTAGTAAATAAGCACAAAAACAATTGAACCTATTCCATACCGTCACTGTCATTATATTAATGCTGCTATCCTGTATATATTGTACATACTATTGTTTGAGTACTTACGATTGTTTTTTTTGTACTTTTTATATTTTACATTTATATTTATTATTGAAACTTGCACCAAGGGAGTGGCACTCCAATTTCGTTGTACTCTGTACAATGACAATAAAGGCTATACTATTCTATTCTATTCTATTCTATTCTATTCTATTCTAGTTATCGTGGGAACCAAGGAGGCAAACGTAAGTCCAATACATCAAACACTGCTTTGTCTTCTCTGGAAAATATGTATCTCAAAGTTGTGAATAATATTCTTACATAAAATATAATTGTATCCTACTTGACATTTCTGAGACGTTTTACCGTAATAGTTTTTTGAAGTTTAGAGTTTTTGACAAGTGTCTGTGGCTTTGACTGTTGACCTCCAAAATCTAATTAGTAAATCCTCCAGTGTGGGACAGACATACAACCTGAAAATATAATGTCTGTATACTGATGCTGCTTTACGCTAACATTTGCTGCTGACTGAAACATGTCTCCAGTGGAATATCTGTAAGATGGTCTTATTAGTGGGTTTTATGTCTTTCAAGCACGCTGTTGTTCAACCTCTCCTTAAAAAGCCTAATCTAGATCCATCCCTACTCTCTAACTATAGGCCCATTTCCAACCTCCCTTTTCTGTCCAAAGTACTGGAACGAGCCGCCCTCACGCAGCTCCAGCTATTTCTTGACAACAACAATCTCTATGAGAAGTTCCAGTCTGGTTTTAGAGCTCGGCATAGCACAGAAACCGCCCTACTGAGAGTTTTTAATGATTTGCTTTTAACTGTTGACTCTGGTTGTGCTGCTGTCTTAGTAACCTTGGACCTGACAGCAGCCTTCGACACTGTAGATCACAACATACTGCTAGCCCGCCTTCAACATTGTGTCGGTTTAAAGGGCACTGTCTTAAAGTTTTTCCAGTCCTATTTGAATAATAGGAGTTTTTCTGTTCACCTTGGTGAACTGTCATCTCCCAGAGCTCCTTTAACCTGTGGCGTACCTCAGGGGTCCATACTAGGCCCCCTGTTGTTTATTCTGTACTTGCTCCCTCTGGGCGATGTGCTCCGTAAACATAATGTGTCCTTCCACATCTTTGCCGATGATATTCAGATCTACCTCCCTCTGAGGTTGAACTGCAATGTTTCTTTGCAGCCGCTACTCTCCTGCTTGTCTGACATTAAGACTTGGATGACTCTTAACTTCTTACACCTTAATGAAAGCAAAACTGAAGTCATTGTGTTTGGGCTTCCTAAAGAGCCCAACTTCTCTCTTGACTTTTTGGGACCCCTAACCTCCGATTGCACTTCTTCCATTAAGAGTCTTGGAGTTATTTTTGACAATGCTTTTAAACTTGATAAACAAATCAGCTCTGTAGTTAAGGGATCTTTTTATCATTTACGGATTTTAGCCAAAGTCAAGTCTTACCTTTGCAGGAACGATCTAGAAAGAGTGGTCCATGCTTTTATTACTTCACGGCTGGACTACTGTAATTCCCTCTATGCTGGCCTAGATCGTTCCTGTCTACATCGCCTTCAACTGGTGCAGAACGCTGCCGCTCGCCTGTTGACCGGTTCAAAAAAAAGAGACCACATCACTCCGGTTCTCTGCTCTCTCCACTGGCTCCCAGTTGCTTTTAGGATTGATTTTAAAATCTTACTGCTGGCTTTTAAGGTTTTAAATGGCACTGCACCTTCTTACCTGTCAGAACTCCTTAGTCGAATATTGAGGGATTGTGCAGGACAGCTGGCTGGGATCTTCACCAGGATTTTCAACAAATCCCTCGCACAGGCGACTGTCCCACTCTGCCTGAAGTCCTCCACCATAGTCCCCTTGCCTAAGAAGCCCCACATCACCGGCCTGAATGACTACAGACCGGTGGCACTCACCCCAGTGGTAATGAAATGCTTTGAGAAGCTGGTCCGCAGACACATCACAGCAGCCCTGCCCCGCAGCCTGGATCCACACCAGTTTGCCTACAGAGCAAACCGATCCACGGAAGACGCTGTAGCCACAGCACTCCATGCTGCATTAACTCACCTGGAAGAGCATGGTAGCTATGTGCGGATGCTCTTCGTGGATTACTGCTCAGCTTTTAACACCATCCTTCCACACAAACTGGTGGCCAAGCTACAAGACCTGGGGCTTCCATACAGCACCTGCATGTGGATCAATAGCTTCCTCTCGGGCCGTAGACAGAGAGTCAGAGTTGGCCATCACACATCCTCAGCCCTGAGTCTCAGCACTGGCTCACCCCAGGGCTGTGTGCTCAGTCCACTGCTCTACTCTCTCTACACACACGACTGCACTCCTCGCCACCACAGCAACATCTTTGTGAAATTTGCAGATGACACCACAGTGGTGGGGCTCATTTCCAAGGGAGACGAGTCTACGTACAGAGACGAGGTGGAGCAGCTGACGTCATGGTGTAAGGCCAATAACCTCCTCCTCAACACTTCAAAAACCAAAGAACTCATAATAGACTTCAGAAGGAAAAAGGCAGAGATCCAACCACTATTCATAAATGGGGACTGTGTAGAAAGGGTGGCAAGCTTCCGCTTCCTGGGAGTCAATATAGAGGAGAACCTTTCCTGGAGTGTGAACACCTCCGAGCTGCTGAAAAAGGCCCAACAGAGACTGTACTTCCTGAGAATTCTCAGGAGGAATAACATCACACAGAGACTGCTGGTGTCCTTCTACAGAGCCACCATTGAGAGTGTTCTAACTTACTGCATATGCATCTGGTACACTAGCTGCACAGGGGCTCAGAGGAAAGCACTCCAAGGGATCATTAACACCGCCCAAAAGATCACTGGCTGCCCTCTCCCCACACTGGAAGTTCTACACAACGCCCACTGTTTTAAAAAGGCCCAAAACATCATAAAAGACACCTCACATCCTGGCCACTCCCTGTTCGAACTGTTGCCCTCAGGCAGACGGTACAGGGCAATCAGAGCAAGGACTAATAGACTCAAACACAGCTGTTATCCAACTGCAATAACACATCTGAATACTACAAAAAAATGTCCATCACGCCACTCTTGTGTTAATCTATGCACGGTCTGAAGCATGTGTGTGGGAATGTATGTGAATGTTTTACTGTTATATCTTATTAGTATTTTAAGTATTCTATCTATTTTATTTATTGAATTTTATTGTTTTATTTATATTTTGATATTGCTAGGGATGATGCAATGATCGGGGACCATTCTTAATTTCGTTGTTCTCATGACAATGACAATAAAGTTTCTGATTCTGATCTGATTCTGATTCTGATTCTTATCGCCCCAGGAGATCTTTGAGGTCAGCCGATCTGATGCTTTTAGATGTTCCCAGGTATAAATTAAAGACAAAGGGAGAGAGGGCGTTTGCTGTGGCTGCACCCAGACTGTGGAACAGTTTACCTCCTCACGTCAGATTCTCCAAAAGCCTAGAAACTTTTAAAACTGCTCTTAAAACTCACCTCTTTTCATTGGCTTTTAGAAAGGTTTAATTTATTTGTTTATTTATTTTTTATTTGATCAGCGAGGTGTTTTACGAAATTGTGTTCTATTGTATTTTTATCTGTATTTACTGTACAGCACTTTGGTCAGCCTTGGTTGTTTTTAAATGTGCTCTATAAATAAACTTGACTTGACTTGACTTGACTTTATGTGATCATAACTGTGATTATGCAAAGTTACTATTGCAAGTAAATCATCACATGATGTCAAATACTAACAACTCCGCCCACAAGCTGCCAGGAGAGATGCTCCAACAAACTAACTACTTCATTAAGCCGTTTCCCAAACAAAGTGCTCCCTGCTCCATCATTTAGAAAGTGATTTACTGCCAGAGGAAGTAATACTAAAAAGCATGTCAAGTGAAATGACATGGCTGAGAGCAATCCAAGTACAGCTGAGCTGCTAATATGTTAGAATATGCTAACATAGTAACAATAAAGGATTGGGTTGATTGGGTTAAAGGATTGTCAACTACTGCATATTTGTCTTTGCCCTTCACACTACCCAGATTTCATTCACGGAGATCACGAGTCATATTTAATCAATAAATATGACAATATTTAGTAGTTGTTCAATACACTTGTATAGAACTGACTTTACACAAATACACACACACACTTTATAACATACACCTGTTTTACTGCTCAATAATACCTAATCAGCCAGTCACATGGCAGCAGCTCATTGCATTTAGCCATGTAAATGGTATCAATGGTATCAATGGCATCAAGACATCGACTTGCTGAAATTCAAACTCAGCATCAGAATGGAGAAGAAAGGTGATTTAAGTAACTTGGAATGTGGTATGGTTGTTTGTGCCAGACAGAAGCTGCAGACCTACTGAGAATTTCCAAGAGAAAAATATCCAGTGCACCTCAGTTCTCTGGTTAAAAATGTCTTATTGATGCCAGAGGTCAGAGGAGCATGGCCGGCCTGTGGTGACCTGACAGCAAAGCAACTGTAAGTCAAACAACCACCTGTCACAGCCCAGCTATGCAGTACAGGATCTCTGAATGCACAATACACTGAACCCTGCACCTAAAAAAGTGGCCGGTCAGAGTGTGTATGCATGTGCAGGAATGTAAATTACAACAAAAAGCATCATCCAATGCTAACAAAATAAAAGCAAACCTCTCTCACATAGCACATACCCGTGTAAACCTAGAATTGTCAAACATACCAAAGCATACAATCAAACAGAAAATGTGCCTTGTGACTGTTCATTAGCAGAGGGGCCTTCTGGGTCATGGTGTCTGGCTTAGATAAGGGTTTGAATTTTCATTACTCTTGGTTTTCCAGTTTGCAAGAATATCTTATCTGCCTTCGTGTGCTTTTATAATTGTGTGCTCTTCTTAATTGGTTCCACCTGCACCTCATTAGTCCTGTGTGTGTGCGCAGAGTCTCGTCCCCTCCCTCAGTTTGTATGTTGACTAACTTCAGGTCCCAGGTCATTGCTGCCAGAGTTTTGGTTTCTTTTTGGATTCTCTATCATTTTTAACCCTCTCAGGCTCAAATTAAACTTTTTGTTGCTAATGCACAACCAAGTCCTGCAGTGGTACTTCTGAGTAAAAAACACTCATAAAATATGTATGTGGGGTAAGCAGGTTGTTAGTTTTGAACTGTTGCAAATCGGCAACGCCTGCCTTGAGAGGGTTAACAGGACTTTCTCTTTGTTCTCTGCAGCACCTTTTGTTGTTCTCTTCCATGTGAGTTATTTCTTCTTCTTTTTGGTTGTTATATTGACCACTCAGCTTTTTTTTGCCTGTCTGTGCTTGTTTTTCATTTTTGAACTCCTAGTACTTGACAGTAAACCTGAAAGCTGTTGCTGACTTACAGTAATAAATCAAATAGCCATACTTACTGAGATGATGGCAGCCAGAGTCTCTATGGCACCTGTGCTCAGTGTGATGTAGGGAAGTATGCTCTCAGTAAAGCCTGCTTCACGAAGAATCCCATTGGTATAATACCAGATCTAAAAAAATTAAAAAGTACCATTGGTCTTGGTTTTCACAACAACATACTCATTTATATATATCTTTACACAAAACTCAGCAATCCTGTTCGCTTCAGAGCTGACACACAAATTTTAACAATGTCACTAAAGTTGGCCTACATTCTCATCACATTTAGAATGAGATGAATTGACATTAAAATGCAACAAGCTTAACACCTGCACTAATATTGTTAAAAACACAAAGAAAGACATTAAAACCTTTGAACGTGTTTTACAGAAGGCTGAATAAGTGCGAACAAACGGAAGCAAAGTGAGAAAATACAATCTAGAGTTTTAAAAACTGCCAGTGTTTTTGCATTTGTGTGTGAATGTGTGTGTGAATGGTAAATGGCCTGTATTTGTATAGCGCTTTACTAGTCCCTAAGGACCCCAAAGCGCTTTACACATCCAGTCATCCACACATTCACACACTGGTGATGGCAAGCTACATTGTAGCCACAGCCACCCTGGGGCGCACTGACAGAGGCGAGGCTGCCGGACATTGGCGCCACCGGGCCCTCTAACCACCACCAGTAGGCAACGGGTGAAGTGTCTTGCCCAAGGACACAACGACCGAGACTGTCCAAGCTGGGGCTCGAACCGGTAACCTTCTGATTACAAGGCAAACTCCCAACTCTTGAGCCACGATCACCCCGATATAAGCTGCAGGAAGCTGAACACAGCTTCAACCGTCTGTTGAAAAATAGTAACGCAACTGACTTCAGACTCCCAACTCTTGAGCGATCGTGACTCAAGAGTTGGGAGTCTGAAGTCAATTTTAAAGTAAGTTTTTCTCAGTCTGCTGTAATTAGCAGCAACTTTCCTCCAGGTGAAGGACTATTCTTGGCATTTATAAAGCCAGCTCAGAGACATACCAATCATTGACACTCGAGTGCAGTGCAGCACAGCAGGTGAAGGATGGCTAAGCATCTTAGTCTGAACAAAGTGCACAAAATATAGTGACTCACAGCGATTCTCCACAGCCACTGGGTCTCCTGCACAGCGCTGTACATAAACCTAGAGTCACTTTAATTAGGTTAACGGTGCACAAGCGCTCTTGTTTTTTTCTGTATTTACACTTGAACCTTCTCTTTAAACTTTTATAACAAAATGCAGTTCAAGAACTATGTAATTAAGCAAAGGACAGATTTAAAACTTGATTTAAAAAAGAAAAAAAATACTTGACTTCAAAAGTGATGAAACATACAAGGATCACACTTGTGAAAGCACAGGCACAGACCTCAGTGGGTTAAGTGGTGGAGTTGTTACCAAACCAGACACACATAATGGTTAAATAACAAGGTAAGGTAACAAAATTTTACTGGTACACTTTGGTCGCGTTGTCGCCTTGCACGCTAGGAATGTAGGGCAAATCAGTACAAAGTTGTGATTGATTGTCTTTTATTCTACCGTGATGGGTGGGTCATCTCTTCCAAGATGACACTGACCCATTTTTGGACTGATGTGTTAAACAGAACTTTCTCCAATGTGATCAAAAGCCCTCGTGAGGCAGTATGTCACTTAAAGAAAGCAGTTCCATCCCTCAAATAGAAATCACGAAGCCTTTTTCTCATGCGGCAATTGGTGGTCGAACACTTTACTCGTGCATTTTCTGTTCCTTTTTTTTGTCTTTAATTCGTCATCAGTGTTTACTGCAATATTCTCTAGCCCAAGCCGAAATCAGAAAAATCAGAAAACAGCATAATCGACTGGGAATGTACTCCAGAGTGCCAGAATAGAGCAGAATGACAAGTTCTCCTGTTGAAGTATCTCCAGTAGAAGAGGTAACACTTATCACCTTCCTGCCTGGGGAAGGACCAAGGCTCCAAACTTATTAACAAGGTCTAGGTGTAACTCTAAGAGTGCCAGATCATCTTTAAAGATATATTGAATGTTTGCTTTCAGAATGGTGTTGGGGTGGGGTCCTTATAATGAAATATTTACACAGAGCTTGCATTATTGATTTGGTGCATCTGAATCTATTTAAATGAATAATAAATGATCTATAAATACAGTCAAATGCACTGTGAAATAGCATAAAGGGAGCTGATTCCACTCAAAACCTGAGAAAGGTAAGTTAAATCAAAAACTTACTGCATTGAGGCCACAGAGCTGATAGCAGGCCATGGTGATGATGACAGTTATGAGCTGCCAGCGAACAGCTGGGCTCTTCAGCAGCTGTAACACAGAGACGGTGTGTAGTTTGTCCTGAGCTCGAGCCTCCATGTGGACCTCTTCCAGCTCCTGGGAAACATCCTTCTTTCCCAAAAACCTCTGAAAGGCTTACGCACAAACATTCACACATACAAGCGCAGCAGCGTTAAAAATATCGACAGTGCCATAACCCTCAATAACAACCATCACGCTGAGATCAAAGGACCTAACGATTTGTTCCACGGGCAAATGAGAACATATTGCTGTAAATGGAGCAGTGAAACTTTGAAAATGCAAAATTTCTATTGGTTTATCAACGGTACTTAAAAGTGAAGTAAACTGAGCCCCACACTTTTGTTATTAACAGGCTGCATTTCAACCCTGACATTATGTCCAGCCTTTTGGCTCTTTTTACCAACATAATGTGAGCAGGTAGAAGTGTGAGCTGTCACACGGCTTAACAACAACAAACAGCATTGAGAGCGCACACCTCCACCAAGGCAGCTCCTTCTCTGGGTAGTATTTACCTTTAAAGGGAATCACATTGTATTTTGTAAACATTATGTAGGAGTAGGTAATGTGTAATAGGTATTGATTGGTAAATGGTAAATGGCCTGTATTTATATAGCGCTTTTTACTAGTCCCTAAGGACCCCAAAGCACTTTACATATCCAGTCATGCACTCATTCACACACACATTCATACACTGGTGATGGCAAGCTACATTGTAGCCACAGCCACCAGGGGTGCACTGACAGAGGCGATTCATAGATAACAGGAGATGAATAACTTTAGCCTATTATATGATATTTATTATATTATATGATATTATACTACGGTATTTCTGTATCTAGACAGCTCATTCTCTTTCACTCGACAATGCTTTCTTCAAAGATATAACATGCGAAATGCAAACGTAAGGTCAAAGGTCAAATGTAACATTATTTGGATGCAAACTATGAGGCATTTACCCGAAAAGGTTGATTCTGTTCATCTGGACATAGTGTTTTGAATGGGAGAAACGTTTCGTCACTCATCCAATTGACTTCTTCAGTCTCAGCTGACTGCAGGTTTCCCCAACCTTATAAACAGTACAGAGAACTGACCTCACAGCCCAGTGTTCATCCAGTGGGCTGGTTTCAGTTATTATGCAAATGTACTGTTTACAAGGTGACAAAAGATGAAACGTGTCTCCCATTGAAAACGCTACATCCAAATGAACAGAATCAACCTTTTGGGATTTACGTACCTGGATGATTGAGCATGTATCCAGATATGTGGCATTTAGAATCTCCACATACTTGTAATAATACCTAATAAACCTAAATGTCACCAATACAGTAGAATTAGAATTTTTTCACCACAAAATTCTAAAAGTCAACAATAATTATTGTTGACTCATGTGACAACTTCAATTCTTCCCATAGAGAATGATAGTTGCGTCACATTTCTATGGCTTGAATCAATTGAAAATCACAGGTTAATTAACTATGTTAATAGATATGTCGTTCTCTTTTTGCTGAAGGTACAAGCAGGTTTACATAAACTCATTTGCCTTTCTTTGCCATTAAATTATACAGCCATGGTGACAACAAATCATTTTCAATTTCCTACCATTCCTTTTAGCTCCTGTGACCAGCATCTTCTTCATAACAATGGTGGACGGGTCTCATGGGTGTGGCAGTAATTAGATTTGGAAGCTAAAATAATTAAAACTGGCCACAACAACACAAACCTATGGAGCTGTTACATTACAGGACAGAGTCCCGTGTGTCATTTTTCAGTTTTTTTAATGATTGGTCCCTGTTTTATTTACACTCAACAAAAATATAAACGCAACACTTTTGTTACTGCTCCCATTCCCCATGGGATGGACGTAGAGACCTAAAATTCATTCCAGATACACAATATAACCATCCCTCCCAAACAGTGGTCACAAATCAGTCCAAATGTGTGGTAGTGGGCACATCTGCCATATTGAGATAATCCATCCCACCTCACAGGTGTGCCACATCAGGATGCTGATCTGACATCATGAGTAGTGCACAGGTGTACCTCAGACTGCCCACAACAAAAGGCCACCCTGGAATGTGCAGTTTTTTGCGCTATTGGGGGTCTGGGGACCCAGAACCGGTCAGTATCTGGTGTGACCACCATTTGCCTCATGCAGTGCAACACATCGTCGCATGGAGTCTATCAGATTGTCAATTGTGGCCTGTGGAATGTTGGTCCACTCCACTTCAATGGCTGTGTGAGGTTGTTGGATATTCGTGGGAACTGGTACACGCTGTCGTATACGCCGGTCAAGCACATCCCGAACATGCTCAATGGGTGACATGTCCGGTGAGTATGCTGGCCATGCAAGAACTGGGACATTCTCAGCTGCCATCTGCCCTGAACAATGTGAACCATGATTCATCCGTGAAGCGCACACCTCTCCAACGTGCCAGACGCCATCGAATGTGAGCATTTGCCCACACAAGTCTGTTACGGCGACGAGCTGGAGTCAGGTCAAGACCCCGATGAGGATGACGGGCATGCAGTTGAGCGTCCCTGAGACGGTTTCTGACAGTTTGTGCAGAAATTGTTTGGTTGTGCAAACCAATTGTTCCAGCAGCTGTCTGGGTGGCTGGTCTCAGACGATCTTGGAGGTGAACCTGCTGGATGTGGAGGTCCTGGGCTGGTGTGGTTACACGAGGTCTGCGGTTGTGAGGCCGGTTGGATGTGCTGCCATATTCTCTGAAACGCCTGTGGAGACGGCTTATGGTTGAGAAATGAACATTCAATGCACGGGCGACAGATCTGGTTGACATTCCTGCTGTCAGCATGCCAATTGCACGCTCCCTCATTGCTTGTGGCATCTGTGGCATTTTGCTGTGAGACAAAACTGCACATTCCAGGGTGGCCTTTTGTTGTGGGCAGTCTGAGGTACACCTGTGCACTACTCATGATGTCAGATCAGCATCCTGATGTGGCACACCTGTGAGGAGGGATGGATTATCTCAATATAGCAGATGTGCCCACTACCACACATTTGGACTGATTTGTGACCACTGTTTGGGAGGGATGGTTATATTGTGTATCTGGAATGAATTTTAGGTCTCTACGTCCATCCCATGGGGAATGGGAGCAGTAACAAAGGTGTTGCGTTTATATTTTTGTTGAGTGTATATATTGTGAAAAAAATGTAATACAAAATATAATATTTGAAAAACTGACTTGGATAACAGCATGAAGAAAATGCATTCAATATGGAAAACATATTTTGCTCGTTTAAAATCTAAAGATTTGTTATATCTACAGGCCACATTTTCCCTGTTTCAATGCTTTTTCTGGGATACATAATTCATCAGCATAATAATACACTCTGCTGCAATGCAGATGACTCTCAGACCTCTTTGTTTGTTGGCTTTAGTGATTTAAATATCTATCACATTATTTTGACCTCTGCTGAATGTGAAATAGGTGAGATTTTCTTTTTAATTGCCACAAATAGATTTTAGAAACACATATCATCTGTGACTAGATGTCGATGTCCTACGTACTGCCTAACAAGTTTATGCATTTGTTATATAATATCGACCCAATACAAGACAGATTATTTACATTTAAGTAAGTTTAATGTCTTTTCTTTGTGTCAGAATGAAGCAGAAATCACCACACCTTTTTTATTCAAGGCGAGACGACTGCTAACCGTTTTCTGTTATTTTTAGCTCGGCCATTTGAAGGTTGTTTGAACTCGTGCCTTCTTGGATGCAATAGATGGCAAAGAATAAGTGGATGGAAAGACTCTTTTCTCACTTTGAGCCCTTCTCTTGTGAAGGTTAATCCCTGGAGTTGAGGGCAGGTCAACTAGGCACGAGTTTAGGACACAGTCCACGGGAGCAAATCTCTACAGTCAAGGACTAAAAGCAGGTCATTAGGATGTGGAAATGAAATGACACGCGGTGCAGACGCTGCCCACACAAGATGGAGTCGGCCAGTGTCACAGTAAAGGCTGGGCCATGATTTCTGAGGCAGGAAAGGGGAAGCATTTAAAGTAAAAATACGTGTATCTCTGCTAAACCAAATAATCAAGCAAAAGAAGGCCAGTTAGGATTTTGATACTGATATAATAAAGAGAAAAGGGTGAGAGGGAAAAAAGAGAGAGGACATTCTGTGCAGAATACAGATATATGAAACTCCAGTGAGAAATTATGATACTAAAACATAGCATAATATACTTAACTCACCTATCGACAGCCCAGTTGACAGCTAAATATAAAAAGATATTCCCAGCAGTTTACATGGAAGCCCAAAATCTAAAATCCATTAACTACAATGGTGTGATCTCTGAAACAAAGTTTAGAAAGGGAGAGAAAAGAACCAACAAGCTGAAATGATCAGTGTTATCAATCTAACTTCATGTAATTCTAATATAGATAGAGCATTAAACACCACTCACTGCTATCCGAGTAGGTGTGACTTGATATCGATATCTGTTGGAGTAAGGTGAGTTGTTCAACAGTGTCACTGTCCCCATGCAGCCATCCTGTGTTACTGAGAACTGCAGGGCTCCACTCTGTGTCACTGTTGTGACCAAAGACTCACAGTGCCACAAGGTGGAGGGATGTGGTGCAACAAAGGAGCTTTAAAGAACCATGATGGGCTTGTCGGTTCTGCAGTTTTACACTGGCAATAAAATCGTCATGGAGACAAGTGTGAAACAGAATATTTAAAGTTAGTCTCAAGGTGAAGTAAAATGTTGTGTGTGTTAGGATACAGCTGCCAGAATTTAAAGGTTGATGCTGCTGTATTCTGTGTCTCTGCCTGTTGTCAACATCCATTCTCTTCCACTTATCCAAATCAGGGTCACAGGGGAGCTGGAGCCTCTCCCAGCTGTCTTAGGGCAAGTGGCAAGGTACACCCTGGACAGGTCACCAATCTGTCACACGGCTAACACATAGAGACAGGGAACCATTTAGAATCATCATCTTTGGACTTTGGGAGGAACCCAGAGTACCTGGAGAGAACATGCATACTCGACAGACCCTGGCTGGATGGTGGAACTGACCAACTGACCTTACTGTGAGGCAACCGTACTAACCACTGTTCGACCATGAGGCGACCTACAAAAATGCTTAAAAGAAGCAATGCATAGCTCACCTCTCTGTGATACCTTTAAATTGTAAATTATCTGTGAGTAGAAGTTCTGCAAGCATTGCACTGGTTGCATTTTACTTTACTAAATAAAACAACAACACTCGTCTACGAGGCCCATCAGTTTCCCTAAAAAGTCAGATATTGTAAGTTTTAGTAATATCACTCAGTAACTAAGGAGATCATTCGTTGGGGAAAGCATTGTGTGTTAAGTTAAAGTCATATGCCCATGAAGGGCACTTGTAGAGACAATAAGAAAGCAGGAAGTCTTTACCCAACCCTTCATCGCTTCGTCAGTTATTTAATGTTAGTATTGTAACATTCACAAGAACCAGACGGTTGGGTCTCAGTTTGTCCGTTTATTCGGCACATAAGCAAGCGGGTTGCTAACTCCGGGGAGAGCGCCCTCGTACAGCTCCTCTCTCCAGCCTGGCACACACACACAAAAACAACCAGGTCCCCCCTCCCCTTCCTGTACCACAACCAAACATGAATCTTAAAGGAACAACAACAGTGTGCAGAGATCACCAACATGTCACTGTACAATAACACTTAACCATCGTTACAGTATGAAAAAGCTGCTTCCGGCTTCACCCTTGCCACAAGGGGTGATGACAGCCGGTAGGGCTTGCACTAGTTGTTATGCACTAGCTGCTCTTCCTGAAAAAGCCCTAAAGAGGATTTGAGTCTCCAGCTGGGATTAAAACCAGCAACCCTTTCCTTGCCAAGCAAATGTGTTAACCACTACACCACTGGAGGCACACTGTTTTAATCCAATTGTAATAAAAAGTAAGACAGAATTATATAAATAAAAGATTTAGAAACTTTAAATTTATAACATCATGCTTTTCTGCAGTTGGTTTCTGGACTTGTTCAACTATCTTTTTGTCTTTTTTGTAAGATAAAAGCAACAAAAACACATTTCTTTGGTTCTAACTTGCTGGAAGTACTCAAGGTAGGAATTTATTACACAAAGGAAGCAGCAACAAAAGACAGATGGCAAAACCAGAGCTAAACAAACAGTGTTCCATCATGAGAGGTAAGAGTACTCTCCTTGAATTTTCACTTAAAGTGTGCAGAAAAAAGACATCGCAGAACTAGAATGTGTTTTCAAAGAAGCCCATAAGACCAACCAATTATTATTATCACTACTATTTGGTAACATGTCTATTGCTGCATAATAAATCTGTTTATTCCATTTAATTGTATTTTTGATCATTAATTTTCTCATGTGACACCATCATCATAAATACTGCTTTGTCCTCTGAGACCTTCATGCACAACATGTTCAAAAGAATCAAAGATCATGTTCAATTTTACAAAGAATAAACTGTAAGCCACCAAACCTTCAGAGATTACCAATCTATAATGTATGGACGCGGGCATGAAACAGCTCAAACCACCCCAGAGACCAAATTCATTAAAGTTTTGTTTGAAATTACATTTTTCTTTATACTTCATTAACACATGTAGTTTGAGCTACGTATGCCTTTAATCCATGCTGTGCCTTTTCATGTCACAGCATTTATATCATATTCTTTTTTTGAAGCTTGAAATATTTGTAATAGTTATGAAAACTTTTTATAATTTTGCACCTGTAACCTTTTACTATGGCCAATGTATAGGTAAGGTACAACAAAACAAATTGTTGGAAAAGGTTGTGGTCAGTGAGAATAAATTATTGTTTGAGTAAGGTCTAAGGGGAAATGTAACACAACTGTGCAAAGATTGCTGCAATAAATAATGTATGCATTTCTCATGCTTCATAAAAAGCAGCTGATTTTTGCCTTTTTTTCTGATATTTACTGCCTTTCGCAGCTGTGCAATCGGAATACCAAAAAAGTAAAAAATAGGTGATTTGAAAACATTTTCAAAAACAGAATACTAAAAAGACATGATTAAAAAGTAATGAATAATTTTCATTTGCATTTGTTTCAAATGAAACATTTCTGTGAAAATGTAGCTGCAAATTAAAGGTTAAGGGTCTACGCAGTTTCAAAACAGAGTTTTAATGGATAAAACTCTTAACTGGGACATAACATTCAAGAGCAATTTTTTATTTCCCCTATTGTGTCATAAGAGCCAAATAAATATGCGAAAGACCATCTCCTCATTTCTTTCCTTTGTTTGAGGTCAGAAAGATGAAGATGTGCTGTGATTTTAAGTATCTCTCTGCCTCTCTGGCAGCTGCAGCTTACTGTGGTTTAAAGGCACTGAATCAGTGCATTTGAAACAGAATATTAAAAAAAACAAAAGATTGTACAAGACATTTATACCTCCAATCAATGATTTGTGAGGTATCAAAGAAAAAGATTTGTAAAATAGAAAACCAGAATTTTAATTGAGTAACTAAGGAACTGAATTACTCAATTAAAAGAGGATGGACTTTCAGGAGAGGAATGCTCTCCCATTCTTGTGTAATATGGGATTCTAGATGCTCAGTAGTCTTGGGCCTTCTTTGTCAGATTTTCCATTTTGTGGCAACAAATGTTTTCGACTGGTGAAATGTCTGGACTGCAGGTTAGTTCAGTGCAAAGCCATGCTGTTTGTAGTTTTACATTGTCTTGCAGAAATATGCAGTATCTAGATATACATGCTATCTATGCACAGGCACGAGTGCACCCATATACCATCAGAGATGCAGGCTTTTGAACTCTTGGACAATTTTTCTCCTCGGTAGTCCAGAGGTGTGGTGTTTATGTTTTCCAAAACCAATTTAAAATTTTGATGTGTTTAAACACAGAACAGTTTTACACTTTGCCTCAATCCAATTTAAATGAGCTTTGGCCCATGGTGTGGGAGTTTGGTTATTTTGAGTTTTCTGGTTGTTAAGATTTTTTTTTAGTTTGCCTCTCATTGTTATCCTATCCTCTTGCCCTTCAGTTTTTATTACTATTGAGGGTTGAGTTTTGTTGTTTCTGTTATTCTTTCATTTTGATTGCTGTGAGAGTTGTTATTCTGTTTTCGGTTCAGTGTACTGTGCCATGATTTTAGTGTATGTATCACTCTAGGTTCCTTAGTGTTTTCTTGTTAAGTCCCTGTCTATTTGTGTTTTCCAGTGGAGTTACTTACTTACCTATTTTATTTTGTAATTCCCAGTTGCCTGTGGTTTGTATTTTGTTTTACTTCCTTTGAATCACTGGGCTTAATTAGTTTCAGTTTCCTTGTTCCGCTCCTGTTTCCTCTTCCCTTGATTAAACCTCAGTGTCTTTGTGTGTATATGTAGTCCCAGTCTCCATTTTCCTTTTGGAAAGAAGCACTTTATTTGACACCTTTCCTGCCCTCTGAGTCTGTGTTTGGGTGCTTGTTCCTCATCACATGACAGGATCATGTTCATAATGTGGCTTTGTTCTTCCTGATAGAGCTTTACCCTGCTATTGTAGATGACATGGTGAACTGTGGTTACAGACATTGGTTCCTGGAAGTATTTCTGAGCCCATTACAGAATCATGCCTGTTCTTAATGCAGTGCTGCCTGAGGCCGTGAAATTCACAGCTCTTCAGTCTTGTCCTTTGTGTACGTCTCTCAAGTCCTGGAATCTTTTGATGATATGTACTGTAGATGACTAAATATTCAAAGTATCCATGATTTTAAGGAATATTATTGTCAGGGGCTGAATTTTTGATCTAACATTTTGAGTTTATTTTGTATTCTTGATTTTCTTATGTTAGACTGCAATAATGTTAACTTCTTGTGTTATTATTCAGTTAGGGTTTAGTTGAATTTTTTTCTAGCTTTTCTTTTTTCTTATGTTTCATCCATGTCTCCATGTTTATGAGTCGTTTCCTGTCTTCTGTGTACATCTGTCTTGTCCTCTATGTTTAACGCTTAGTTATACCCTTGCTTTCATCTCCCTTATCTGTTCCCACGTCTCTCCTTGTGTTCTGTGTCTCCCCAGTCTGTCGTGTGTGCGTGTTTCCATGTTCTATTGTCAAGCTTGTGTTCTCATCTCTACATTCAATTATGTTTCCTGTTTTACTTTGAAGAGACTGGTGTTTCCATTTTCAGTGTGTTTAGTTTTACTTCCCCTGTGGCGTCATGTTCATTCGTGTCAGCTGTGTTTCCCCAGTTGTTTCCACTTCCATCATTACCCTTCTGTGTATTTAAGTCCTCTGTCTTCATCTGTTTACGTTGCGTCAAGTCACAGCAAGTCACAGCTTTTCTTAATACTGTTCAGGTTTATGCTCATGTTTTGATTATTTCTCGTTTACGTTTTGCACATTCCTGTTCAGTTTCATGCCATTGTCTCATGTCATTGTTTTTATAGTTGATCCTAGGATTTTTTTCCCAGTTTAGGTTAGTGTAGTTCCTCCCTTGTTTCACCTTGCCTTATTTTTGGTATTCAGCCTAATACAAAGCTTGTTTTTATTACACTTCTTTTCCTTTCTCCCGTGTCTGCTAATATTTTTTTTGAAATACAAGCTCTCACTATTAAAACATGAAAAAGAAATTAAAAATAAAATATTGGTTTATGAAATTTGCATTTCATTCTGTTTCTATTTCCATTTTATACAGCATCCCAACCTTTTTGGAATTGGTATAGTAACATATGACTGAATATTACAACAGATTTTAGATTTTATGGTTTTTTAACTGGTCAGTTAAAAAAGGTAACTAAAAGACTTTTCACACTCCCAGCTTTATCACTTATTATATAAGAAAAAAACAGTTATATTAATAATGGCTGCAATAAATTCCAAATGTAGCATGTCAAAATGTCTGCTGTGAAAAAAATAAATAAAAAACAATTATGTGTAGAATTAAAACCACTGAGAGTCACAGTTTATTTAACTCACATTACCAATGCACTTCTTTTTTGAAACTGCTTTACAATCATAAATAAAGATGTGAAGCCATCTCTCAGTCTTTAATTTACTATTTGAAAGCTGTATTTAAGAATATATTTTTACATTTAAAAGTGAAGAATTCAAGAATTCACTCTCTGATTTGATCCTCTTAAAACCTTGGCCAGTATTAAAAGCTGAAGTATTTATATAAAGCAAAACTTTCACTTGTGAAAATTGTGTAGCTAGTCTTCTGTACACTGAAATAGCTGAAAACAGCATAAAACACTCTAAAAGCCACAAATCTCACCAGTGGGAAAGCAATCATGAACTTCTGTTTCACTAAAAAACTATGTCTGGTCCCTGCAGATATACTCCAGTCACCTGAGTGACAGTGACAGTCTTACTTCTTAAGACATTTTTTCTAACTCTAAAAGAGTGGTAATGTGTAGTAGTTGTTGTAAAGAGCAACAGCAGAGTTTTCAAACATAATAACCACAATGAGACACCAAAGCCTCTTGTGTCAGCCGGACTGCATTTTGCAGATGTTCTTAAGTGTTGTTTATGGAATACCTTTTTCCGCTCCAGCCTCATCCCTCCTCTCCATCAGCAGGTAGCGAGGACTCTCAGGGAGGAAGGGCAGCACACACAGCTGCAGCATTGCGGGCAACGCAAGGAAGGAAAACAGGTAAATCCAGGTGGACTCCTGCAGTCAAAACATCAACAAAAGAACTGCATCAAAGGTTCAGACATGGAACGGCTACACCATATTAAACAGCGATAAAACAGATGTATATCACAGCTGTTACAACACGTTCCACTGAATGGGTGGATGCATTTGGATTTTTTTAAAAGAATTTCTGCAAGATGATGAGGTTACTATTTATGTTATGTGACTATAACATCATTGGCTACTGTGCTAGCAAATACTGAGTAGGTTTAGTCAAGAATGTGAGGGTTTAGTAAAGCGATGCATTCTTTCTTGCATATATTTACTTAAAGCAGAAGGGGAATCTTTATATGGGCTGAAGGCCGTCTGCTGCTCTCATTAAATGTGAAGAGCATTTCAAATGTCAAGCAATGGTAATGAATATGGTAAAGTTTCTAAAACCTAATTTAGGAAAAAGAAAAGTTACAACACTGGATAAAAACAGGATGCAGGCATTTAACTAAATATGTGCTCAGATTTAATTTGATGGAATGGACTGCAACAAAAAAAGAGAAAAAAAAAGAAAGAAGAAACTTGACAGGCACCTGTTACCATGGTGTTGCATCACCTCTTAACAACAGGCTGTAAGCATGTGTGAACTCAGGGGGGAAATTGCTGCAGTTATGAAGGCAAATAAAAGGTTTCGCACCTCCTTTATAGGAGTTTTTGTGTCATAATATACTCAATATATTCAGTAGGTCACTTGTGTGGGCACTTTGGGCAGACCAGCTTAACACCTTGCTACAGATTCATACCGCTAAAATGCATGCAGAGTGTATTTTAGTATTATATTGTTGAAATGAGAAAGACTTCTTCTTTAAAAAAAGAAAGAAAGAAAGAAAGAAAAAGAAAAACAAGACTGAGTGGTTCAAACTAAGTGGTGCACTAAACAACATCAAAACCTGATTTCTAAGACTGCAGACAAGATTTTTCCTTCTCTCTCTATCTCTGTATAAATAAACCCATAAACTTGGGTTCAAGTTAGAAATGGTAAATGGCCTGTATTTGTATAGCGCTTTTCTAGTCCCTAAGGACCCCAAAGCGCTTTACACAACCTGTCATCCACCCATTCACACACACATTCACACACTGGTGATGGCAAGCTACATTGTAGCCACAGCCACCCTGGGGCGCACTGACAGAGGCGAGGCTGCCGGACACTGGCGCCACCGGGCCCTCTGACCACCACCAGTAGGCAACGGGTGAAGTGTCTTGCCCAAGGACACAACGACCGAGACTGTCCAAGCCGGGGCTCGAACCGGCAACCTTCCGATTACAAGGCGAACTCCCAACTCTTGAGCCACGATCGCCCCTCAAGTTAGGCACTATATTTATGTAGATTTTGGGTTATTTTTGGCAGAGTAGTTTAGCTATAAAGTGTGTGCCTAATGCCAAAAAGAGATTTCCACTAAACAATTGTATATTTTTAAATAATCTACAGCCTCAAAGATCATTCAAAACAGGTTTTTGTCCTTGTCCCATGTGATCAGAGATCTCCTCCAGATCCTCTGAATCTTTTAATTAGTTTATGTACTGCAGATGATGAGATCTCCAAATTCTTTGCAACTTTATATTGGGCATTGTTAATCTCAAATAGTTTATCCAGTTGCACATGCAATTTTTCAAAGAGAAGTGAACTCCCTGGCTTTACTTGTAAATGGCTTATCTTCTCCATGAGGCTCTTTTTACATCCAGTAATGTTACTAATTCATTAGCTGTGAGTTGTGCCAGCAAGTGCGTATCAGAATCAGAACACCTTAATAATCCTAAAAGAAAATTATGTGGTTACAGTTTAAGCTCAATTATAAATATCCAGAACATTACAGAGGTGAAATATATATGATTGACATTTTACATATCTATATGTATAATGTATATGTGTGTGTATGTGTGTTAAATACAGGGTTTTTATTAAAATTGAAAATTTCATCCAACCAGATAACACAACATGGAAGATAAAATAACAAGGTCTTTTCAGCTGCTTGCGCTTTAAAACATACTTTCATTAAAAGTACCCTTGAAAACAAAATCAAGTGATCCTTGAATGCATCACAACAATCCGAAGTAACCGTGTAGCCTCACCACAATGGACCGATTAAAAGTTATGTAAGTACCAGCATGTGTAAAAGACGAAAGAAGTCATCTTTACTGCAAAGATGAGAGGATGCACAGTCTCATCTCTGTGCAGGGCTGTGCTTCCTGATGTCACTTTAGCAAATGGGAGGACTGTATGTATTCGTATGCACAGAGAAGGAGGTGTCATTTGGACAGAAAATGCTCTGAATTTATGTGAACTAAATCCCCAAAATACTTTCCAGTTTCCAGGGATTAAGTTCACGTAAGAGTTTGTAAAAGGTTTGTTTTATGTTTATTCTTGGTCATCTTCACCAACTGAACAAGCTGTAAACACTGACACATTATTGATATGTCAGACGAGATCGGCTTGTGTTTTTGTTATTCATAACTGACTTTTCTTCTTTTAAGTTTTGAGAGTGCTGGAAATAAAATGAAATTTGTGGGTGAAACACTGATTATTTATGAGTTTTTATATGGTATATGCAGTGATGAAATATGCTGGATATACAAAAATGTTTGGTTGTGCAGCTTTAAATCTAAAATGAATCCAGGCTGGGAGAGTGAATCACTTTGTTATCTTGGGGAAACCGTAGTTGCGTTTCTCAGCGAAGCCCTTCACAGATATTTCTTGGAACATAAAAAAAGATATATAAGATGTATAGTTTTTTGTCTCTGTCTCTCTGATGCTGAACAGTGGATCATCTTATCCCAGCAGGAGGTGACAGTGGCTGGCTAGATTAAAGCTCTATAGAGTGCTCTCAGAGACAAAGAATCTGTGCTGCAGGCATTGATTTCTGTGATCTGTACTATAAACATCTCATGTTACCTCTGCGTAATCTTCTGGTAAGATGTAATAGAAGCTGACTGCACTCACAAAGTGATTATTTCTATTCTAACAAGCTTGTCAAGTGTGATTCAAGAAAGAAAAGAAGAAAAACAAACTTAATTTAATCCTGTGATGACCCCATCTGCCTACTTGTTTAGTCTGTCTTGTTATTTCTTAAAACATCCATAATCCCCCGCTCTTCTTCGCCTATCTCTCGCTAACATGATCTCTTTTCTGTTTTGTCGAAATTATGAGCCAGTTCTTGATCAGAATTTACAAGACTGGCAGCAAGCGACATGTCCCAATTGGCATGTCAAGTGGCACAATGCTTATTAGGTATACGCACAGGAAACCATAGTTGACTTGGCAATTGTGACACAGCTGAAGAATGATCATTTGTGGGTTCACACTGAGGCCCTGTTCCATTAGTGTGTAACTTGTGAAGCACGCATTAAATGTTCTGTTTCACTCTCACACACCCATATGCACGCAAAGGTTTATCTGTGCAGTCAACAGTATGAACTAAATGCACGCCTTTCAGTGTCTAATAATTGTCATAAACAAAGCAGACAAATATTTTACTGCCTTATTACAAAGGCCGTGTAGCTTTCCCTTTTAATTATTACATGTGAGATGTTGACGGTTGTAGATTCTGGGATTGAACAAATGCAAAGCATGAGCCTTTGTTGTTGGGAGCTGACAGGAATGAAATGGAGAAGATTTACAACAGCAGCGTGGCTTCATGAAATGCACAGAGGACTACTACAACTGCCAGAGGGGTTTTGATATGAACATCATCTGAGACAGAGATAATGATAAAGTCAGGTGTACCACATCTTTGATATAGACAGTTATAAACACTAACATTATCTCTGTGTGGTTAGCCTTAATTACTTTTGCTGACCAGTGCATTCCCCAGCCAGGAGGTGAACTTGTTCTGTAGCGATTTTTTCTAATCATTTAATTGCAAATCTTTATTTCCCACAACAGGCAGTGAGATTAAGACAGTCATTCACTGTCAGTGTGGCACTCTGTTGTTCATAATTAACACATGAAGGATAGACTGTGCGTTGCAAAACGAAAAGTTGTCACTTTGGGATCTTTATAGAAGTGTTGTGTTTTCCAAAGCCTTTAGATGGATCATGAGTCATCATTCTGGTGACGCACAAAAGAACTTTCTAACGTCTGTTTATGTTTGTGTAAATGGTTGCACTTTGATCCAAACCATATTTTTCTAAAACTTATAAAGTTGTTTGAATGAAAAAAAGAAACACTGAGTAAAAATTTTAATTAAAAAAAACGTTTCCTGGTGTGACATCTTTTTAAATTTCTACTTTCTAAAGTGTTTCTTGTCCAAATAGTTTCCCCGTGGAGCACAAACATTTATCTGGAGCCGTTTTGTATCTGCATGATAAGAGGAAGATCACAACACCTCTTTCATATTTAATTCTCACAAAATGAGAGCCTACTTGGTAAAAATGTCATGGCACCAGGATCTCAGCCATTGGAATACTTTATAGATGGACATCTGCCAGGATCAGATGAAAAGCTGTTTCTGATGAAAGTCACCTTCTCTGTAAGCCTGTTTTCCCGATGGTCTGTCAGAGGAACAGACCTGGTGTGTGCTGTTCTTAAAATATTAAAGAAGACTCCTTCTACTAGGGAAAATGTGAAAGTGCTGGATTCACACAAGCCTTAAACTCTTACCGCATATTATATTCTTTTCTATTATTTGACAGACAGACAGATGATTCATACCCTGTGACAATGTGGGTTCAAAAATATTAACATGGTACACACGTATAAAAGCAATCAGCTTGAGAGACCTTGGGCTTTCCAACAAATCTAGACTCATTAACAGAAAAAACTTACAGAACATATTTGTTTTAATTGTTTTTTTTTTATCCTGTTAATAAATGAATGTATGTATTCCCCATATATAACAACCAATCTACAGTCTAAGTATCTATGTGATAAAGAATGTCATGTGGAAAATTAAGTATACACAGCTTACAATAGAAAGTATCCAGGTGTTAAAAATCAAATTGAATTGAATAATTGATCATTAGCAAGTGTGAACGTCTCTATAAAAGCAGATGTTTTGGTAACTTACTGGTCTGAAGCACTCAGGTGTGCATTAATACAGACATCATCAGGGATCTTGGAGAAGCAATGCTGCTCATCAATATGGGTAGATTTATAATGTCATTTCTAAACAATTTGAAGTCAATCATTCATTCTACAGCGACAAAGATTCACCAAGTTGAGCTGTTTCTAAGAGCAGACATCCCGGTAAATTGAGCCCAAGGTCAGACTGTGCAATGCTCAGAGAAATTGCAAAAAATCCAAGAGCTACATCTCACACTACATCACAGGCTTCAGTTAGAATGTTAAATGTTAAAGTTCATCACAGTACAAGAAAGAAAAAGACTGAGCAAGCATGACTTGTTTGGAAAGGTTTACAGGGGAAAGTCTGTTCACTTTAAAAAATAACATAGCAGCACAGCTAAGCTTTGTAAAGTTACATCAAAAAACACCTCAAGACTTTGGAACAATGTCCTTTGGACTAATATGACCAAAGTGGAGATGTTTGGCCACGATGCACCACAAACACCTCATTACCTCTCAAGCATGGTATTAGAGGAGTGATGATTTGGGTTTGCTTTCTAGAGTCAAATGTGAGTCTGTCCCAAGCACAGCAGCAAATCTACACAGAATGCCTGGAAAAGAATCAAGGTGCTGCAATGGCCCAGACAAAGTCCAGCCCTCAACCTAAGTGAAATGCTTTGGTGGGACCTTAAAAGAGCCTGGAATAAATGCATGCCTAGAGGCAACAATGTAAAGAAGAGTGGGCCAAAATTCCCCCACAACAACATAAGAGACGGATAGTCATACAGAAAATGTTTACTTCAATGTACTACTGCTAAAGGTAGTTGTGCAGGCTACTGAATAACGGGCTGTCGTTTTTCACACACACTTCTTCTGAATTTTGGTCCAGTTATGCTAAATAAGAGAAAGAAAGAAAGTGTGACACATGTTGTTGCTCATCTGAAGATTTATTTAAATTATTTTAGAACCTGTCAAGGACCAAGTGATATTATATCATGTCCCTTTCATATGACTCTAGCTGTAGTCAAGGCAGGCTGATAGCTTCACTATCTTGCACATGCACAGTGGATGACTGGTTAAGATCCTGTCACATATGTCTGTGATTTACTTGTGAAATGAAAAGCAAAGAAACGTGATAAGTGGGGCTGTATGTCAACACAAAACTCAATTTAGAGATGTGGTCAGCAGGTCATATTGACATGCGACAAATCAATGCTTTACAAATAAAAAAGAAATCCTTTTGTTTGCCTAAAGCTATAAAATAACACCAATATTTAATGGTAAAGTGCAAGGTAGCAATGGAAGAAAATAGGAGAGCACTTCATCAAATAAAGAGTGAGCAGGTTTGCGTAAAGATATCATTGATTTTATTTTGGTTTATCTTTTTGAAACAAAGGTTAAAATGCAAAGCAGTTTATAGGGGAATGAATTTGGTTTAGGAAGTTGAATACATTATTTTAATTATGTTTATCTTTTTTTTCTTTTCTTTTTTTAACCAGAGCAGGAATGCATCACATATTTGCAGGACAGCCATGCAAAAGGCAGAAGAAAGTAACAAAAAACCAAATTCATCACTACAACACTCGTGCCTTTATTCAGGATGGGCATTGGTCCACAGAAATTACGTAAAAGGAAGCTGGAGCCAAAATCCACTGGCTTGTATTCTCGTTGTTGGAAAGACAGCTCATGCGCTGCTGGAGATGTGCATTATGCATATAGGTTTCTGAACAAAAGGGTGCACCCTAGACAGGTTGCCAGTCCATCACATGGGTAACACAGAGAAACAGAAAACCGCACGTTCTCACATGATCATTCTGGAATAAATATACATCTTTTTTTAATTTATATATTTTAAAGTCATAATCCAAAACTATCTGAGCAGCCTGGTGCCAAAAAGTGTAATGTCATACTTTAAATTTGGAAAAGCAATTCTGGGAAAACATATTCCATTATTATTCCTGTTTTAATATGATGCCAAAGCAAGCAGTGATCTAATGTCAATAAATTTTGCCAGGAGTAGAGCACTTAGATTATTGGCTTTCTGTTCATATTACACAACTGATTTTGGCTTTCAAAGCATCTGTGCCTTAGGCTAATGTCTGTTTCCAGCCCCAACAGATAAACTGAAAATCTAGCACATAAATAATCTGTTATAAAAACATTCCAGCAGCAGACCAAGTCAACATGGCTAAAGTTGTGCACAGTGAGCAGTGAGGTGAGAAAGGATAAAATGAATAATATTTCCTCAAGGGTAAACAAGGTGTGTCTGAGAACTCCTACTAAATAGCCTATTGAAATAAGGAACCGATAGAACCAATCAGATAGCGTGAAGGGTAAAAACGGGAGTTTGTTGCTCAAGTGGCAGAGGAAGCCATTGCTCATGGCCAAAGCGCTTTCAGCCAGCCTTAGAAAGGGAGGAGTAATAGTGTGAGCAGAGTTGGAACTTTTTCCTTCAGTATGACTTCATGCTTGAATATCAAGTCAAAATGAAATTTTCTGCTATGCTGAAGCTGTAGAGCGAATAAGTCTGCCACTGAGGCGTCATCAGTACGTCTGACTAATAGAACGACCTTGATGTAACCCGGTGTTAAAAACGGGATTAAAAGTATAAATATTCATACTCTCACAATGGGAATAAAAATTGATAAAAACAAAGTTAATTATAATAAATACTGATAAAAAGCATGTAAACATAAGTTTAATTAATATGTACATATGTATATGTAATATTTAAATGGTGTGGGGGCAGGACTTAGTCCTTTAGAGTGTGTTTGTTAGATCCACTGAGCGACCAATCATTGGCCGGTCTGACCCTCCCCTGTCTGTGTGCGCTGCTTAGACACCTGTGTGTGCCTTCGTGTGCCAGTCAGATACGCCAGAGACACAGACGGTCAAAGATCCGTTTACCCGTGTGGCGAAGAAGCTAGCTGGATAGTGAAAGTCCTTTCTCCGGCGAGAATAATAAGAGTGATACTGTATTCCAGAGCAGAGGCGGAGGCAGACATTTGATACACCCGGGGCTTAGCCCTAAAGGATAGTATGCATGTGGGATTGGGGGGGGGGGGGGGGGGTTTGAAATGACTGAAAGATTAATTGGCTCTGTTTTGAGTTTTGTTCAAAAAAGAATGATTTCATATAGGTTATGTTGAAACCAAGCACACCATTGTTTTTCTTGTGACATTACCAATAAGTTTGATGTGTCACATGGCCCTCTTCCCATTGAAAAAACAAAAGTTGTATTCAAGATGGACGACTTCCAAATGGCCACCATGGTCACCACCCATCTTGAGGAGTTTGCCCCCTCACATATACTAATGTGCCACAAACAGGACTTTAATATCACCAACCATTCCCATGTTATTACGGTGTATCCATATAAATGGCCCACCCTGTAGAACCTGTCTGATCTGGCCGATATTTCCCTTCTGTCCTCATACTGTGGTTAAAGGTAACTATTCTGCCCGTACTACATCCAAAGAAGGCAAGAAGTAGCACTAACAGGTCTTACATGCTCACTACTAGTATTGCACCACCAGTGTTACATTGACATTTAAACGCTGGTGGTTAATTCTCACCTTAATGCCACCTAGTCACCAAGGTCACACACAGACGTGAGAGGCACAAAGAAATTTCGGTCTAGACAACCCAAAATGTGATGTCCACATATGTGGACACCAGGTCCTAGGAGGGGTTCACTCCAGGTTCTAAATTGCTCATAGGTGTGAATGTGAGTCTGAATAGTTGTTGCTCTGTGTTAGCCCTGCAACACACTGGCAACCTGTCCAGGGTGTAATGTGTCTCTCATCCTTTGTTAGTTGGGATAGTCTCCTTGCTACATGCAGTTATAGAGAATTTCGTTTTTGCTTTCAACATTGAAATACTAGAAACTCCCCAGCAGCCAGGTTGTCTGGGTGCATTTGATCTTGGCATTGTCCAGTCCGGATGGAAAAGATTTGACTTTTTCACTGTCTTTACCAAAGTTTAAACTGATGTGCTGCTTCCTCTCAGTGTGTGAACTAAACATGCCAAATATGAACAAAATATGAACAATTTGTGAGCTATCGGTGATAAAATAAATTTTTTTACTACTCATTAAGTACTGTATTTTTTCAAAGTGTTTTTTCTAGTTAATATTGATAGGTTTATGTTGTAAGTCAGACATATAGTGGAACCTGTCAGGCAGGGGAGAGGAAACAAACAGGATCCAAGAAACAAAAGAATGAGCTGACAGCGAGCCTTTAGTACAGCTGATGCAAAAGATACAAAAAATAACAAAAACCACAACATGAGGTACATGAAAATCCAGAGAGAATAAATTGGGCTGGCTGCACACACACACACACACACACATTGACAAAAAGGACAAAAAAGCAGACAAGATTATAAATACTCAGAAGTCACTGGGGACAACGAGCAGATGAGCGGGGAGACACAAGTGAAAGCAATTAACAACAGGTGAAAACAATCAGGGAATCAGAGGACAGGAAGGAAGCAAACCTGACAGCAGACATGAAAGAAAACTACGCTTCAAAGCAAAACCGGAAACAACCAAAGGAAACTAACAAACACCAACACAAGAACTTAAGATGTCAGAGACTAGGCAACACGGAGGGACAGAGGCATGAATGCAGAAATAAGGTACAATAAGACACAAGCTGAGGAAACTACTAATACTACTATTAAATATAACAATACACCGGAAAGAAGACAAAACAAGACAAAACAGAACATGTAACTGGTTACCACATTAAAAATAAGCAATAAAATCTTATCTTATCAATAATGTGAGAACTAAGTCTCACATTAGACTAGAATAATAAATAAGTCAAAATCTAAAAATTCAGCTAAGAACAAAACACAAAATGTAAACCAAGACTGGAACCAGTTCAACCAGTGACAAGTGACTCTCACAATAGGTGAATAGTACTTTATCTAAATGCATCACCAAAGTCATGACAGGTTCACATTTTACTTAAAGTGCCAATTTATATGACTTTTAGCATAATTTATTGATTCAGATTCCTCACTCACTCACTCACACTGGCTTTGGGCTTGCTGAAATGCCTTTAAGTGCAATTTGTTTATGACAGTGACTCGAGAGCAAACTTTATTACAGTCAAGGGAAAAAATAATAAAGAAATTCCCCACCACCACTACCAGACATCCACAGTCAACAGACCTTCTCCACAGACAATATACTAAAAACTTGGAGTGATGTGGTGGTTATGTTTAGCCCACTTTTCATTTACTAAACTCAAATTTCTTGTCTTGATTTAAAATTTCTCCAGCCTCAAAACCATTCTTACAGAAAACAACACGACATATACAGGGAGTGCAGAATTATTAGGCAAGTTGTATTTTTGAGGAATAATTTTATTATTGAACAACAACCATGTTCTCAATGAACCCAAAAAACTCATTAATATCAAAGCTGAATGTTTTTGGAAGTAGTTTTTAGTTTGTTTTTAGTTGTAGCTATTTTAGGGGGATATCTGTGTGTGCAGGTGACTATTACTGTGCATAATTATTAGGCAACTTAACAAAAAACAAATATATACCCATTACAATTATTTATTTTTACCAGTGAAACCAATATAACATCTCCACATTCACAAATATACATTTCTGACATTCAAAAACAAAACAAAAACAAATCAGCGACCAATATAGCCACCTTTCTTTGCAAGGACACTCAAAAGCCTGCCATCCATGGATTCTGTCAGTGTTTTGATCTGTTCACCATCAACATTGCGTGCAGCAGCAACCACAGCCTCCCAGACACTGTTCAGAGAGGTGTACTGTTTTCCCTCCTTGTAAATCTCACATTTGATGATGGACCACAGGTTCTCAATGGGGTTCAGATCAGGTGAACAAGGAGGCCATGTCATTAGTTTTTCTTCTTTTATACCCTTTCTTGCCAGCCACGCTGTGGAGTACTTGGACGCGTGTGATGGAGCATTGTCCTGCATGAAAATCATGTTTTTCTTGAAGGATGCAGACTTCTTCCTGTACCACTGCTTGAAGAAGGTGTCTTCCAGAAACTGGCAGTAGGACTGGGAGTTGAGCTTGACTCCATCCTCAACCCGAAAAGGCCCCACAAGCTCATCTTTGATGATACCAGCCCAAACCAGTACTCCACCTCCACTGGCGTCTGAGTCGGACTGGAGCTCTCTGCCCTTTACCAATCCAGCCACGGGCCCATCCATCTGGCCCATCAAGACTCACTCTCATTTCATCAGTCCATAAAACCTTAGAAAAACCAGTCTTGAGATATTTCTTGGCCCAGTCTTGACGTTTCAGCTTGTGTGTCTTGTTCAGTGGTGGTCGTCTTTCAGCCTTTCTTACCTTGGCCATGTCTCTGAGTATTGCACACCTTGTGCTTTTGGGCACTCCAGTGATGTTGCAGCTCTGAAATATGGCCAAACTGGTGGCAAGTGGCATCTTGGCAGCTGCACGCTTGACTTTTCTCAGTTCATGGGCAGTTATTTTGCGCCTTGGTTTTTCCACACGCTTCTTGCGACCCTGTTGACTATTTTGAATGAAACGCTTGATTGTTCGATGATCACGCTTCATAAGCTTTGCAATTTTGAGACTGCTGCATCCCTCTGCAAGATATCTCACTATTTTTGACTTTTCTGAGCCTGTCAAGTCCTTCTTTTGACCCATTTTGCCAAAGGAAAGGACGTTGCCTAATAATTATGCACACCTGATATAGGGTGTTGATGTCATTAGACCACACCCCTTCTCATTACAGAGATGCACATCACCTAATATGCTTAATTGGTAGTAGGCTTTCGAGCCTATACAGCTTGGAGTAAGACAACATGCATGAAGAGGATGATGTGGACAAAATACTCATTTGCCTAATAATTCTGCACTCCCTGTACGGCACACTTTCAAAATGTAATCGTTCATAGCCTCCTAAACCACTAACCTGACCCAGCAGCTCAGGCATCCCCAGCACTTGCCCAGTGAACACTCCTAAGCAGATTAGAATGGAGTTGAACTGGCCAATCATACCTCTGAAGTGTTTTGGGGAAATTTCTCCCAGGTACATGGGGAGAGCACTGAGAGCAATACCTGTCAGAAAGAAACAAGCAAACAATATATTAAAACCTATTAAAAACAATATATTCGTGTCTATGTAAACACCCCTGTCATCAGTATGTATTGACATAGTAGAGGAATATGCATTCACATATCTTGGCCGTATCTAGGATCTGTAAGCATCAGCTGTCTTTAAAAGCATTGGGGGTGTTTTTATCAGTATCGAAGTCTGTTTTGTTTTACCACATAAATGTGCAGACACACCAACAGCTCCACTGCACTAACACACACTGAACATCAAGTCACATTTCACAGTTGGCTGTCTTGAACTGTGGGGCACAGTCATGGGTACTAGTATTGATGGTCTGTGCATTAGAAACGGTCTACACTGAAGAACAAGTTAATACTTAAAAACAAATCAATTTCCACACACTACAATTTGTAAACAAGTTACCCCACGCTTCTGTAAATGTGTGTATTTTTTTTAAAGGTAGCTACTATTTCTCCGTTGTGGTATAACCAAGCTACTGTTAAAACCAAAACTGAGTTGCATTTTATGAGGTAGCACTTTTTTAGCACATGTGAAATCAGTGATCATTGAATTTAAAACACACAATGGCTTCTTCAGTTCTAACACCAGATGGGAAGTCCCAGGTATTTGACCTCTAATAGTGCTATCACCTTGGATGTGCTCTTTGAATGACCATCACTGAGTGGAGGTCGTGGCCTGTGACACCATTTATCTGCAACATAGTCTTGAGATACCTTTCCAGACGACTCTACCCACACTCACACACTGAGTCAAGTCATCTTAATGACTCATGTGATTCAGGATGGGGGAACATCTCACACCAATTCAAACCTGATGCAAGTGATTCGTACGATTGACACCAAGAAGCACATCTTAGCTGATGTGACCCCAGGGACTGAAAGGACTACAGCAGTGACCTGCAGCCCAGGAACCAGAAGTAAGCCTCCAGTCTGAGAGCAAAGTGCTCTATTAGGATAATATGGTACTATCAAGTCTATAAGGTATGATGGGTCCTGTTTAGCCCTGTGACAGACTGGCGACCTGTCCAGGGTGTACCCCGCCTTTCGCCCTATGACGGCTGGGATGGGCTCCAGCGCCCCCCGCGACCCTGAAAAGGATAAGCGGAAGAGAATGGATGGATGGATGGATGGATGGATGGGTCCTGTTTATTCGAGATGTTAATATGGAAGAAATACAGTATTTTGTCCTCGCCCATGTCCAGTACTCTCACTGCAGCATTTTGGACTAACTGGAGGTTTTTCATGGACCTTTTAGAATAACCTGATGATAATGAATTCCCATAGTCGTAGAAGTAAGTAAAAAGCCAGCGTCACTACAAGAGGTGATGTATGTAATTAACATTTTCTGATAAGGTCAACCAGATTAAACTTAAAAATATCATCATAATTTACATGATTAACTGAATTAATATTTTCTTTGTACTCCCTTACACTACAGCATTATGCTCTATATTGAATGTTCTACACTCTCTGATGAGTGGGAAATTATAAAAGCATATTTCTTACCAGAATCCACCCCCATAATGAGTCGTCCAATGATGAGCATCTCAAAAGATCTTGACATTTCACCCAGAGACAGAAGCACAGCAGCTATTACAGCAAAGCTGTTATTCAGCAGCAAGGTCCCCTTTCTAAAGTCAGTAAGAAAAATACATGAAAAAAATGTAAAAATTAACTAAATGTAACTCATTAAATTCAATTTCTATAGTGCTTCACCTGGGATGAAAAGAACTTCACCTAACAAAAAACTAGCAGAGCAAGAACTATCAGAGATAGCCGAGTTTTAAAAAGCTAACATCATGGAATAGCTGAATAACTTTTTATAGTTTCAAAGGAACACATTTGAGGCCATCACAACAGAAAAATCAGTTCTGTAATGGAGGTTTCTTACACTACGCTGAATCTGAAACTATTTCATTATCCCTAGTTGCTAGTATTCTATAAAAATTAACCCAAGCTCCCAGAAGCACCAAGTCAGTGGGAACTGTTCCTCTTCTTGACAAGTAACAATCAGTTCTCAATCACTTATTATATAACAGAATTTAGTGCGGCCTCTAGCCATGCAGGACACGATTACACCAGGTCGCATCAGCTGTCACAACTGACCCCCGTTTCAAAGAGCATCTGTCTGTCCTGCCTGCTGAACCTCTTCTGTTGTCCAACTGTTCTGGTTTCCAGCCTTTGTCTTGACCTCATCTCTTCTTTGGTCTTCCTACCTGTTCCCTGCTGTATCTTAACCATTAGCCTCTAGCATGGCCCTGATGGAGCTCCACTTTCACAGCAGGTCCTGCCTCCTGGAGTAGTCTCTTTTTAATCCCCCGTCTGCAGCACCTGGGCAGCACTGTTTATCTGCCTTGCCACCAGGCCACCCAACATCTCTGGTTCCCTTGTTCTCCAGCATCGGGCCATTTGCGTGTGATCTCCAGCTCATCTGCGTACTTTTACTTTACCAGCCTTTGTTGACCAAGTTTCTTTTTTTCTTCAGCATGCCTGTCTGCCGTGTGTGCGCATTCAGGTCTTGTCTGAACTGTACTTTTTTTAATGTCAGGGGTCAAAGAAAAATGTTTTCTTCCTATTGATTTTTGCTATCTTTGAAGTGAGATGCTTAACAACGCCACTGAGGCTCTCAGAGCAGCACATTTCGTAAGTTATAGCATTTGTATTTCAACATCAGTCACACAACACCAGCAGCATGATAATCAGCCGTGTTTTGTTTCTGAGATGAAGGCTTTTCTCTCTTGCTGTGTCTAAATCTACATTTAAATCTAAAATTTAAATACACTCATTTATGTAGCAGTGCAGTTGACCACAAATGTTTATTAATCTCTTTTCATGTCTGTGGTGAAATGTCCACACACCTCTACTGATTTTTTTTTTTAAACTAAACCTACCTCGGCTTCCCTGGCATACTTTGAAGTGTGTTTCATTTCAATTGCTCCATGAGTCCTCATTAAGTTAACATATATATTCAACTCTTGTCCCTGACATCTGAATTTCAACCTTTCCGAAACTCTGTGTAAAACTTCCAGCTGACCCACACGTCTAGCAGGGAATGTGGAGGGAAAATGAATTATACGCTTCAACCTAATTAACACAGTGAGGATCGCAACCTGAGAAATCCAAGGTGAACCTCAAGGGTATCTTAATTGTCTGAAATGACTCTGAGTAAAAGCTTCATAAGTCTCTCTGTGACACTCTTGTCATTAGTGGATAACAGATTCTTTAGAAGACGTATCATTTCATAGCCCTGAGGTGATTTTGTTAGTGCCTGAACGTGTCCCTTGAGGATAGTAGGACATGTGGCTCTGCAGTCCAACACATAGGTGATCAAAAGTTAAAGCTAAATGCATCACGCTGGCTGTGAGATTGGATCTCATCATGCAGTATATAGGCTGTCAAACCAGTGCAAGTCAGTAAAGACCAATACCTTTTATGTCCTTGGAGTCAGTGCACTGACAGTCTTTTATGTCTTAAATCCATTACAAAAACTTACTGGTACTTGATCATTGTAAATGGAGGCTAAAGACAACAGTGAGATTGCTACAGAGTAGATTTAAAATTATTCATTATTGTACTTAAAGGAACTGGTTGTCTAACGGAGCCTTGTACCAAAAGGGAGACACGAGGAACAAAAATAACACTTGTACACTTTAAGGGTCTGTGTTTGTATTTAACATCACTGTTATTTAGTCACAGCTGGAGAGGTGAGCCACAGTGTTAAAACCACAATGATTTTGTTGGATCATTTTGTTAAATTAACATCATACTGAGAAGCCAACAGTTCGTGCACAAACAAGGTCATTTACCACCTGCCTAAGCACTGTTGCAGATCAAGTGGTTAGTGGTTTCTTTCTTCCCTTGCTAACAGCAGCACACCACACTTCAAAAATTCCCCTTTCTTGTGTTTGTGCAGCACAGTGTTATCCTGCGGTCCCTTGATTTCAATCCGACCAAGCATTTGTGGGATTCACCAGAACAAGCTCGATCCAGAGAGACCGCTCCCCACAACAAAGGAAGCCAAAGGATCTACAGTGTTGTTCATATTCACTCATAACATAATCGTTTGCACCAAAATGACTGCTGTTCGCCATTCCCTGATGAGTGAAGGATATAAAAGCAAACTTCTTACCAGTGATATTGTAAGCACATAACAGTGTTCTCACCTGCCCAGTACTTTGATGATTAACGTGGCAGACAGGGCTCCAAAAAGGCCTCCAATAGAAAATATGGACACTGTGACGGACCAGAGGAGGGTCACCGTCTCCGCTGAAATAGGCTCCCCATATCTCTCAATCCATGTCTTATTGTAGAAAGCTTTAATGTACTGCAATACAAAAGGAACACAAAGAGATGTTTTAAATGTGTTATTCATATGGATAAATGGTGAAAACAAACAAAAAACATTGATATTTAAAAAGTTTAAATGTAAACCTAGAAACCCCCAACACATGTTTACTGAATATCATATGTATCATGAGTGTGTTTTTACATTTCCAATCTGACTTTATGACCTAAACTTTGCCTGGAGAAAAGGACTACCAGGAAATGATTGTTAAACAATATGATCTGAAAACATTTTGCTTTAATACCAGTAATAATATTGGTAAGATTTTATATCTGGTCTCCACAATATGCAAATAAATTAATTTCAGCAGGCTTAATGCAGGCATGTCATTAGCCCTGGGCGGCCCTGGATGTTTATTGAATAGCTCCAGATTTCATAAAAGAATTGTTTATTCTTTGCATCTGTATTCAGGTTTGTCACACGTGAAACACTCTTATCTCTCTCTGACCTACCTGCCCTAATGCGATCTAAAATTTGTTCATGTGTTCATATACGTGATTGATTGACTCCTTGTATCCAATAAAATGAATAAATGACGTGTAAAACACCTAATCAATCATCACATCAAAAGTTTGAGATTTGGATAGTTTGACTGGAGCATCACGATAGCATTCTTTTTACAGACAGTGTCTGACGTTTTGTATAACTTTACTTTAAAAAATAGCAAATAGCGTAATAGCAACAAACTGAGTGACTTCATTAAGAAGTTGAAGCACAGGCTACAATGAGTCAGTGAATGCGTCGCATTAAATTATTACGGCACTTGTATCAACCCACGAGAATTCTAAAGTGTCTTCATTGAGCGTGAAGACGTCGGTTGCATAGAAAGCAAAGGGCCTTATAGCTTTTTGATCTTTCATTTAACAACTGCGACTGAATTCCTGTTAAACCAAAGCTGAAGCCCTCCCTGTCTTCAGCACTGTCAGGAAGGGCAGTGGTCACACAGTTGCTGTCATTGCTTGCTTTGGCTTAGGAGCTACTCATTGTAAGCATCATGTATCACGAGCATGATTGCCGGCTTTGCTTAACTTAAGACTGAAAAATGACCTTTGATGTCACTTCAAATTTGCTGAAAACAATTCTATCGCTAGGAAAAGGGGGGGGGTTACAGGTTACACCAGTTTCTACAGGGCTTTCATCACCCTTATCGCTACTTTTACTGAAGATCAGCCAAGGAATATCTGCTTCTGTTCTATGGGAAGCAGGGAAAGCTGTGATGAGAGGTAAAATAATTTCTTTCTCATCACACAAAAAGAAAGAAGAAAACAAAAATATTCAGGAATTAGAAAAAAACATCAAATCACTAGAAGAAGCCTACGCGTCCTACCAAGATCAGGAAACATTGAACAAAATATGCAAAACAAAACTAGAATTAAATGAAACTATTAATAAAAAAACACAATTCCTTATACAAAGACTTCGCTTGCAGAATTTTGAACACAGTAACAAATCAGGTCGATTTCTAGCTAACCAGCTAAAAATAAATAAAGAAAAAACAACTATATGTGCTGCTAAAGATTTATCGGGGAACACAATATATGATCCTGGAAGAATAAACAACATTTTTAGGGATTTCTATGAAACTTTATACTCACCACAAATAAACCCATCTAAAAATGAAATTGATCTGTTTCTTGACAACGTAACTCTTCCAAAATTACTAGACAGTCAAGCAATGGAACTGGATTCGCCACTGACGCCAAGTGAACTCCAGGAAGCCCTGATAAGTATGCCCAATAATAAGGCTCCAGGTCCAGACGGCTTCCCTGCAGAATTCTACAAAGAATTCTGGACAATTTTGGCACCAGTATTCCACAGCATGTTGCAGGAAATCGAGGAAAAGGGCAGACTACCACCAAATATGAATTCTGCCAACATTAGTCTCCTGCTAAAACCAGGCAAAGACCCTTTATTTCCCTCAAGCTATCGTCCAATTTCTCTTTTAAATGTAGACCTTAAAATAATCTGCAAAGCTCTCTCAAAGAGATTAGAGAAAATGACCCCCCTCTTAATTCATCCTGACCAAACTGGTTTCATAAAAGGTCGGCACTCCTCAACAAACACTCGTAGATTACTTAATTTAATAGACTACTCATACGATAAAAACATCGAAGCCATAATATTATCTCTAGATGCAGAAAAAGCATTTGACAGAGTTAATTGGAAATTTTTATTCGCAACTTTACACAAATTTGGTTTTGGAAACTCTTTCATAAACTGGATAAGAATATTATACAATTCCCCAACGGCTCGTATCAGAACAAATGACCAGATATCCTCCAGCTTCTGTCTCCTGAGGGGCACCAGACAGGGATGCCCACTCTCCCCCTCACTTTTTGCAATTTTTATCGAACCTCTAGCAGCAGCATTTAGACAGGCTACAACAATTAAGGGCATAAAATGTAAGAACATAGAACATAAAATCAGTCTCTATGCGGATGATGTGTTGCTTTTTCTGCAAAACACACAAACCAACCTCTCTGAGGTAATTACTTTAATAAACTGGTTTTCAAGAGTTTCAGATTATTCAATTAACTGGCCAAAATCTACAGTTCTCCCCATTAACTGCTCCTTCCATAATTCTTCCTCTGCCCCACTGCAATCCGGAAATATTAAATATTTAGGTATTAATGTCTCTCCTAAGCTTTCAGACTTAACTAAACTAAACCACATCCCACTTCTAAAGAAAGTAGAAGGCGATCTGACTAGATGGAAATCTTTACCCATATCACTCATGGGAAGGGTCGCCACTATAAAAATGATGATCTTGCCAAAAATAAATTACTTATTTTTGATGATCCCTAACAAACCATCACAAGATTGGTTCAGATCTCTGGATTCATATATTTCCAAATTCCTTTGGAAAGATAAACCCCCGCGTATTAGCTTAAAAACGCTACAAAGAACCAAGGATAGAGGAGGATTAGATCTGCCTAATTTTCACCAATACTTCTTAGCCAACAGGCTTCAGTTCATCTCAGAATGGTTAAAACATACCTTCTTAGTTGAGCCCTGGCTAGATGTTGAACAGGCACTATGCAAGGATCTAGAGATTTCAGACCTACCATTTATTAGCTCAAACATCAAAAGACATGAATGCTTTAAAAGTATCAACATCAGCTTTTCTCTAACAGCATGGTGGGAGTTTCTAAAAATAACGGAGTCTTCATTAATCCCATGCAAACGTACACCTATCTGGAATAACCCTGACATATTACAAAACAATAATATGATTAATTTCCCAGAATGGAGTTGTAAAGGAATTAAATACTTAGAACATATATTAGAGGGAACAGAATTTATTCCATTTGACAGACTAGTTGAACAATATGGGATCAACAAGACAAGGTTTTTAGAATATCAACAAATTAAATCCATAGTAAAAAAGAAATTTAACCTCAGTCAAGTTGAATTACAAACACCACTAAGTGCGGCACATTTTCTTACTCTTAAATCCCCCAAATTATTATCTAAAATATACAGAACACTTTCTAAATTAGATGAATCAATATCCCTTCCTACTGCAAAGTGGGAAGCAGATTTATCAGTCAACCTAGACCAAAACTTCTGGTCTCAGATTTGCTTAAAAACTTTTAAATTAATTAAAAATCCCAGTCTGCAATTAATACAATACAAAATACTTCATAGAGTGCACTATACAGGTCATCGGATGTTCAAGATGGGCTTTACATCTTCCAACAACTGCTCACACTGTCAAGGCAATACACCAGACAATTACATCCACGCTCTTTGGTTCTGTCCACCAGTGCAAAAGTTTTGGCGCGAGATATGTGAAGACTTATCAAAGTGTCTGAAATGTAACATTCCAACTTCCCCCTTAGTGTGTTTGTTGGGCAGCTTAGATAATATCACTTCAGAAAAGAATATAGCCCATATGATCTTCACCGCCCTATGCATAGCCAAGAAAACAGTCCTCATGAACTGGAAAAATAAAAATAATCTTAATTCTAACCAATATAGAAATTATCTATTAGATTACATTAGTCTTGACACAGCCTCTGCCACCACATTAGATCAATTGCTCTGGGCCCCTTTTATCAGCTCCATCACCTAGTGGGGGTGGGGGGTCATAGTTTGGTCCCGCCTTCACTGTTGTGATTGGTGAGGGGGTAGGGACAGGCTTAGGGCGTCGGGGGGTTCCCCGGAGGCATCTTCCTTGGGGGGCTCAACCCGGGGTAGCGGTCACGTCCGGTTGAGGGCTCTGTTGGCTCTCAGGTGACTGTTTCCTCGCGGCTGCGTGCAGCGGGGCTAGGGGAGGGTCTGTGCTGACGGACGTGGGTTACTGACCTGGCAACCTGGCTGCCCCTGGGTGGGTCCGGGATGGGCGTGAGGTTCTGGGGGCGCTCCGTCTCTGGGCTGGGGCCCGGGCCGGGCCTCGGGGGCTTGGGTCCTGGTTGGTGTGTTGCCGGGGTTGTGGGCGGGTGGGTGCATGGGGGCCCGGCCCTGGAGCAGGGTGCCGCCGGTGCGTCGAGCCGCCTGGGGGGCTCTTCAACTGGTGGGGGGGATGGTCACATCTTGCAGGAGCTTTCTTCTCTTCAGGAACTCTCTGCAGGAGGGGGAGATACAGGAGAGGTGGAGGAAGATCTCAGCCTGGGCGTTTACCGTCTTATGTAGTCTGGAAGATGTGTGGTTGGTGGGGTGGGTGCAGTTTTCTCTGTGGTGGGGTTGGGTGGACTGTCCAGGGCTCTGTGGAGCCGGGGGGCGCTACTGCACTGGGCCCCGGTCTGATGGGCCTGGACCCCCCTTCCCTGGCGGGTCGCGGAGGGTGGGAGTGCCTACTGGGGTCAGCGGGGGAGCTGGCCCCAGGGAGGGGTTACCTGCCCCTCCCTTCCTTCCCTCCCCATCTCCAGCTGCCTCCCTCTTCCCGCTCCTCCACAACCACCCACACATGCAGGGCCTTGGAGTGGGGGTATGTCACCAGGGTGCAGAGGAGGCTACCCCCCCCCCCGTCCCCTTCTGGCTGCCTCTGCCTCAATTTTATCCCACAACTTAGACATTCACATTATTCACACTCTCATTACACATACATATAGGATCTTGGGGGTGGGCACAATCACGGAGTCCAAATCACCATCAGGGTGTATACCTCACCCCTGACGTCGTTGCCCACCTCTCAATTTTAAATACACTTAGTCATTGAGGGTTAGCAGGAGGGACTATGCGCTTACCTGCTGCTCCTTGGCAGGTAGCTCCATGCCCTCCTGGGTTTTAATTGCACCTTAGAACACATATGCATCAACACTACAATGAGCGGGTGGAGGGAGGTTTGGAGTCTTCTCCCACCCCCATTCTCTGCGGCCTGCTGGAGCGGGAGGGCTAGTAGGAGGAGTTGGCCGTCCGACTGCGGTCTGGGGTGTGGGGCCTCCCTGCTTCTGCGGAGTCGGGGTGGTCTGCCTCTCCCCACCGCAGGGAAAAGGGTAACACCACCTGGGTCTGGGTGCAATTCCCCCCTCCAGGGGCAAGGGTACCTAGACCCGGTTTGTAGAGTACGCTTGGGGAGTGTGATTGTGTGTACAGCGTCTCTTTATGTCTGTCTCCACGTTGGTTGAGTGTGGAGTGAGTGCATATGAGAGCATGAGGGTGGGAATGGATGTTTGTGTCTGTGTGTGCCTGTATGTCTGTGTCTATATGTCAGGTTGGGTATCAGACGCCACCTCTCTGGGGACACCTCAGGTCCTCCAAGGTTTGGAGGCCTATCTCCACCCACCACCACTTCCCCTGCCGGTGGCGGACTCCCTCAGGTGTCGGTGTGTTGGTGGTTCTTTGTGTCTGGGGGTGGGCGTCCGGGTACACACCGGCTCACTCCTTGGCGGCCGCTTGTCGGGGCCTGGGGCCTGGGGCTCGCTCGGGCCCCTTTGGAGGTGGGGTGCCCCCGGCCTCTCGGCCTAGGGCTCGGTCACTCAGGCGCAGCTGGGGGCCGGCGGAGCTCACGGGCGCGTCACTGCAACTCCCCCTGACTTCTGCTCCGCGGCTGCTGGGCGAGCCCTCATCTGGGACTCTCCTCAGCTCTTACTGGGACAGTGGCGCGGCTGCCCCTCTGTTGGTCTTCCATGGTCTCTTGTGTTCTGGGGGCCTCTGGATGTCTGGAGTTTTGATCTCCTCCATACCCGCTTCACACCCTGGAGGACGGGGCTGTGGCCCCCCCACACTCCCTAGCAGATCATTACATGGAGAAACCTTTGGAATGCAAGCATGCTGATCCACACAGGTATGCACACATGGGTATTCACAGACGCGGACTAAAGCTTTCTTGGCTGCTGCCTCAAAGCACACTGTGCGCTGTCTATCTTGCGTGCTGCACAATATCGTTTATTATTTAGTAAATATTGATATCTATGACTAGCTAGTTTATTGTGATGGTGCTTTGTTTTCTCTGTTATTATGTTGCTCTTTGTTGTTTGCTGTCTCCTCTGTTTGTTTTTTTTGTTTGTTTTTTTTTTTTTTTTTTTTTCTCCATACAGGTGACCCAGGAGTTCTTTTTTTTTTTTCTCTCTCTTCCCCCCCCTTCTCACCGTCTCTTCTCCTCTTTGGTTTTCTTTCTTTCTCTCCCCCTCTCTCTCTCATTCATTCCCCCTGTCCTATTTATTAAAAAAAAAAAAAAATGACAAAGGATGAACTGAAGCTCTGCCATCACGTAATGTCGCATACTGCTGTTTCTGATGTCATTTAAAGACAAAAAAAAAAAAAAAAAAAAAAGATCAGCCAAGTCACGTGCTATAGATAAATAATTACTAGGGGTGCAACGATATTCGTATCGATATTGAACCGTTCGATACAGTGCTTTCGGTTCGGTACGCATATGTATGAACAATACAACATTTGTAATTTATTTTATCAACTTTCCTTCTGACGATGCTGTCTGTGTTGAGCGCTCAGTGAATCTGCGTTCGACTACTCCGCCTAGGCTGCACTGTCGAGCGCAGATCCACTGAGCGCTCAACACAGACAGCATAGTCAGAAGGAAGAGCGCAGGGCAAGCTAGCAAGACAGAAGTTAAGCTTTCCTTGCAACATGGACACACCCCCCCCCCCCCCACCCTCATTCAGATCTGGCGTTTGGAATTATTTTGGTTTTCATGTGACGTATGACCCTGAAGGTAAGCGAGTCATGGACTAAAGTAAAACAGTATGTTGGATGTGCCATGCAATGCTCAATTACATGGGTGGGAACTAGTGTGTTAGCGCAGTTAGCTCGTTAACGTGTTGGCCGTCTAGCCCCATGCACGGGGCTATCGGCGGTAGCTCGTTAACAGAGATTTGCCGTGTTGTGGCATTAAGGTCATTTCAATGAGATTAACCTGAAAGCACTAGTGGGAACACAACGAATATGACTGCACATTTACGCCGACATCATCCTAGTGCAAAGACAAAAACAACAAGCATGCTACTAACTTTAGCCGAGTCATTTAGACAGCTGTTAGCACATGATTCTCCTTATGCTGCTGAGAATATAGCCCAGAAGAAGCGGATAGTATAGCTTTTATTTTGGAAAGAGCCATTTCTCTGTAATAAACTCTCTTTTCCAAAGATGAGTGATTCCTCAATCAGATACAGGGCTCGCAATATCGCTAGCCCGACGTCCCGGGGCTAGCGATTTTTTCAGTCGGGCTACCAAAATCTATCTCTTCCCTGCCCGTCGGGCTATTGTAGGAAAAATATATGTCAATGCTTTTGCATTCTTTCAGAAATGTAGCTGGGTAATTATGTCATTGGCATCGGTGAGCCACTGTCAATATGTGACATATTGAAATCGCGTTTGAATTTGCGCTTGTTTTTTTGCTTTCACTTTGCAATCGTGCGAACTGTGTATAGAGAGCGACAGCACTGATCTGTGAGTGATGATATTTTGTGCACCAATTCCTCTGACATCGTCTTATTAATTGTTAGCTTACTATGCAAACATGACAAGTGAAATCTCCCGCAGCAAGCTTAAACATGTGAGAGGTTGATTGCGCAGAGAATCGCTGAGCTTATGTGAGTGCGCGTGTAAAAGCATTTCAGTTCTGCTGAGCCAAATAAGACAGGTCAGGGTGAAGAAGTGACAGCCAAAGAAAAGCTTACCACAAAACGGAGAAGTTATGACAAATCAGACTATAAGGCAAAAAGAAAGTGCAGCTTTATGGTTTCATGGACAAAAGAATTTCTGTGGCTGCAATATGATGAGCTAAATAACCGGGGCTGCACATAAGTGGTCCGCAGGTGCGCATTCGCTGTCAAAATAAAAAACACGCACAAGGGTTAGGGTTAAATTTAAAAACTGTACTTTTGAGTTAAAATATATATTTATAATTTTAATAAATGACAAATTAAAAAGGCATGAACATTTTTTTTGTATCGAAAAAATATCGAACCGTGACACCAAAGTATCGAACCGAACCGAACCGTGAATTTTGTGTATCGTTGCACCCCTAATAATTACCAAAGATATTACTTCACATCATCATCACATCACTCCCTGCAAACATCCACCGAGTTCAGTTATTCATGTGTTCAACAGTTATTTCTCACCAGCATCACAGCCACAAAACACAATCAATATTTTTAGATTTTGTACCATGGCAACATCTGTTTGACATGGCTATATAATATTTTACACTCACTGGTTTTCTATCAGAGTGAAGCCGTTCATGAGTCGATCTGTTGTTATGTTGTCTCAGTTAATGTCAAGCTGTCGTAAGAAATGTTTGCATAAATAATGATTAAGACTCCTTCATTTTTATAACAGGTGTTGTGTCGAGGGGAGATTAATGCCATGCCACTATCATGCACATTAATTCAAAGATGTTACTGGTGCACCCAGTTAACTCCAAGAAAATGTCTTTGTGAAGATTTCTTTAGCAGGGTAAATTTGATGTCTACAGAAAATGACGGTAGTTATACATTATTAATGAGTAAATTCCCATCATCTTGACATTGTCTGGGAGTGGAATGAAGAGTAGCAAATAGTTTTTTGCCCCTACTTTGATGCTTCTCCTCTAAGATGAGGTTTGTGGTCTACTTGCATATCTAATGTCTGATACCTCAATAGCTCAACCTATTAGAGTTCAATGGAAATGAATTTTTAACACTTCATATAATATTCCTTTGCCCACATTTGAAGATAGCTCGCTGCTGGGGGTGGCCCTGCTGTGCGTGGAGAAAGCTGAATGTTCATTTATAGGTTTTTGTGCCGCGTGTAGAAACGATTGTGGCTTTAGTGAACTATTAAAGAGATCGACTCGGTCTTTTTTGAAATGTAGTGAGAACTCTGTCTGTAACATTCCTCCTGTTGTGTTATCCTAATTCAACTCAACGTTTTTGTTGGTTTATTCTGTTCGGCTTTTGTAAAGACAGCAGGAGAAGTGGTGAGCCCTACTGAGGTGGAGGAGAGCCAGCGCTGCATAAATGATCAGCTGGTGCTTCTGGTGGGCAGATTCTATAAAGGGGAGTAAACAAAAAAGCAATGGCTCAACAACGACGTAAACTGGAGAATTAGCTGCAAAATACAGATTAAACAGTAGGTGGGACTTTTAAGTTTGCTAAGCCAAGCAGAAAACAAAATATCCAGGCAACAGATTTTGGGGTTGTGCAGAGTGGAACTGTGTGCAAAGAAGATCTGGAAGGTTAATTTTTGTTTGCTTGTTTTTTTTTAATTACTTCTCAATTTTCTTTTATTTATTTTTTGTTAAGTGCATTTTACACCCTACTAATTCCATGCAGTAATCAGTAGGTCGCTTGAAAATGAGAACCCGTGTCTCAGTGAGGTTCATTTGTACAAATAACGGTGAAATAAATTTAAAATATAAAATAAAATCATCACATTTCTGAACAAATTGTTAAAAAGGAAAGCCTTAATAGTATGTAGGCTGTGTTTTGTTGAGTTCTACCAAGTATAGAGAAGTGAACAATTAGAAACATTAGGAATGAAGCCCTTAAGATGCAAATAAAACCAGCCTGTTACAAAGTCTCACACAGCCTAAACCCAGGGTGCCCATAATGTTTTTTAATGAAAGCAAAGCAATTTCAGTTATAGCCTGCCACTAAGAAATTTGGAGGATTTGTAGAAGATCATACATGTACAGCATTTAAAGAATAATCCACTTGGATAGTAGGTCCTAGAGAACATAATAACATGATGTCCTTGACAAGAAAACAACATTTCAAAACTTTACATTCTGAAATAAAAAACAGTGGGAAACTTATTGTCATTGTTTAGACAAAGAATGCATTGTTCATAAACTGTGCTATCATTTTTGCGCCTCTTATTTTTGAGAGGTACTGTGACAAAATATGCAGGCTCTTGGTAAGCGTACAACTACCACCCCCTATATATTGTTTTCAAGCTTGTTTGGAGGACTCATAATCTACTGAAGGCACACTGAGAAATACATCATATGAATCTGTTCTGTTAAAATCTTCCCATATAAGGTCAATCATCTATTTTCAAATTTATTTTAAAATATGGACACTGTTAAGAGCAGTATCAAAATGTGAAATTACACTGAACTGTCAGAAAGTACACTGTAAAACATAATATTATGCTTAATGCATAATATTATATTATGCATCATATGAATCTTCCCATATAAGGTCAATCATCTATTTTCAAGCTTAATTTAAAATATAAAGTAGACTGAATTCACTTTTTATCAGCTTTCTAAACTACAGCTCCTTAATCTGAGCTTGGGAATTGTACTACGATGAAAAATAAAATCATGTTTTTTGTGTTTTCTGCAGTATTAGTTGTTAGTGTAGGTGTAACTGCAGAGCTGAAGGTCGTGGCGCTTGAACACTAATTATATAACCTGTGAGACACCTAATTACCTCTGAACAAACAAACAGCCTGATTGGAAAGCATGACCTCTGAAACACGTTTCCCATTCGAGTGGCACCACATAATTGAACTTGTACAGAACTCAAAAATGCAGTTTCTGTTTCACCAGTCAAAGAAGATGTAATGTAAACTTACAAGAACATTGGCTGCACATGTTGTATTTTTCGGATACACATTACTTTGCAAAAGCAACCCCTCATTTCTTTATATTTTTTGCTGGAAAATTTGAAATAGTTGTAGTACTGAAAAATACATAGAAACACATTATATAATGCAAAAACAGAGTCCATACATTTCATACAAAAGCTAGAAAGTCAGTATTTGGTATGACCACCTTTACTGCTTCAATGCTGTTGAGGTTCAAGCTCGAAGAAGACTCGTGACTCATTGTATTGCACTGTGTATTTTTCTATCCAAGTATGCTTTTAGTGCATTGGCAGTGTGTTTGGGATCGATGTCATACTGAAAAATGAATGGTAAATGGTAAATGGCCTGTATTTATATAGCGCTTTACTAGTCCCTAAGGACCCCAAAGTGCTTTACATATCCAGTCATCCACCCATTCACACACACATTCACACACTGGTGATGGCAAGCTACATTGTAGCCACAGCCACCCTGGGGCGCACTGACAGAGGCGAGGCTGCCGGACACTGGCGCCACCGGGCCACTGAAAAATGAAGCTGCTGCCAGTCACATGCTTTCCAGATGATACTGCATGATGGATCAACTTTTTCATCAGACCTATTGCCACTGATTTTCAGTCCTGTCCAAAATGTAATGTACAGTATATTTAATATAAGTATATGTATTTGGTCTGGAGGTTTAGGCTCCCCTGCTCTCAGCTGCCCAAACAAACTGTGAAACCATTAATCTGGCAGGACACTCCCCTGGGACTGTCCTGCAATCACATGGAAATAATACCTATATATAAAAAGTATACCTAAAGGTATTATGTATCGGTATAATACCTGTAAATGGTCACTGTACTGGGGATAAGCCTGACTACAACAGTGTCTATGAGTCCGATATACTGTGTTCATTTTGAACAATTTCTTCTTAATGGGGGGGGGGGTCTCTGTATCTGCAGAGCTACAGTTCTGTCAATTGTACCTTTATTAGAAGCTGGTTTTAGCACTGCCATTCAATATTTATGGATGAGTACTAAAATTTTAATTACCGCACAAAGAAAACATACAAAATCACTTGTGGTTCCCTGCAAAAAGGCTGAGAACAAGTGTTTGACTCACCAGAGCAGGAGCGTTGACCACAGAGAGGTTGTAGCCATAAAGGAAAGATGAGCCCAGGGAGCCAAAGAAGGCGGCACACAACAGGCAGGCTGTAAGTGACTGCTAACGAGAGAGCACACATGAACACATTATGCTAGTCATGCAGTCCTTTCCACATTGGTGTTGATCAATGCCAAGGGCAGATTCAGTCAAGGGAATTCAACCCTGGGTGAGTTGTGTTACTCTGGGCATCAATGCTAAGAAAACAGCTTCTTAAATCCATGCTTTGTTTTTATTTTGTCAATTGTTTCATTTTAGCGCAAAGTCAACACTGTGTGAAATATATTTCTTATGACAACGTGATATATTATTACTGAAAATGACAAAGGAGGATGGGAATAGGAAATAAACCATATCAAGGCTAAAACTGTGATGACCTGAAAGAAGCTCATTAAAAACTTCAATACAAAAGAGAAGGATAGAAATTCAATAAATGCAATAAAGGGGTTAAAATCATAAAGGTTTGCCCTCAGTGTAGCACATGATGAAAGGAGATAACATCATTAAATTGAAACCATTTTCCATTAGAAGAAGAAACTTGATTAGCAGATTGTATTGCATACTTGCTTTATGAGTATCCTCTTGGCAAGGTGCTACGCTCTCCATCAGAAGGTTGTGCAAAATATTAAGTAAACGAGTTATAGAAGACCATGAGTTTCTATTGGGTATAGGTTTACGGGAGAGAAAGGGTTAAATAATGATCAGGAATGTTAGGAATCATCCTCGGGGGACTATACTGGGGTAATCTAGGTGTTTGCTATTACATGTTGCTATAAACCACTGGAGAAGTCTAGTGGCAACAGCAGAGGCACTGAAGAGACAACAACAACACAACCTCCAAAAAGGGAACGACTTTATACTTGGTAACAATCATCTATGGCTCTTTCTTTATCCTTATTAGGTGATTTATCTCTTTCTTCTCTTTGCTTTCTGTTAGTGTCTTGAAACCGTTCCGGCAGCCTGGGTTGCACAAGAAGTCCAGCTCCTCAAGGATGACACATTTATACATGCCACTGCAAGATGTTTGCCGTGTCTCACAGAACAGTCTCAAAAATGTAAAGGAGATCCCAGGAGACGGGTCGTGGAACCATCATCAGCACAGCACCAGGATCTGCTCCTCTGTGTAGGAGGAACAGAAGAAGCACTGCCAGAATACCACAAAAAGACCTCCAGTGGGCTACTTCTGCATGTTTCTGACCAAATTATGATAATCAGAGTCCTTGAGCATGACATGAGGGCCTGACTTCCTGTAATGAGGCCTGTGTTCAAACTAGTGTCATTCAGCTTGATTGGCATTTGCCAGAGAAACCCCAGAACTGGCAGGTCTGCCATTAGCACCCTGTTCTATTCACAGATGACAACGGGCTCACATTGAGCAGATGTGACAGATGGGAAAGAGTCTGGAGATGGCGTACCAATCATTATGCTACCTGCAATATCATTTAACTTGAGTGATCAAAGTAAGCATAACCTTGGAGGATCACACAGATCTCCATGTGTTAGTACCAGTACCCTGACAGCTGTTATGCATGGGGATGAAAACCTCAGATTCACCGTCCGGCCTTACGCTGGTACAATGAGTCCTGGGTTCTCCTAATTCAAGACAATTTCCAGCCAACTGTGGCCAGAGTGTACAGGTTACTGGTTGATTAACGCACTGATACCACTGACTGGCTCTCACTTTCCCAAAACCTGAATCAAATTGGGGATCTCTGGAACAATCTGAGTCAGTGCATCCAAAGACACCAAATAGCTTCACAGAGTTCACTAACAGCCTTTTCCAGGTCTAACAGGAGGAGAACCCCAAGGACACCAGCTGTCATCTTATCAGGCTGTTGTTGGGAGTGTATACAGACAACATATGCACTAGTGAGCCACATATTATGACACAAGTTGTATCAGCATGTGTTTTCAATTTTTAACTCTGATTTTTGGTGTGTTTTCAAATGCAGTCGTCAAAGGTTTGACGATTTTTCATTTCCACTGACGAAACGAAGTAACACAATGTGTGCCAATCACTGTGTTCAACTTGAATATTTTATTCACCAAGATCCAGTGTGTGGTTTAAGTGCACATTTTGTAAGTGTAATTAATTTGTTTTATAGCAACAAACATATTTTAAAACATCATACAGCATTAAGTGAAGGATGATAAGCTTTTCTATGAAGTACCAACCTATACCTTGGACCAATAGACTGCAAAGACGAGCCAAAAAACTGAATGCACAGTATTGTTATCAAGTCCATGAGGATAAGATGCAGCAGAGCTATGAGGAGCCAGTGATTAAAGCTGAAGAAAATGAGTAGTAGACTGTAGATAAAGCTTTAGGAGGAGGAAAGGAAGGAAAAGTTGTGATTCCAGCTCATAATGATAAGCTAAAGGGGTGGGGTGTGGGGAGAGGAGAGGGGAAGGATATTCTGGATATCATTTGAAATTACATTTGATCCACAATGCTATCTGATAAAATGAAGTCAAAGTAAAGGAAACTACATCACAGTTAAAGGAGATGAAGCTGAAACAGAATACATAAGGCTACTGCGAGCCTTGAATACGCATGTATAAGTCATCCTTATATATTTTTAATAAAGAGTAAAATCTCAAGCAATCGCCTTAAAACCCAGAGAGTAGTGTCATATAGGGGAAATTGATATCTCATATTTTTAAAGGTTAAAAACTCACTGATAGTAGCATCTTTCCCACAGTCCCTTAAAAAATATGTCCCAGTGACGCTGAGAGTTGTTTTCACGTGTCTTTCCATGCATTTCCTTTGTTTGGTAATGGATTCTCTAGAGCCCCTTAAAGTTTAATCTTGCAAACTTTGAAACAGACATATGTGCGTGAGGGAGTTGTACTAACAATGGAGCTGATGAGTTACTTCCAGGTACTTACAGCCTAAACTATGTTCTCAATCAGGGGCTCAGTGTGACAATCACTTTGTAGCATATGTGAAGAGTTGGGCGCAAATTCCAACAAGACTAATTTTTTTTTCTTTTCATAAATACAACAATACACAAATGACAAAGTTTCCCCAAGTGGCTTTGAGACCTATACAGCATTTGACATCCACTGTCCTCAGTAACAAGCAAACACACAAATTTGTGCGATTTGAGTACTTGTCAGAAAATAAGAAAAATTAACACCCAGCAAAACATAAAAGAAAAGGACCAATTAAATTCTGTTTATCCTAAAGCACATTTCCATCCATCCAGTGTCTTCTGTTTATCCGATTAAGGCTCTCAGCTGTCATAGGGTGAAAAGCGGGGAACACCCTAGAAAGACTGCCGGTCCATTGTAGAGCTAACACAAAGACAAGAACCATTCACACTCACATCAACACCTACAGACAATTTAGAACTGCCAATGAATCTAATCCAATGTGGACTGTGGGAGGAAGCCAGAGTACCCAGGGAGAACCCACATACGCACAATGAGAATATGCAAACTCCCTCAAAGCTCACACAAATCTATGTATTTTAGACATAACACTGTTTCTGCAGAAGTGGACTGGCCAAAAAATAAGTAATGAAATATGCAGATCCACTGACAGATTATATTGCAACATAATTTTAGTTTTTATCTGAAGAAGGTTACCACTAAAGCTGATGTCATTTTAGATCAAAAAGTGGGGTTCCAAGTTTCAGCAGCAGGTTTTAGGGGAAAAGCTTGAAATGTGTGTGTTTCAGTACATATTTACATATTTACTGAGGTGCAGTATCTTCACAGCTGTGTAATGTCCACGGATAACATAACGGGTTAATGTATGACATAGTAGCCAAATAACAGGGAAACCAGAGGTCTATATAGTACTATTAGGGCAGGGCTGTTCCTCCATAAAGCAAAGACATGATTGTCTATATTATAACATTTTTCATGCCAGAACAACACAAAGAAGTACGTAAGAATCAGTGCCTTAATCTGACTAACCTCCTTTTCAGAGTTGTTAGTGCTGTCATCTTGGTCAATCTGATCATCCTTTTGTTCGTCCATGTTCACGTTTCAGCGACCTTAAATGAGAAGGCCATGTTATATCACGTGAGATACGTTGTGTATATGGAAAGGAGACGGGACACATTTCACAACGAGGATGAGGAGGAACCGAAAACTAAGTGAAACGTGCTGAAAAGGAAATGACCTCTTTGTACGGACATGCAGAACATCTTTGCAAGCCAGAAAGCAAACTGGCTTCCTGGCTTGCAAAAGTGTGAAATGTTACCCCCAGCTTGAAGTTTTGAGGGGATTTTACCCAGTTGCTCAACAACAGGGGGAATACTGGTCTTGATTTAAAGTACACTTTAATGTCGTTTTCTACTGCTAGACCAGCTGACTGATCAAAGACTCAGTCTGCCACCTAGTGGTTACTAGAACAGCAGCAGGCAATCGCTGGGCAGTGGAAAACTGGTAGGGTTAAATAAAAAATTACAGGAAGTTTTATCCACCACAGGTTACACGGTGGTGAAAGGGGAAGAAGGAGAACTGTACTTTTTATGAAGCTTTTTGGGGATTCTGAACAAACCAAAGACAAAACCAGAAAGAAGTAATTCATGCAGTACTGATAGAAGTTGATATTGTATAGCAGTCCTCTCTGACTTCAAGGTTAATTACATTTTGCATTCAGACAGTTTCTGAAAAGTAAATTAGTCTCTGACTGGATGCAAATGAAAGCCAGCAGGACTCTGAATCACAGGGAGCAGTATCAAAACCCACAGCTGTGGATTGAATTCTTAAGAAGACGTGTGACAAATCAGATTGTTCTTGTTTTACCTTCCTAATTTTACGCAAAGGATCACTGCAACTTTTTAATTAAATCAGCTGTTTGATCAGGAGGTCAAATTAGAAGCTATAAAGTAATAAATGTGATTAATTTTATTGCCAGCCTGAGTGGATGATTTATGTTTTACGGTGTATTTCTTCAACAATAAATGGCTGTGAAGGCTAACGCTTGAAAGTTTCATCAGGCATAAGACAAAATTCATGAGGTGACTATATCTGCAATGGGAAATGTGCTCGTTCAAGCATCAAACGAGTCCGCCTTGTTTCAGAAGACGTTTTTAGTTGGTTGAAGCAGTTTATACAAGGACTTCAAACTGTTTGCTTTTTAATGATGTTCCGCAGTGTTGGAAGCCACCCAGCAGATAACAAGCAAAAACATATCCACATAGTGACCCTTAGCAGTGTGACTGTTAGGGTGTTAGTCTGAGATTCTACACCATAACTCTCAATTAGTGCAGTGCTGTAGGTGAAACACCACCTCATCAAAGCAAAATCTTTCTCCGGCTTATAAAACCCAGACCCCATGTAGTGTTGAAAAGTGGCTTTCGAAGATATGCACCTTGCTCCACGATTTTTGTATGTGGTACATCCTATACCCAGATAAAAAAAACAACTGTTGTCAATAAATAAAGTTATGCTGTCTTATATATAACAGAAAAGTGACTAAAAAGGGGACATGTGTAAGCCACTTTCTTTGCACAATAACACACAGCAATGTAGCAATCTAGCAAAGATGACTCGACAAGGACAACTTTACTGGACTTGTTCAGCTCTGTTAAACAAAGTTTGGTAAAACAACACAAGCCATGGTGTTGTGAATATAGTCAAAATATCAAAGCCCACCGTGGATACATGTAAGTCAGAAATGGTACAAAGTTTTTAACAAAAAGTATGACTGTGGGCATATACTTACCCAGCATTCAGGCAACGTATCCAGTGCATACAAAGAGAATACTCCCCAAACATTTCCCAGACAGAACTGTGATAACAGAACTGAGAAATGATTAACCTTGAGTTCTTCCCTCCCTCTCCATATCTGAGATCAGCCACACTGCAGATAAAAGAACAAATACGCTGCATGTGTATAAGCTGGTATTACTGCATAACTGAGACACACAGACGGCAATGACTGATCTCTCTACTGTCCTGTCTTAATAAGAGCATGAACAGTTTCATGAGGATGGTGATAACAATTTATTACGCTTGATTAACTTACAGAAATAACTCTTCCTCAAAAAAGGGGGTGGGGGTTTAGATGAAACACCTTTTTCTTCCTTAAAAGGTGTATTAACCAGCAAGCTGCTCTACAGTATGAATCGATTTTAAATAAAGAATTTATGGGGAAGAACAAGGGCTGTGACATACACAACAAATGCACAAACATACCGCCAACATTATATTCTACAGTAAATTCGACAACCGCGTAAAACACTGCAAAACTGTATCGTGGCACAAGCAGCTTCATTTTTCATTTTGCTCCAGTGAAGCACAGGTGTACTCCAGGAACTGGTGGCATCACTCATAGATGTGATTACAGGTGTTTAAAGTCTGACTTCCAACTGCATCCACATGTTTGACACTTAGAAGTTCAAAGTTCAAAGCAGTGAAATTCAGGTCTTCGATCACTAAGTTCACTTCTCTGCATTCGAATCGGACACAGTCGGTAAAATGCGCCCAACTCCTGTACGCTGTGGGATAGCAGGTGCACTGGCTATTTTATATTTTTATTCAGCATTCAAATCACTAGTGAACCAATTGGGGGTTTTCTCGTTTATTAGATAATTTGCTAGCTCCCCTGTGTCTCTTGCTTTTCTAGGTCAGTTTTGGGTACTTTAGATTTGGGTCTATTAAGTAGTTGGTTAGTTATGTTACATTGTTATCCTAGTTGGCATTACCACTTGAGTTTAATCTGGTTTATTTGATCTCTTCTAAGGACCCAGAGCTACATCTGACTTCTTGCAAACTCTTTTTTTAATACTCATTGTATTAACCCTAACCCCCTAGTATATTCATACTCAGAATCTACTTATAAAGATTATAAAGTGATAATACTAAAAAGGCATTGTAAAAGCATGACTATATTGTGTCTCTTATTTGTCACATAGTACATTCAAGTCAAATAAGGATTTCAATATTATGCAACAGAAAGTCATAATTACAAGACACGAAATCGCTGTTACGAGCTCTCCTGATGAAACAAAAAGTTCTGATACACTAGGTCATAACTATAAGAATATGAGGTCACAATTAGGAGAAATAATTTTGTTTTTTGACATAAAGGTAATGATTCTATAAAAACAAAGAGACTTCTCCTCTTCCTTCCATAGCCCTAGGTCCCAGGGTCCGCATCCATACCTACAGCTAGTGACGCTTACATGTCTTTGGACTGTGGAGCAACTACAGGAAACGCACACCGGGAGAAGCTGAAGTCAAACAAAGTCCAAACAAATGAGAACCAGGAGATTCAAACCCGGAACACGCTGCAACTCAGTGAAACCATTTAAGTACCATCTATTATGTTTGGGGACAAGGAACATAAACCTCCTTCATTTCATGCATGGAAACACTGCAGTCAGACAACATAAAGATCCTGGAACTCACCATGAAATTTGGTATATAGTACATCCCATCCAGGCGCTGGAAATGCAAGGCCTGAACTCACAAATGTGCAAATACCATGCTGATAAGAGCTTGACTCTCGAAATATAAGAACAATGAAGTGTGGTCATCCGGTTTAACCACACACCACATTGTTCGGCCACATTCCTAGAACTCGTGTGAGAATGAGGAGCAAACCATTCACGGACACAATAATCCAAAGTGAACATTCAGATGAAAGTATTCCACAGAGACATGTCGGAGGCTAATGTGCTATCAAAAACAGGAACAACAATATTCCAATGCCAAAAAGAAAAAACTGATTTTGCAGGCAGAAAGAACCATGACATGCTGCAGTTTTATAGAGCACAACAACTTGGTGTTTAATCCCCCCCCAAAAAAACCTCCTCATGCAGCTTTTTCAATGGCTTCTTTTTCACTGGCTTCTTTTTCACTGGTTTTTTCAATGGCTTCTTTATTCGCCCTCAACCTCACAGTAATTACATTTTTAAACAGCTTGTGACTACTATTTATAATGCAAACACGTGATTTTTTTTTTGGATTTTCTTTTTACCAAAACTGCAAAGTACAGGCTCTACAGCAGCAGCACATGGCTGAAGGATTAAGCAACAACTCTTTCTTCTTTTTTTATTTTTTTTTGCTTTGAAAACTGTCCTAAAGAAACATTTGGGTCAATAGCTGCCGTGGGGAAAAAAGATACTGCTGAGTAATGAAACTCGGGCTTGTAAGCTGAACACCCCCTTTGGGAGCGCTTTTCTCAGCTCGGGAGTCTAGGTAACACAAGTATTAGATTGCCTGGGGTGTGTGTGGACCTTTCAGGAGGGGAAAAATCCATAGACCGTGCGCGTCAAACCTCTGAATTCATACTTGAATTTTTATTTTTACAACAAAAATATTGAACCTAGGATGCCTTGTGTATTTTATATATTGCATGTTACACACTGGGGTTAAAATGTGGTCAGTCAAAGTATATATATATATATATATATATATATATATATATATATATATATATATATATATATATATATATATATGACCGAGTGCTCAGTGAATACCTCAGGCAGCAGAAACCCAAGAAAGAGGAGGGAGACGAGGAACCATCATGGAAGGACAGGCCCCTGCACGGTATGTACCACCGGCAGATAGAGGAGGTGGCTGATATCCAGAAATCCTACCAGTGGCTGGACAAAGCTGGACTGAAAGACAGCACAGAGGCACTAATCATGGCAGCACAAGAACAAGCTCTGAGCACAAGATCCATAGAGGCTGGGGTCTATCACACCAGGCAAGACCCCAGGTGCAGGCTGTGTAAAGATGCCCCAGAGACAATCCAGCACATAACAGCAGGGTGCAAGATGCTAGCAGGCAAGGCATACATGGAACGCCATAACCAAGTGGCCGGCATAGTGTACAGGAACATCTGTGCCGAGTATAACCTGGAAGTCCCGAGGTCAAAATGGGAGATGCCCCCAAGGGTGGTGGAGAATGACCGAGCTAAGATCCTGTGGGACTTCCAGATACAGACGGACAAAATGGTGGTGGCTAACCAACCGGACATAGTGGTGGTAGACAAACAGAAGAAGACGGCCGTAGTGATCGATGTAGCGGTTCCGAATGGCAGCAATATCAGGAAGAAGGAACACGAGAAGCTGGAGAAATACCAAGGGCTCAGAGAAGAGCTCGAGAGGATGTGGAGGGTGAAGGTAACGGTGGTCCCCGTGGTAATCGGAGCACTAGGTGCGGTGACTCCCAAGCTAGGCGAGTGGCTCCAGCAGATCCCGGGAATAACATCGGAGATCTCTGTCCAGAAGAGCGCAGTCCTGGGAACAGCTAAGATACTGCGCAGGACCCTCAAGCTCCCAGGCCTCTGGTAGAGGACCCGAGCTTGAAGGATAAACCGCCCGCAGGGGCGTGCTGGGTGTTTTTTTTAGGGGTGCAACGATATTCGTATCGATATTGAACCGTTCGATACAGTGCTTTCGGTTCGGTACGCATATGTATCGAACAATACAAAATTTGTAATTTATTTTATCAACTTTCCTTCTGACGATGCTGTCTGTGTTGAGCGCTCAGTGAATCTGCGTTCGACTGCTCCGCTTAGGGTCGACAGTGCAGCCTAGGCGGAGTAGTCGAACGCAGATTCACTGAGCGCTCAACACAGACAGCATCGTCAGAAGGAAGAGCGCAGGGCAAGCTAGCGAGACAGAAGTTAAGCTCCCCTTACAACATGGACCTCCCCCACTCTCATTCAGATCTGGCGTTTGGAATTATTTTGGTTTTCATGTGACGTATGACCCTGAAGGTAAGCGAGTCATGGACTAAAGTAAAACAGTATGTTGGATGTGCCATGCAATGCTCAATTACATGGGTGGGAACTAGTGTGTTAGCGCAGTTAGCTCGTTAACGTGTTGGCCGTCTAGCCCCATGCACGGGGCTATCGGCAGTAGCTCGTTAACGGAGATTTGCTGTGTTGTGGCGTTAAGGTCATTTCAACGAGATTAACCTGAAAGCACTAGTGGGAACACAACGAATATGACTGCACATTTACGCCGACATCATCCTAGTGCAAAGACAAGTGGAAGCAGACAAAAAAAAGCAAGCATGCTAGCCGAGTCATTTAGACAGCTGTTTAATATGCTGCTGAGAATATAGCCCAGAAGAAGCGGATAGTATAGCTTTTATTTTGGAAAGAGACATTTCTCTGTAATAAACTCTCTTTTCCAAAGATGAGTGATTCCTCAATCAGATACAGGGCTCGCAATATCGCTAGCCCGACGTCCCGGGGCTAGCGATTTTTTCAGTCGGGCTACCAGAATCTATCTCTGCCCTGCCCGTCGGGCTTTTGTAGGAAGGAAAAATATATGTCAATGCTTTTGCATTCTTTCGGAAATGTAGCTGGGTAATTATGTCATTGGCATCGGTGAGCCACTGTCAATATGTGACATATTGAAATCGCGTTTGAATTTGCGCTTGTTTTTTTGCTTTCACTTTGCAATCGCGCGAACTGTGTATAGAGTAGGGCTGCCACGATTTGTCGACTAGTCACGATTACGTCGACTATCAAAATCGTCGACGACTGATTTAATAGTCGACGTGTCGTTTGAAGCTTTGTAAGATCGCAAAAGACGCAGGAATAATAGCAGGATTTAAGAGTGTAATAACGGACTGAAACAGAAGATGGCAGCACAGCATGTACAAGGATGCCAGCTGCCGTTAAACCCCGAAGAAGAAGAAGCAGCTGTGTCCCAGAATTCATAGCGCGGCCCAGCTTAGTTTCCAACAATGGCGGTAGCTAGTTTTCAAACCCACCGCCGTCTTTCGCGACTCAGGTTAAATATATATGAGTCACTTAGATAAATTAAAAATGTTGTTGTTTGGCTTTTTTTTTTTTTTTTTTTTTTGTATTTTATTTGTTCCTGAGTAAATCGGTTTGGCTGAGATTAAAGTTATAGTTTTTACACAGCTGAATAAACGTCAAGCAGACAGCTGATTATCAGAAGTGTGAGATGCTGGAGAATATACTCCGGTGTCCTGTTAGATTTTAGATAGCAAGGAGTTTATTAAACTTTACCGAAACAATCTGCAAATTTCATTAAAATTGAATAAACTATCATCTTATCTTTATTTTTAGTTAGCACCTTAAAAGCTTAAAGCTGTAAGCTAATGATAGTTATATAAGAGCAGATGCTGCTGGTGCAATAAGCTGTAGTTTTACGTCCAGTGATGGTTGCTGCATTTTATTTTTGAAGGACTTTTTGTTTATTTTGGATGATGATGATGATCTGATTAGTCGACTAATCGCATAAATAATCGGTGACTAGTCGACTATCAAAATAATCGTTTGTGGCAGCCCTAGTATAGAGAGCGACAGCACTGATCTGTGAGTGATGATAATTTGTACACCAATTCCTCTGACATCGTCTTATTAATTGTTAGCTTACTATGCAAACATGACAAGTGAAATCTCCCGCAGCAAGCTTAAACATGTGAGAGGTTGATCGCGCAGAGAATTGCTGAGCTTATGTGAGTCCGTGTGTAAAAGCATTTCAGTTCTGCTGAGCCAAATAAGACAGGTCAGGGTGAAGAAGTGACAGCCAAAGAAAAGCTTACCACAAAACGGAAAAGTTATGACAAATCAGACTATAAGGCAAAAAGAAAGTGCAGCTTTATGGTTTCATGGACAAAAGAATTTCTGTGGCTGCGATATGATGAGCTAAATAACCAGGGCTGCACATAAGTGGTCCGCAGGTGCGCATTCGCTGTCAAAATAAAAAACACGCACAAGGGTTAGGGTTAAATTTAAAAACTGTACTTTTGAGTTAAAATATATATTTATAATTTTAATAAATGACAAATTAAAAAGGCATGAACATTTTTTTTGTATCGAAAAAATATCGAACCGTGACACCAAAGTATCGAACCGAACCGTGAATTTTGTGTATCGTTGCACCCCTTTTATATATATATATATATATATATATATATATATATATACTGCAATAATGTACAATAAAAATGACAGATATGGACATATTACAATAAAAAACAGCAGATAAATGGACTGGATCTTTTATTCATATACAGTATAGATAGATAGATTGTTGATTGTGCCAACAACACAAAGTTCATGTCCTAGCCTTGTTTTATCTCTGAGATCATTCTCTCTGGTGCTTTCTACTCCACTGACTTCACATAGTTACGACAGAAAATTGTTGCTACTACTACAATGTCACTGTCAACAAAGTATTTTTCCACAAGTGGGAAAAAACAGGAAAGTTCCCAAACGTTCCCCTGATAACAGCAGCATTCATTTTGTAAAAAGAAAAAATACATAAACAAGCGTAAGAGAGAGTAAACTCACCAGACCCTCTTAAGAATCTTTCTGTCCAGTGCCGGGGTTTCCCTGCAGATTCAGAGAGTAGCCATAGGCACATAATTAAAAAGTAATCATTATCACATGAGAGCCTGCTGGGTAACTTAATTTGCTGAAGCTGGACATGAAAAGAGAAAGAACACAGCTCAGACAGGAACTCAGTCAATCATTGGCCTGATAGCATTACATAATGTTACTGCTGGAAGAAAATAACAATTTAACAAGCGCTGACCTTTGAACATCTCTTTACATCAACAGCACTTTACATCATTTTTAATCAACACATTTCCCTGACTGTCCTTGTTTTTAATCTCATAGTATAGTATTTCACTTGCCTTTTTATTTGCCTTTCTCTAGCAGGTTGCTTCAAGAAGTCCAGCTGAGCTCCTTCTCACTCCAACACAAAACCTGTTTGAGTCAAGCTGTTTCTTTCTTCAACTGCTTTTTCTAAAGGACACCTTGCCGTGCGAGTACGCTGTGAACTTGGAAAATAGACAGATCTTTTTTGTGACCCCTATGTGCTAGAGAGACACGGGCCTACTTTACAGATGAGGATAGAATTATTAGCCCACCTATACATGTTTTCAAAGTATTTCCCAAGTGCCAAACATCCTAGTTTTATTTTTGATGGTTACATTGTTTAACTTTGTGCACAGAAACAAAATGATTCCACTAAAACTACAATGGTCAAAATTATTAGCCCAAATGATGTTAATCTTCATTTGTGTATCCTTTTTGCTGTTGTCAGGTGTTGTTTTCATGTCTCAAACACACCTCTAGAGTAACCCCAGTTCATTCTTCTTTGTCAAATCTCTCAAGCTTCTGCAGATTTGATGATCTTCTTACGTGGACCTTGCTCCTCAGTTCACCACACAGATTTATGTCAGTTTACTTTGGTCTTTAGTTCTTTACCAGAAGCGATATATGTTTAAGGTTTTGATGGAAGACAAAGCATACACTCACTCAGTTTTGCTGCTGACTACTTGAGGGTTTTCTTTCAAATATTTCACATATGCTTCTGCTTTCATGATTCCTTCCATCTTGACAAGATTCCCAGTTTCAGACACACTGAAGCATCCCCACAGTTCTTCTGCAAAAGTGCAATTTTTCTTAGCCTGCAACGTCACAGTCCATTCCTGTGCAGAGTTCTAGTGATTGTCTTAAGACTGCAAATACTGACCTGTCTAAGTCAATCACTGGTGTCTTGGCAGTTATTCTGGGATCTTTAGACACATCTTTCACTAGTTTTCTTCGCAGAGTCTTTGATATCTTACAGTTACTTCTGCCAGGCTTGTTCTGTACTGTGTGGCTCTCTTTCAATTTCTTGAAGATACTTCTCACTTCAGTTGTCATAACCGTGTTTATGCTTCGCTTTCCTGCTTTGTAAGCATCAATTCTTTTTCTCAAGTCTAAACTTTTTCCTTTGATTTTGGCACAATGCTTTCTCAAGTGCCAGCTCCCTGAAGTTATGCTGTGTGTAAATTGGAAGATATCCATCAGTTTAACTTGATTTTACAAGCTTTGACTATTACAAAGTAAAAGCACATCCTTTCAGTTGTTTGTGCTATGGCTCAATAAACAGTTTTCAGGGAGCTAGAATTTGCCTGGCATTATCTTTTTTTACTTTATTTTTAATTAAATAATCCATTGCACATTAAACAAAAATCTGTTCTAACTATTGCTATAATAATAATAATGTGCTTTTATTGATGCCATGAGGACCTCTAGGCAAGTACCATCAGCTTCTATTATACTAAAGAGGACTTTTTAATCAAACAGCTGAATAAATTATGTAAAATGATAGGGATGTGCAAATGGTACTACAGACCAGAGAAAATACGTTAGGAAACATTTCAATCACCTCTGCTTTGTTATATTTATGAAAAAAAAAAAAAAGTGGAAATTATTTGAATCATAAACACCCTTTAAAGAAGTTCATCGGCTCCGGTCACTCAGGAGGCCCCTCTTAGTAAACCTCTACAGTTCAATCTATTCATGTTCGCCATGAAGCTGTGCTGAAAATTCTCAGTTCAGTCTACAACTCCAGGTCTTTAAAAGGATTACTGCGTGACAAGAAACATGCATAAAAAGTTTTATTATTATTAACAATAATAATAATAATCATGAGTCTGTTCCACTTTGTAAGTGGATGCATAAAGACATAGAAAAAAAAAATAATAATTATGAGACAAGCAATGAGAGCCCAAACGCACAGCAACAACACAGGACCTTCAACTAAACAGGCAGCATCTTGATTGTACACATACTTCTCTCAGTTCCTATTATTGCTCCCCAGTCCAACAAGAAGAAATGTGAACCACAAAGTATGAAACCTAGGACAAAGCCAAAAGGCAAAGACTCACCCACCTTAAAACTTTGAAAATAAAGACTGACAGGCAGTTGCAGTTGGAACCAGTTACAGCTAATTTCAGGAATGTAACCAACGGGTTTTGTTTCCAACATACTTTTGTTCAATTTAAGAGAAGGAGAAAAAAAAAAAAAAAAAAAAAAAAGATTATGGTTCTTCCTTTAAGCCAGAAAGCATTGACCCCAACCACAGTTTATACCCATGGAATGATGAGCTCATTAATATTTTTTTGGGTCCATCATGCTTAAAGTGCTGTAAAAGCACACATTGTTACACGTTTCCTCTCTGTAAGCTGAGGTTATTTGCATTAAACAGATCACATGTGGTACCTTTTTTTACTGCTCAAAATCATTTACAAGTTTGGTGTTTATAGACAGCATTGAACACTTTTTAGACAAGGAAAATACAGAAGAGAAAAAAGAAAAGGGAAAAAAAGAATTAAATTCAACAGTAGTCCTTGTCCCTGGAGATGTGGATGTTTGTCTGCTTGAAGCTCAGTATGTAATAGTCCACTGCTTGACACTGGCGTCGTGGGAGGTGGTGACCAGAGTGTGAGCATCTAGCCAAGCCAGGCCGCTAACGTGGTGCAATCGGTGAGCGTCTGCAACAAAGACATCACAGCAATTTTAAAAAAAAAAAAAAAAAAAAAGAAAAAAAAAAAGCCATCTTCAACTAAAAGAACCTGGGTTTAATAAAAGTTTAGTTTGTTTAACATCCCATTCTGACTGAGATGTGAGTTACAACTCTTTAAGAAATCAAGCCTGGTTTTGCTCCTAAATTTTAAGAAGCAGATTCAACAAACTGAGTTTATAAACTTTGTAACAGTTTAGGACCATTTAATTTATTTTTACCCTCTTTTCAATGATTGCTCAGTAAACATTTAATATTAAAAAGCTTTTTTAAAAACACGCTTAGATGTGTTGAGTGTGGATTGCTTGCGAGACAGACCTGGGATTTTGAGCCGCTGGTCTGGATCGCTAACTGTCCAGACGTAGACCAGCATGTCCATCCCACCAGTCGCAAAGTGCTCGTTATCAGGTGACCAGGCCAAAGTCACAGGTTTGGCATGGTGTCCATAAAACTCATTTTTAACCTGATGGGGAGAAAAAAAAAAAAAAAAAAAAGGCAACCATAAAACAGTAATTAGTATTTAAAAAAAAAAAAAAAAAAAACCCACCCACGTAACAGGCAGCAAACAGAAGACAGGATCATTAAGAAAGGCAAATATTTACCGAATAGCCGTCTGCCACGTTAAAGACCGTGATAACCTTCTTGTCATCAATGGCAGCCAGATAGGCGCCATCATTCGAATAGGCCATGTCTGTAATGGGCCCTTTGACCTCAAGAGCTTTCCCCTCATCTTTCAGAGTGTTGCCCTGAACTGAGTACAGATGAACTTTTCCATCCTAAGAAGAAAGAAAATGAATCCAGAGTCCAACCAAGCTTTTCTGTGATAGCTATAGTGTTTTTATTACATGGAACCAACAAACATTGAACGAATGTAAACATGTGGTGAGATTATCTGTGTCCACTTACTGCTCCGCCCACTGCAGCAGTGGTGCCGCCAGGATGCAAAGCTCCAACCTCTGCTTCATAGCCAAGATTGTCCAATGTGAAGACTTTCTTCTTATCCTTCACAAGGACAATCTACAAAGAGCCATGAATAACAACGCAGTCATTATTCCCCAAACAAACAAAAAAAATCACCAACCTTGCAAGTGCAAGAATGACTGGATCTGATTTATGCAAGCAGTAATGACTGAAGCAAAGACATTACCTGCCCAATGCACACAGCCAATGACAGCCCACCTGCCCCTACGGACACACTTTTAGGCTGGAAATCCATCTTCACCACATCAGAGGCACTAGAAACCAACAAAGAGGTTATTTATGTGAGGAGAGGAAGAAGAACAACAACCCTCTTCCTACTATGAACAATTGAACTGTAAGCATGCATTTAAAAAAAAAAAAAAAAAAAAAAAAGGTACTTTTAGCCTTCAACCCTGTCCTTCACCTTATCAAGGACAAACTTCTGTTTAATAGACCAAATGTAAAATGATTAATAAAATGGCTTATTCATAAAGCCACATCATGGCCCCTCACCTGTACTCCTTCTTGCTGATGCTGGTGTAGCGCAGTGTATCATCCATGCTACAAGTCACCAACTCATTAGCTTCATCAGTCACGATCTTGCTAACCTGGTTGCTGTGACCTTTTCCTGAGAAGCAGTCGTTCTCTCCAGTTTCTGCATCCCAGTAATGTGAGGGATACGTTAAGGAACGTTATCTATGTCTGCAGTTATTCTATGCAAATATGAAAGTCTGAGAAATGCCTGCAAAAAACAAAACTGAAAAGTTGTTTTGTAACTTGCGTCACTATTCAAATAACAAAGCTCTCTAAAGAGTTATTCAATAGTGGTAGATGGGCCATATTTTTTTTATTTATGGCTTTTTTTAAGCAAACTATTAGAAAGTTCTGCTGCTTCAGGTTGTAAAAATGTAATTGTTCAATTTAAAAAGCTCAAATTTTTAACATTTTGATTTTTAAATTTTGATTAAAACTCAGCTCCTGCACAATGTGAATCAAATCTACATTGATAGAAATTAATTAAATTTGATGAATGAAAAAAGGGCATGTTACATTATCACTACAAGTGTGTAATGACCTTGTGTTAAACAGAAAAACATCAAACCTCTTTTATATTGAAAACAATTGGGCAAGATTGAGCTTACATGCAGGACAGGACGCCTACGCATGTCCCACTGAGTAACCTTTACAGTCATTAGCGACAATCAGTAAGTGTTGAAAGGATATTTATGTGTCCGTCGTGACTCCCCGAGTAGATGTACGGCCGCCCTTCATTTTTGTGAACAGTAACACACTGGATGGACTTGGTATGACCCTGTAGAAAGAATAAGCACACATTTGAATATATGGAAAGGTACACAAGACATTAACACTACAGTATTGCATCCCCACACAAATGAAAGACAGCACAGAGAACTGAAAACATTCATCTTTGTAATAGCCACAGTGCATATTTAGATGCTTCTGTGAGAAGTTTATGTAATGACTTATTTTCCTGTCTTACCTACTGAACACCACAAGTGTATGATGGATACATCAGGAAGATGTGTCACAAGACACTTCTAGCCTCCTCACACAGACACCCTCCACGTGTAAATGTTGAGCACACTGCTCTATCACTAAAAACTAATCTTCCCATTTGAAAACAAAAAAAATTTGTATGAAAACAAGCAACTCAGTAAAGCAGGATCTGCAGTGTGCATTTGCACTCTTAGGCATGCAGTTTGAACCATCGCTATGCAAATATTGATGGCGATTTACATTTAACAGATGCCAAGTTTGGTTTTCAAACACTGTAGAAAATGTTTCTACTATGACACTTTAATTTCCATTGTATTTCAGAAGCTCAAACACAGTTAAAAAACTAACAAAACTGCCATTATTATCATTATCAAATCAGTGATTCTATCCAGAAATAGCATCCTTTAATTCTTGGGGCTGACCTTGATTGTGCGTATGGGCCGGTTGGGGTTGTTCTTGTCCAAGTAGTTGATGTATCCTGACAAGGAGATGCTGAGGAGGTGGTCTTTCTGCCACAGGCACCCCAGCTGCTGGTCTGTCACGTCGGAGCCCAGGTTGAAGGTGGTGACAGCCGTGGTTGCACCGACATCCCAGAGCTTCACGGTCTTGTCCCCTGAGGCAGAGATCAGTTGAGAGCTGTCAGGGCTCCAGCTGACCTGTGGGCGAAAAAAAACCCCAGAAACGTAGTATGTCAGAATGCATGTGAGCAAAGACAGAAATTTTGTAAGCACCGTTTGTGCAACCTATGAATGGGCATTAAACAATAGAAGAAAACACACCAACACTACGTGGAAAAGAAATCAAAGAAAAATGAGAAAAGATTAGTAACTCGAGGACAGAAGGGTTTATAGCATGCATAATTCCTATTGGCACATAATTCCTCTAGGCAGACTGCCAAATCTGATTATAGTTGGCTCTCCGGAACAACAAAAGCCATTCATTTAACAAAGTGACTGTAAGTTAACACTGTAGCAAAGAGGTAAAACACTAGGATTGATCCTTTAAACAAGGCAGACTGTTAATGTACCTATCCATATTATTCACTGGAGTTTGGTTTTTAACCTAAAAAAGACTTACAGCATAGATTCCTCCTTTGTGAGCCTTCTCTCCACCAAGGGAGCCAACACGTTCACCAGTTGTTCCATCATAGATTAAAATCTGTGGATATTTAATAAAAACAATTAGGTACACATTTTGCATTTTTGTCATTTTAATTTTAAGTTTCACATGATAACGGACACTTACCTGACCATCAGCACCCGCTGTAACAAACCGACTTCCATCTGGAGAGAAACGAATGCAGTTGACGAACTGGCTGTGGTCCTTTGGGTGGAAAAAAATTAAAAAGAAATCAACATAGAAGTTAGCTTTATGGATCAAATGAGTGTTTGATTTTGACACATAATATTTGGTCTTGTGCATAAATGGAAACCAAACATTGAAAGTAGATCCAGTATTTTCAATAGTCATAGTGTAGATTTAACAGTCTCAAACAAGTGAGGAAGGAAGAAGCAAAAAAAAAAAAAAAAAAAAAAAAAAAAAGACTGCTTAGTCATCTTCATGACCGACAGAAACTCAGTCCTTCCTCAATTGAGACCATCATGACCGACCAGTATGCAGGCTTAAAGAAAACAAATGTTTCCTTGATTTTCCTTTAAGCATGTGTTATAGGCAAATTTGAGAATTTAAATTTACCTATGACACAAATAGCACAAGGTTCATGTGGAGAGCAAAGACATGGGATCAATAGCTGTGATTACAATTCTTGTTTGTTTTAATTTAATAACACCCCACTAATAAGCCAATAATGCAATTCTTAAAGGGAATACAAGGTGTAATTTACTTTAAAATTTAACAAATATATCCACCGTTTTATGTACCTTGACCAACTGGATTTTATATTAACTTCAAATAAATTAGTCTGCAGTACACTTTGTGCCTGGTTGTAGGAAGCAGCTCACACTCTCGAAGAATTTATGGGGATGTGGATTATGTAATATGGAAACAGGCAAACAAGGCCACATTGTCAAAACCCAACAGAGTGTGGCAGATTTGAGATGGCCAACAGATATTAAAGCCAGAGAAAGTTGGAAAGCTGCAATGCTTTGTTACCAGTGCATGTCAAAGACAACATTTAGCCATTGGCTGTTCTGACCACTTTAATCCAGCACATGTCAGCAGATCATCTTTTCTCTAAGACTTGTCCAGCAAAACAACAGCCAAGAAAAAAAAAAGAAAAAACAAACAATCCAGCTTAGCTCTAATCACTCTGGAACAAACACCTCTTTACTAAAGCTCCTCAAATTGCCAACAAATGCAACTCACCCGTAATGTGAACTTGAACTTGAAGGGAGGTCCCTCAAAGAAGGAGGCACAGGTGTCGTCACTGGCAGTGGCAAGGCGGTAAGGGCGCTTCTGCCTTATGTCTACACTGTTAATTAATTTTGAGTGGCCAGAAACCTCTCCCACTGATGAGCCAGAGTCCCACAGGAACACTGCCCCAAACCTACAATGACAAGTGAACACCGATACAGTTGATCCAGGTTTGAATTAGAGGAAGAAAGATACGTGCTAGAAGGTTTCGATTTCCTGCACAATAGTGATGCAAACAGTTCTTTTTATAATAAAAACAATAAATAAATAACATTGGTCCTGCAAGTGCACAAACATATCACCTTGATATCTAAAGCAAACAGTGAGTTTGTGCCACGTGGGAATAAATCAGTGTGAACGCTGTAAGAGAAGTTTCTCATGAGACAGTTACCATGGTTGATTTTAAACTACGAATCAATTTGTAGCCAGTGTAGCGCCAAAAGAAAAAAAAAAATAAAAAAAATAAAAAAAAATCCTGACACTCACTTCTCTCGTCCGTCCCCAACAACAGCAAGCCTCTTGCTGTCCTCGGTCCATGCAATGTCCTTCACCTTCCCTGAAATCGGGGTGTACTCATACTTGAGCATGTGTTCCTTCTGGGTGGTGTCCCAGATACGGATCTTTCCTGATGCATCTAACGGATATAAAAGCAACATGATTACATAGCAGTCACATTATTGTGGCAACTATGAGAATACACAGTTTTACCAGGATTTTTGCAGTGGCTACTGATAAAAATGTGACTTGACCTTCATTATGGTCCAAATTCTACACAAAATCTGACAAATCCATTTAAAAACATGTTTTAATTTAGCACAACTTCTTAACCCTTTAAGACCTACCATAGAACCAAGTTCACCAGAGCTTATATTATATTTTTACATGCTGTGGAGCCATTTTTGGGAGCATTTCAAGTTGCTATACATCAATACAACCATTATAGCCCAAACTTTAATAATATGTCTGCATTAGGTGCATAGTAATTACATAAATTGCAAAAAAGTGCAATAAACTACAAAAAAATTGAAAATCGTTTTTGTTTTTTTAACATATATTTCTAGTTAGAGAAATTTAAGAGGCTTATCCCTCAAAACTGTAAATACAAAAAAGTTACACAAACTAGTTTCCCACCACAGGAAATTTATTTTGAGTGTCTTCATAGTTTTATTTTTGAAATACACCAATTTTTATATACTGCAGGAAAAACAAAAATAAATATTATAGTGCAAATTTGCAAAATAACAGCATATGCATCAAAATAAACTATTTCCAGCAGTGCAATATGAGTCTTAAGCATCCCAGAAACGACACAGAAAGTCATAAAGTCAAACATAACTTTTTAAAACACATAACAAGTAAAACACAAGCTCATAAGGCCCCGATCGTAAAAAAACTACATTTCCGCAAAATGACGTCACTTCCGGTTTCGGGCAGGTCATGCGGTCATGTGATAGTTCGCGCTGATGGACGTAGGAAGTGTTACAAACAGCTGATGGATCGGCGAAGCGTGTTTCTGGAATATCATGTTTTTGTTGCTGCAAGTGATTTTTATGCAGTTTTTGCAAAGCTATATGTGGAAGGAAACTGTGACCTAGGACAAGCTGATGGCATAAGATGTAAGTACAACTCCTCCAGTTTCATATGCAAAAAAAATTATTGCGCTAGCTTACTTGGTTGCAGAGCTACCGGGATTTAAAAATAGTTACGCAAAACAGAGCGTGCCCGCTCCGATCGGCTGTAAAGGGTTAAGTAATAACTCACAATGCAAGCTGGAAAAAGTAAATAAAAGTCAATTAACATCATCAAAACCTACTTGGACTCAGATATTTCAGTTAAAGCCTTGTCCCTAAATGTCCACAAATCACAATCTACTCTTCCTAGGAAAAACTGGTTCACGTGCATTGTGCCGTAACAGCAATTTTCATAGGAACTTAGCAAGGAGCATTACAAAAGTGCATGAAATTAGAGGAGATATGCACAATCAGCAGTTTGACAGGATATCAGGATTGTTGCTAGACTGTTGGGAGTGAAGATTCTAGAAAGACTACAATATTCATTCAATAAAGTGTAAAAGAACCCAAGGGCAAGGGCAGAACACCATTACAAGAAACAACAAACCACACAAAGCTTACAGTGGGGCAAAAAAGTATTTAGTCAGCCACCGATTGTGCAAGTTCCCCCACTTAAAATGATGACAGAGGTCAGTAATTTGCACCAGAGGTACACTTCAACTGTGAGAGACAGAATGTGAAAAAAGAATCCATGAATTCACATGGTAGGATTTGTAAAGAATTTATTCGTAAATCAGGGTGGAAAATAAGTATTTGGTCACCTCAAACAAGGAAAATCTCTGGCTCTCACAGACCTGTAACGTCTTCTGTAAGAAGCTTTTCTGTCCCCCACTCGTTACCTGTATGAATGGCACCTGTTTGAACTCATCATCTGTATAAAAGACACCTGTCCACAGCCTCAAACAGTCAGACTCCAAACTCCGCCATGGCCAAGACCAAAGAGCTTTCGAAGGACACCAGGAAAAGTATTGTAGACCTGCACCAGACTGGGAAGAGTGAATCTACAATAGGCAAGCAGCTTGGTGTGAAAAAATCAACTGTGGGAGCAATCATCAGAAAATGGAAGGCATACAAGACCACTGATAATCTCCCTCGATCTGGGGCTCCACGCAAGATCTCATCCCGTGGGGTCAAAATGATCATGAGAACGGTGAGCAAAGATCCCAGAACCACACGGGGGGACCTGGTGAATGACCTGCAGAGAGCTGGGACCAAAGTAACAAAGGTCACCATCAGTAACACACTACAACGGCAGGGAATCAAATCCCGCAGTGCCAGACGTGTTCCGCTGCTGAAGCCAGTGCATGTCCAGGCCCGTCTGAAGTTTGCCAGAGAGCACATGGATGATACAGCAGAGGATTGGGAGAACGTCATGTGGTCAGATGAAACCAAAGTAGAACTTTTTGGTATAAACTCAACTCGTCGTGTTTGGAGGAAGAAGAATACTGAGTTGCATCCCAAGAACACCATACCTACTGTGAAGCATGGGGGTGGAAACATCATGCTATGGGGCTGTTTTTCTGCCAAGGGGACAGGACGACTGATCCGTGTTAAGGACAGAATGAATGGGGCCATGTATCGTGAGATTTTGAGCCAAAACCTCCTTCCATCAGTGAGAACTTTGAAGATGAAACGAGGCTGGGTCTTCCAACATGACAATGATCCAAAACACACCGCCCGGGCAACAAAGGAGTGGATCCGTAAGAAGCATTTGAAAGTCCTGGAGTGGCCTAGCCAGTCTCCAGACCTCAACCCCATAGAAAATCTGTGGCGGGAGTTGAAAGTCCGTGTTGCTCAGCGACAGCCCCAAAACATCACTGCTCTCGAGAAGATCTGCATGGAGGAATGGGCCAAAATACCAGCTACTGTGTGTGCAAACCTGGTAAAGACCTATAGTAAACGTTTGACCTCTGTTATTGCCAACAAAGGTTATGTTACAAAGTATTGAGTTGTATTTTTGTTATTGACCAAATACTTATTTTCCACCCTGATTTACGAATAAATTCTTTACAAATCCTACCATGTGGATTCATGGATTTTTTTTTTTTTTTCACATTCTGTCTCTCACAGTTGAAGTGTACCTCTGGTGCAAATTACTGACCTCTGTCATCATTTTAGGTGGGGGAACTTGCACAATCGGTGGCTGACTAAATACTTTTTTGCCCCACTGTAGATGTTCAGTAACACTACTGGGATAACATTTTGATGCCAAAAAGACAAAAATTGAGCTTGTTTGCAAAAATGGTCCAAGCCCCGAGTCGGCAGAAGGAGTCCAGTTTTTTTCTGCATGCACTGCGAGTGGTTACTGAGTGTCAGAAGCACAGCAGTTTGTTTTTTGTTTACTCTAATGGTGTTCATCCCTAATTATGTTTTAGATAAAAATCAGTAAATTCCAGTAGGTTTACAAACTCTTTCTTGCAAATGTTCAAATGTATTTTTCTCTTTTACCTCCAGATGCAATGTAGAATCCACTGGGTGCATACTTCGCAACAGTAACTTGATGGGCATGCTCAGTGTAAATGTCTGCAATAGCTGGGTTCTTAAAAAAAAAACGAAAAAAAAAACAAAACACAAAAATGGAAAGATTAGCTAGATTAGCTCAGAAATTGCAAATAAATGATGAGCATTTTTCCAATTGGTCACTTAAACCCAAACATCTAATCAACAATTAGTGTTGGCAAAGAAAAAATAAATTTTGGTAAACCACAAGCTGAAATCCTTTCCTGAGCTACTTCTAGATTAGGTGCTAACTGACAGCATTATGCTAACAGTAATTGTGCCAGCATGCAACTCAGATTTCAGAGAATATCAAGGGCACAATACTGAACACGCCCAAAAATACTGGGTGTAGCAGGAGGGCAACAAACAAAACCACCCACTAGTAGAGTGAAATGCTGTCTTTGATGTGGCTGCTAGCTTTTGATGCTGTACATTTTATGTGGTCATTACTCTCATTCAGTAGATTCTGTCATAGCCAGTAGATTTGTAAATACAAATGAATAAAATAATCAGCATCATGTTGATACAACTTTAAGACTTTTTTTTTTTTAAATTACTTCAATGTTCCTGATGATGACACATTTCCCATTGGTGTAGAGGAAGTTGTTGCCTTTGGGATCACCACCGATCACTTTTGCAACTCCCCTCTCCATCTGTGGGAGACTGGCAAACACACGTTCTGAAAAAAGTGAAAATAATAAAATCAAAGATGTGGAAAACATCAATTAATGCACTGCAGACAGGGTTAAACACAAATAGAAAAAGTGTTTCACTGCATATCCTTTATCTGCTGGGAATAAAATCTGCCATTTCAGATAGCAGATTTTATTATTAACAGAAGTGTTCTATATCAACTAGTCGTTCATTAGTCATCCATAGGACTTAAAGTGGAGCTGGTTTCAGGTACCTTACTGATTATCACAGACACTTTGAGCACACGGCCAAGTCTATTCCTATTGTTCTACCAAGCAGTTTCACCCTCCTTATTAAATTCCCTGAACGCAAAGCGTTTTACACTTCAACCTTTAAGGAGTAACAAAAATAAAACATAACTAGATTAAGTTCTTCGGTGCACTTCCTCAAAATTTGGGCCATCATTTTTGACGCCAACTATGTTAGAAAACCAGTAAAAGACAAGTCTGGATTTGTTGCTGATCATTACATGGGTGAATTTTCTACTTTGTAAATTACTAAAGAAAAAAAAATACAAGTAACTGCTTGTAATTGAAGTATTTGCTTTTGTTTAGTTACACATTTTTTAAGTACAGAGTATCCATTTAGTAAGGTTTATGTTGATGAGTCTTGTTTTATTATAATAATAATAATAATAATAATAATAATAATAATAATAATAATAATGTGTACCGATTTTTATATAATTGCACAAATTATACAGCAATTTCAAATATTAGTATTTAAAATGTTTTATTATAGTTATATTATAAATTTACCAACACTTTGCCATAATTTTTACATACCATTGTAATAAACTAAACGAGATATACACTCAGGTCAAAATGCACTAGCACACTTTTGCTTGCTCATAATGGTTTTTGAATACATCACGAGTCAATCCTGCCTTATGCAGTAACTACACGGTTGTAACTTGAATGTGCCTTGAAAGACCAAAAATAAATAAATAAATCACTGCCATGTTTTCGCCATTTATATTTCCGACTGATTCAATGAGGAAAAAAAAATGTAGCGTTAAATATGTTAGGACATTCGACCAGCGACAAATGTGTACTTCAGTACTTCCTCGGTGCTTCACTGGCAGACAGCCTCTGTGTGGACATGTCATAACAAAGCAATGGGAGCACAACTATTTCCTGACTGAGGCTAGCAACCTAGCTAACTAAAAAGCCACTGCCTGTGGCATGAAGCGGCTGCACTGAGTGCCAAAACATCTGCACAACACTCCGAGCTATCCAAACACAGGTGTGTACTACACCTGCCAGAATCGTTGCATGAGCGAAGCTTTTTTTGGTCTTTCTTGTGTGGGGTGAAGTGTCAAAATTACGCAGCTATGGGCGAGGCTAGCTAGCTGCTACCTGGATGACTAGCAGATCTGCCGACTAGTGTCACGCGAAGTAAGAGCCTTGTTCCTGTTTTTCCCGCCCTGCTGCTGACACAGAAATGAGACAGACTTACTCAGTTCATACGGCATTTTTTCTCCGCTGCCTCTGGCTTGGCTTTTCTCTTCCAGATGAATGAAACAGTGAAGACAGAAAAGCGCCCGTGGCTTTGCACTACCCTCCCTGATACACAAACACGGAAGCGGGTGCAGCTCTCGCTCTGCCTGGCTTTGCCCATATATAGTAAACTCAGATACCACGCTGAGGCTGTCAGCCAGTAACCGTGCGCTCGAGCTTTGGGGATAAATTCTACCTAAATATGGTCTCTCAGGTTCCAGGGCCAAACTAAAGCCATTCCAAAGCTTCACTAATCAAAATGGCCAGGTTTGCCTCATTTTGAGGCATATCATGTGCTACAGCCAGGTCACAGAGTCTTTTTTAATTTTTAAAAAGATAAACATATAGAAACAACATTTCTAATTCCTCAAAGAATGTTACCCTGTTAGTAAATATATATAATCCAGGAATCTATTTCTAGATGAATGTGTCATCTAGAAATAGAGTTAAAACTAAAATAAGGAGGTGAGTTTTGCGCAATCATTTGATTGCCTGAGAGGCCTGACTCAGGGTAGTAAAGCTCGCTGTCTGAGACGCACTCCTTTGGGCGCCGTGGATTTGTGATAGCATGAGTAACCAAATGAATTGCCCGGAAAGGTAAATGAAGAAAATCTATCTACAGTCACTTGTAACCTGTCCCTTATCTGTAATTCCATAGTGGTGATGTTATAAGCCTGTGCTTATTATTTGCATGAGTGTAGGCACTCACTTGCTTGGAATAGGACTGGGAATCCCCTGACCTATTTATGATGGGTCCATTTGAGAGTGTGGACCTCTGCAGGCTGGGAGGTCAGTTCCATAATCATAATTGTGCAAATTCTCATGACCATTGATCAACAACCACTGACCAAAACCCACTGATCAAAACCCACTGATCAATGGCCATGAGTACCATTCACAGAGAGTTGGGGAATGGCTGCAATCACAGCATTGTAAGATGGCGAAAGATGTACCCTTAGGCCCCCTCCTCGATTCAGAGATGGTCTTTCCCTTTTCACGTAAATGGCCTCCTTGACTCCGCGCTCAAACCAGCGTTCCTCCCTGTCCAGGATTTGTACATCCTTATCATTGAAAGAGTGTCCACTGGCCTGTAGGTGTAAATAGACTGCAGAGTCCTGGCGAGGTAGCTCTTCTGTGTTGTGCCGTCCGCTTCGCCAGAGGTTGTTTGGTTTCCCCGATGTATAAATTCTGGCAATCCTCCTGGCACTTAACAGCGTACACTATGTTACTCTGTGTCGGGGGACACACATCCTTGGGGTGGACCAATTTTTGGCGCAGCTTGTTTTGGGGTTTAAAAGCCACAGAGACTCGGTGTTTAGAAAAAATGCGTCTCAACTGTTCCGATACTCCTGATACATAAGGGATCACTACAGGTTTTCGCTTGGGCAGCGGTTGTCCTTCTCTCCTGGATCGGCTGGAGCTTTCTTTAGGTGCCTTTCCAGCTTTGACAAAAGTCCAGCTGGGATAACCACATTTACTCAGGGCCTTCTTGATGTGCTGTTCTTCTGCCTCCCTGGCCGCTGTGTCTGTGGGGATGGTGTTCGCTCTGTGTTGTAGCGTCCTGATGACACCCAGTTTGTGCTCCAGTGGATGATGAGAGTCAAACCTTAGATACTGATCCGTATGTGTAGGTTTACGGTACACGTCAGCTTTTAGATGACATCTCTCACCTTCTCAACAAAATCCAGGGTGTTCTGGATGTGGTGTTCAGAGCTGCCTACCAACGGGTTGAAGATCGAAGCCAGAAACTTGGAGATGTTATAGGTGACAGAGTTGATCATGCAGACAATCGGTCTTAAAGGTGCACCCTGTTTATGTATTTACACCTACAGGCCAGTGGACACTCTTTCAATGATAAGGATGTACAAATCCTGGACAGGGAGGAACGCTGGTTTGAGCGCGGAGTCAAGGAGGCCATTTACGTGAAAAGGGAAAGACCATCTCTGAATCAAGGAGGGGGCCTAAGGGTACATCTTTCGCCATCTTACAATGCTGTGATTGCAGCCATTCCCCAACTCTCTGTGAATGGTACTCATGGCCATTGATCAGTGGGTTTTGGTCAGTGGTTGTTGATCAATGGTCATGAGAATTTGCATAATTATGATTAAGGAACTGACCTCCCAGCCATTGTTGGTTTCAGTCATTATGCAAATGTACTGTTTATAAGGTTGGGGAAACTTGCAGTCAGCTGAGACTGAAGAAGTCACTTGGATGAGTGACGAAACATTTCTCCCACAAAACGCTACGTCCAGATGAACAGAATCAACTTTTGGAGAACTCATCTGTGTAATTTTGGTCTGAGCATATGATGTGTCCTCTCCCAGGACATTTTAATCAACACACAAATCCTTTATTGCATTCTGGTGATGTTTCTTTTTAATAATGAGAGGGTCATGTTGAGGGCCCCAAGCTCCAACTCAACTCAATGACAGCTCTGTCAGGATCACCTTAATTGAGGGGGTCGTTCAAGTTCAAATTCTGTTTGAAATGTTTTTTCTAACGCTCTGTTTTGTTTTGTTTTCTGTTTTCTGCTAATTTCATTTATTTATTTATGTATTTATTTCAGACTGGCAATGTGATAGCACTGTGACATGTAAGGTGAGAACCAGGTTTGAGTACCATCTGGTTTATGGAAATTGGTCTCCCCGTGGAGTAAGCGGTAGTTTTACGTTCTCCCCTGCAGGTGGCGCCATTGTCCCATTATTACCCCTCCACCACAGAAGAAGTAGCCCAGTTGCTTCGTGCCTGTGACGATGGCGGTCGTCTTGAGGGGAAGTTTAGTAACGTTGTTCAAGGTGAGAGCACAAATTATGTTGACGGGCTTTTTGTGTAAATAGAAAAAAAAATGGCTGCTTTAGTCATATTTCATATAAACGCAGCAAAGAGACGTTTACGCACTGAGTGTTGTCATGTGTTTCTTACGTGAATGCTAACCATCGTGAGCTTCGTGGACGTCTGCATTACTGATAGAACGATTCTGAAGTGTGTTTCCGTATCTGGAATTATTTTGCTGGACATAGTTCTCGGTTTGTTTTATTTGTCAGTAGATACGCGCCTTAATAAGACATCCTCGTTAATTGAGAAGGTCAGCTAAATTAGCTTAGCCTCCCAGCCTGTGTCAGTTAACCATGTCAGTAACCTCCCTGTCCTTAGTGAACCGTTAGCTACTGCTACTCGTGGGGCTAATCACAAGCTTAGAGACTTGAAGCGAGCAACTCAGACAAGGTTTAGTTTTCAGTCAGATTTCTAGGTGTCAGTAAGAGTGCAAATATATTCAGTGTCTTACTTTAACTTGTAAGATTGCAGAGTTGGCTTTTTAACTTGTTGCCTACAGGTAAGATGCGGGTGAGGGTGATAATCATTCAGGATCACCTTGAAATATACAAACCGGTGACAAAATAAATGAAGAGGACGACAACATAAAGTCTCTTATTAATAGATGCTGGGGCAACACCAGGACAGTTTTACCATGCATTGCTACTGATTCCTAAAGTCTCAGGAACTCTTCCTGGATGGAAAACCACTTTTTCCCCATTGTGGTCGCGCAGAGTGCTGTTTTACCCGTCGATCCAAAACCTCCCTTAGGGTTTTCAGCTGTTGACTGACCATTATTCTCAACGACAATTTTTCATACCACTAAGTAATAAATTTCTCATAGATCTAAATGCAGATGTAACTCTTCCCATTGAAACATTAGTACTAGCCAGTACAGAGCCAGTAAAAAAAATGTCTTTAGCACAGTGCGAAGCTTGTGTCACAGGGATTATTTATACATATACTGACTTGATTATTTGGACAGATGTAATCTGTGGATCAACTATGACTCCAAGAAGAAAGCTCCTCCCCATTCTTTTTGTCTTGGTGGTCAGCAGACAGTAACATCTTCTGATGTTGTAGTGTACTAGTTAACACAATTCACCTAACAAGCCAAAGATTCCGTCAGGAAGGGCATCTGACCTAAAAATCCGTTGAGCTACCCATTGTTGCATGAAAGTTGCTGCTGCTGCTTCTGATTTGCTGATCGAAGCATAAATTCCCATTAACAGTATATGGATGGCAGAAAATAAGGATGGCATAACCTGGCTTGTTTGAGACCGATGCGCCTGCCATCTTTGCTCAAACAATGATCTACAAAGACTTCATCTTTCAAAGTCACCAACACCTTTTCTTATTGCCATTTTCTATTAATACAGAATCACCTGGGCCTGCTTAAAATATTCATATATGCCTCCAAACCTGATTGGAGTTGTGTTATATAGTGCACCTGTGTGGAAACATCTGCATTTGTTGTTTCTTTATTTACGCAGATTTTTTTTTCTCATTTATTTGTCTGTGTGTATTTACACAAAATCCCCTACTGACATCTTCCCTTATAAAATGCATCTAGGCATCATCCTGAATAGCAATATGCATGAAATTACTATAATATTAGGTGAAATGTAATTTATAATATTATATACAGTGTTGTACCCTCATTCTCTCTTTCTGACTAAAACATGCTTCTCATAAAGTTGGGCTCACGTCATGACATGATGAAATGAGTGAAATAGGAAAAGACATTCCTGCTACACAAAGTTGTTCTCACTTGGTGTTTTTTCTAACAAATGTCTGAACACAGGTGCATTCCCCCAACATTGTTTTATTCCGATAATTTCTAAATGTCTTTATGTTTCAAAATCTTGAACAGATTTTTGTATATACACACTGGGGGGGGGGGGAGGTCAGAAGCTGTAACAAGCAAACATTGAATGTAACAGATGTAGACAAGTGATTCTGGTGTTGCTTGTTATCAAAAAAGTTCTTTTTGACCAATTGGACACTAACAGACCTCTGACCAATGATCAATGACCAATAATAGTCTTGTTTCAAGTAGGCTAGCTGCTCTATTAACTTCTCTTAGGTCCTAAAAAGTTACCACAAAATGTATAATGTAGGTGCACTGTTTGGTATATGTGCAAATTATATATATATATGTAGTATATCTGTCTACAAGCCCATAATAGTTGAGACTCATTGATATACTCAGTGGACTTATATTATCTACCAGTCTGTTGGTATCATCATGTATAACAACTGATTAAAACAATTAAAACTGTAAATAGGCTGGAGAAACACCATTCAATAATGTTATAATTGTTGACATTGTATATGTTGCCCACAAGAAGACACTCTGCAGCTTCCCAGTTGGAACAACCCGTTGATCCAAACTAACTTGGGCAGAGTTGAGCTTAAATGAGTATATAAACAAACATAAATAGATTTAATTAACATGAATCTGTTGTATGTGTCTGAAAGGGAAAAAAATTCTGCAGTTGAGCTCTCGATATTAGGGTTTTCAATGTGTTGATAAGTAATACTATTAGAGAGTAGATATATGGGTTTATAGTATACTGCAGTGTTCTTTGTAATACTGTACCTAGTAAGTGTACCTTTGTTTCCCTCCTTCAGGGCCTGGTCGGTTCCAGGTGTCCACAGTTGGCCTCTCGTCCACTGAGTGTATCTGCTGGTCTCTGTAGTCCAGAAACACCACCGGCCCGTGCTGATGCTACCTTTAAAGTCACAATGGTGCCAGGGGATGGAGTAGGACCTGAACTAATGACTGCTGTAAAGGAAGTTTTTAAGGTACATTTACATAAGATTGACGATGGACTCATAACTGCTTTTTATCCTTATACCAAACATGTTGTCTTCAGTATATCAGGTTTACTGATGATAGAAAATAATAGGGAACTTTTGACAAAAAATACATGTACAGATTTTTTTTTTTCTCTGTCTGGTCTGATTTTTTACATTTTTCTTATATTAAATGTTAAAAAGCTCCTTTTTCATCTCGTTGTGTTTTACAAATAATCTCCTTGCTTTACTTTTTCTAAGAAATCATTTTAAATATGGTGCTTAATGTTAAAGTAAAATAGTGCATTAAAACTGAGTAAGATTGTCATTCTTTATGTTGATTTGTGATTTTTTTTTAAGAATGATTTTTTTTTCTCCCCATTTTTCTGAAGGCAGGTGATGTCCCAGTAGAATTTGAGGAATTCCACATGAGTGAAGTGCAGAACATGGCCAGCGAGGAAAAACTGGAACAAGTGTTGACCTCTATGAAGAGCAACAGAGTTGCCATTAAAGGTAGTCTTATTTCCTTTAATTCTTTGATTTTTCTCTCACAAAAAAATTGAATCCAATAACAAAAAGCTGATTTAAATGGCTGCACTGAAGTAGTCTGAACTGCAGTGTATTTAGGCTTTAACATGTTGGGGCACGTTACCTTATTTAGGAAAGATTCACACACCCATGGAATTCAAAGGCGAGCTGGCTTCATATGAGATGAGATTAAGGTAAATGATCAAATAAAAAATTGTGTGTTATTATTTGCATATGTCACGTTTAAAAATAACTCTACATCCGTCCACTCCCCAGGCGCAAGCTGGACCTGTTTGCTAATGTAGTTCATGTAAACAGCCTGCCAGGCTACAGCACTCGTCACAACAACCTGGACCTAGTCATCATCCGTGAGCAGACTGAGGGGGAGTACAGCTCCCTAGAGCATGAGGTAAACAGTACTCTTACTCACTGCAATCAGAGCGTAAACAGCAGTTTTACACCCACCTGCAAACACACTGGAAGGTTTGTTTAAGGGTTTTGAAAGAAGCCTTAAACTGGGCATCAGAATATAGTTAAGTCACAGAAATACAGATTAAGCCAGATTTTGATTTGTCCTTTACTTATATTGAGGTTCTTTAACTCTCCTATTTATTCATTTTAATATGAAACCTAGTTTACAGCATGATTATTTACACTTAGACCTCAAAGACTGTCTACAGTCAGGTTATGTGGGAGATTGTTGTTTATAGAACATAATGTATGTGTTCATTTTCTTGCATGATTCTTCGGCAAAATATATTTAACCATATGTTGTCATCCTCTTGTGTTTTCCAGAGTGTAACAGGTGTGATTGAATGTCTGAAGATCATCACCAGAAAGAAGTCACGCCGCATCGCCAAGTTTGCCTTTGACTATGCTACCAAGAAAGGGCGAAACAAGGTCACTGCTGTTCACAAAGCTAACATCATGTGGGTAATTTTTTTTTTCTTTTAAAGGCAGCTTTGTCTTTGTTATTGTCTTATTTTGAAACCATGTACCTCCATTAAGGCTAAAAATTAGCATTACAGTAACTCCTGTCCTCGTATCTTATTTCAGGAAACTCGGTGATGGCCTGTTTCTGCAGAGCTGTGCAGAGGTGGCACAGCTGTACCCCAAAATCAAATATGAGAACATCATCATTGATAACTGTTGTATGCAGGTATAAACAGACTTGCAGTTCCTTCCCTTTGCCTTATTATTATTGTTCTTATTATCCATTACCATTCAGATTAAATAAGTGAATGCTGTCTTTTATTCCTAATTGTATATTTATAACTTAGCGTTTGCTAGAAGTGCTCCATTAAAAAAAAATAGAATAACTGAAGACGTGCACTTTGATTTCACTGCAGTAAATGACCATAGCTGAGCACCGCTGATTCAGGCTTAAATTTGTCATTGTATTATTCTTCTGCAGCTGGTGCAAAACCCTTACCAGTTTGACGTGCTGGTGATGCCTAACCTGTACGGTAACATTATTGACAATCTAGCAGCAGGGTTGGTTGGAGGAGCAGGAGTTGTTCCTGGGGAAAGCTACAGTGCAGAATATGCTGTTTTTGAGACTGTGAGTTTCCAAAACCTCTCGCTTGTTTGTCTTTTTGTTTTGTTTTTTTCCTTGTCCTGATTTTACTTAAAAGCCTATACTTTCCCTTTTTGTATTACTGTATTATTATTGTTTTTCTCTGAACAAAACAGTGGTGTTTACAGCATGACGAACGGTAAAAACTGCGTTTTCTACAGACAACTGTAGCAAACACTTTGCGAGTGAAAAAAGAAAAAACACCCCTTCCCTATTGGTGTTAGAGTTTACCATGTCAGCCAATCAAAAAAATGAAAAGGCAACATGTGACATTTGGTTGTTTAGGGAGAAGGGGAAGTTTTTAGGAGTGACACCGGAGACGGAAAGTGGGCGAGCGAAAGACAGAGAGAGCGAGTTTTCATATGTGAGACATTAGTGACGTTTAGCGTGTTTGGAGGCTGTAGTTAGTGTGCTGTGTAGTTATTGTTTTTTATTATGTGTCAGTTAGACTGCTGAATTTTATATTTGCTCTAAAAAAGCCGTCAAAGGCAGATTCCAGTGTAAACGCTGTTCCCACATGGAAAACTGGACTGATGCACCTCCTGCTGTCAGACCTGCAGGGTTTAGGCCTTTGGTGTTCTCCTCTGTCTTATACTGAACACAAACTACATTTTTTTGGACTGGCACAAATAATTTGTGTGTCTTCTTATTTGATGCAGAACACCTGATCGTTCTGTAAATAGACTTAAATGGTTATATAAAAAACGTCTGAGGCCTTGGCTGCATTTTTAGGTAAATAGTACCATATAACTTTGTTGTTTGCAAAACTTGTGCATAATTTTTAGAAATGTACAATTTCTATTTGCATTTCAAGTTAAGAAAATGATTCATTAAACATGTTTGTGGGTTTTACAGTAAAAAATATAACTTTTCTACTCGGATTTTGAATTTTTTTGTCTGAATTTAGATCCACTGTGCTAATATAGTATACCAAAATGAAAAAAATAACTCAAATTTCAGATATTTGAGGTTGTGCTGAAAATAATGATACCAAACAAGGCAAGAAAAACACATTTTAAAGGTGAAATATAGAGGTAAAATCAAAAGTAGTCAAAAACGGCCAATTATACCCTGGACCCCAGAGGGTTAATGGACTGTTGGTTTCTCTGCCCAGATCCTTATACTGCAGTTTTTCATTTCTCGTATCATTTTTTTCTTTTTCAGGGTGCACGCCACCCATTTGCACAAGCTGTTGGAAGGAACATTGCAAACCCCACAGCCATGCTGCTCAGTGCTGCTAACATGCTCAGGCACCTCAAGTGAGTCACCTTCTACATGTTTTTTCATAATGAGTATATCAAATTTTACACAATAGCCTCAAATTGTCTGTCCTAACCCAATATAATGATCAAGATCTTAAACAACCTCAGGCAGCTCTGTTTGTCTGAATGCAGACATGTGTCTGGTCACCTGTTCATTGTGATTATATTGTGTTGCAGTCTGGAATACCATTCTCAAATGGTGTCAGATGCTGTCAAGAGGGTCATAAAACAGGGCAAGGTAAGTGTTAGCTCTGCCCAGTCTGTGCTGCATGCAGGCTTTGAATGATAAGACCACCACTATGGTATATAAATCCAGAAGCATTAACATTATTAACACCAAAAGAGCTGCTTTTTCTGTATGTTTTACTTCCACTTTTTCAGTACCTCTAACAGAGTAAAATAACAGCTGATAGCTCTGCAATATGTGGGCAAATAAAGTCAGACTTGTATATTCTAAATCTGTGATCTTGGTATTGTGGGTCAATAACTGCTGTCTTTGTGTACACAAAGTCTCAAAGAGAACCTCTAAAGAAAATGGTGATAGAAACGTAATGTAAATCATTGATTACATTACACTTGCCTTAGATGAGCTTGCCTTAGAGCTCTGCCTTGCAGTCTAAGGCCAACAACATCATCTTAAATCTCAGTAGTTCTTGGCCTACAAATAACTCATCCTAACTGTTTGTATACTATACCATAGTGTGTTAAAGAGCCTTTGAATTCCTACTTTTAAGTCACTCTTAGCTCCTCTCTTTCAGTGCCTTCCTTGCTTAATTTTGTCCCTCTTTTACATGTTCAGGATTGTATGGGTTTGTTAACAAAATTATGTCGTAAATTCCTTTTTAAACTATTTTGGACTAAAAAGCTGCATCTGCTCTGTACTGAAACTAACATGCACTGACACAAACATGCACATGAAGGTGGTCAGACTTTGTCCCCTAGATGATGATAATAAACACCAGCTTGCAGGGTAGTTTATCATTAAAGTATTATTATTTTTATTATTACACTGTCTGAATGCTCATTTTCTCCCATCTGCTTTAATTTCCTCCACCTCCTTGTACCCCATTGCCATCTGTTTGTGTGTGTATACATTTGTGTGTTTGTGCAAATTCCAGGTACGGACACGAGACCTTGGCGGATACTGTACCACTACCGATTTTGTGCATGCTGTTGTGGAAAACCTGCGTCACCGACCCATTTACTAAGATATTTCATCATAGACCTCGCTGACTGACTCCTTTTTCCCTAAATCTGGACGTTGTTCTTAACATGGTCTGGATGCATGTTAAGACACCCTCCCCACCCACCCACCCCAAATGCCAGCTCACTGAGAGCTGTACTATACATTTCTGACATAAGTTGCATCATAATGACATTAGTTCTGCTGGCTTGCTTGTAGATCCTCTTCCGTTAAGCTTTGACATCTGTTGATTTGGGATTAAAAAGTATACCTCATGATGTTTTGCATCACACAGCTAGACCTCCTGTTTCCTGTATTCATGCAGTCTCCTCTGCCCTCACAATCTTTTGTCCATTTGCATCTTTTTGTTTTTGGAGTTTTGAACTGATGAGTTCATAAAGACGATTTCTTCGCACATTGTGGGAAACGCATCTTTTTTTTTTTTTTCTTTTCACTTTTATTATCTAAATGTTTCTTCCTGTCCCATCGGTCTCGCATTTCATTGAAAACTTGCTGTAAAGCCACCAGTCTTTTAAAAAGTTTGTATCGCCTTTTTTCAGAATTGGTCTAAAAACTAACTGTAACTCAGTAACAGTACAACGCTGCTACAAATTACTGCACATTTAAATAAAACTGTAATTTCATTATTGCAGCACTATAAATTCAACTATTGGTGCTGGGATTTCCTGTTCACTGTAACCTGGCGTAATTAAAAACATAATTGGCAGCTGTTGGGGAAACTGATATGAAAGATCAGTATCTTTGTGCATCAAAAAAAATTAAATGGCAGCATTAGCTTGCATTAGCCATTCACAATCAAAGTCACCATTGTTGTAGCATGTAGTTTATTAAAAAGAGTTATTTAAGCACATAGCAGAAGAATTTGTTACATGATTATACAGAAATCAGCCATAACATTAAAAACATTAATATTATTTGGATCCTTACTGTGGTGCTGCTCCAAGCGCTGACCATCAGGCTGTGGACATGGGACTTGTCCTGTGGTGTCTGACTTGGATGCTCACAAAGGTTCCTTTGATTTGTTTTGGTGTGATGCAGTGTAGTCAGGGAGAGGCTGCTGCTGTCAGGGAGTGTTGTCACCTTGGAAGGGTGTGCCTCTTCTGTAAAAATGTTGGTGGGAAGCAACAAATAAAACCTCCCAACAAATGCTCTCACAGCACATTGATCAATGTAATTTACATTTTAATTGGTTTTGATGTTTTTGCTGATTGCTGTATGGCATTTCCTGGTTTAGTCTTCTTTTTTTTCCCCACCATAAAGTCAGCACAGTTATAACTGCTACACTAAGGTTCAATCATCCTGTCCATCTCGCTTTTGGTACCATTTTGTATCAATTTGAAATGGAAGCTTGCTCACCAAAAATAAAAAAAATACTTTTTCAGTATACAGTGTTTGTGTGTTGACCTTTGACCCAAGTTCCCCAGTAAAAGCAATATCATGTGCCTTTAGCCAGCATTTAAATTTAAGTATTTCAACAAACCAAGAGTTTCACTCATACTGAACAACAACAACGTGATCTTTCCTGGATCATTAAAATACACTGAAATACTGTATATGGTCATTTGATGTGTTTTAAATCCAAACCTGGACTGGTACTTGAAATAATGTGGGGCCAGAAAAAGAGAGGAAAGTTCAACTGATGCTTTTTTTTTTCTTTTCATATCATCATTCACACTGTTCATTCTGTGAGTACTGCTTTCAAAGGCTCTCTAACATGCTGACCGTGATACAGAATGTGGACATGTGTTTCTGCAGCTGTGCATATAATAACGTGCTGTCCTTATGTTTGCAACAGGTGCGCACTGCAGATCTGGGGGGCTATGCAACAAGCAACGAGTTCACCCGTGCTGTCATTGCTAACCTGTCGGTCTGAGCATTATGTTTGCAGATCTGTCAGCTGCTGAATCGCACACATTTTTAATTATCTTCCTGTCTTACACGCTTGTACGCACAGTACAGCCCTATCCCCCTACATTCTACACGCAGTGCCCTTCTTATCAGAGCAAAATGCAAATGAAATACATTGTCCACAATGTTTTATTTTTGCTGTTTTACAGTTGATATTTAAACACTTAACGTTGCATCCAATTAAAAAAAAAAGTGGATTGGTGATTTTTTTTCTTTTTATTATGGTGCAAAACTTATAATGCTGTTACACTATTTCACACCACTTCCTGACATTCTACTGCCTTGCATGATACTCTAATTTCTACTTAATGATTTTATGTGTGGACATTAACCGGAAGTCAAAACACAACGTATGTATATTTCAATATTAATAAAGTTTTAACTTAATGCTTCTTCATTTATGCTATATGAATAATAAATAAGAAATGGAATATGACATCTTGTGTGCAGAATCCTTGAATGAGCATTATGGAGACTAATACGGTGTTATTAAAAGTTTATTATGGCTGATGGCACATGTCACCTCGCATGAGGATCCTAACTCCCTTCCTGTGTCCAAACATATTCATGGTGGTTTTTGGAGAATTTAAATGTTGGTAAAACTGAGTTTTTCTGGCTGTGTTGGGTGTATCATGGGACAGTGTATGCTCCAAGTCCCCAATACCATTAACTAACAGTTCAATATTAAATATATTTTTTGCCTTCATCTATATAAATTATTAATAAATTGTAGGAAATTTTCCAGCTTTCTCTTTACTGCAGAAGGTCGCAAAAGAGTTATTACAGGTCAGTTATGTGACTATTTTCAGAGGAATAGTTTATGGATGAATTTTAGTAATAAATTTAAAGCATAGAAGCAGCACTATAATGATGCTTCCTTATGATCTTCTCACACCCTCAGACAACATCTCTGCCTGGCCTTGTGCTGCTAGATGAGTGCAACATTTCATAACACTGATCACGTGTACCCTGCCTCTTACCTTATGGTAGCCAGGATAGGCTCCAGACATCCCTGCGACCCTGATAAGGATAAGCGGAAGAGGATGGCTGGATGGACTAGAATACACAATTGTGTTTCCAGGAAGTTTTAATTGTAGTTATTTATATATATAAATGATGGTTCTTACACACAAAAGTTAATCACGGAGTTCCACAGGGTTCTGTGCTAGGGCCCAGACTGTTCTCGTTATACATTCTTCACTTTGGAATTAATATTAGAAAACGCTGCATATACAGATGATACCCGATGTTGATACAAATCGTCTGGTTAAACTCCTGGCATGTGTTAAAGATATAAGAGCCAGTAATTTTGTTTTTTCCTCTAGCCCACAGTTTCCTATTGATTATTTTATTAACACATGCTCAAAGAAACACAACAACAGCAAAAAACAATGAAAAATATTTTTTATTAAACTTTCTGAATCTGATGATCATTCCGACTGTTGTAGACAGAAAATGAACTATTTACCCTTTATATGTTACTACTAGTTATTTATTAGTTTCAAAGTGGCTCAATAAATTATATTTAAAAAATTGTTACCAGTAAAATAAAAATATAATTTAAAATGTATATTATTTTAGTTAGAAAATCAGTTCTCTACCTACTTATCCCTACTAAACCAAGATGTAATACTGAAAACGTCATTAGAAAGGGTAAAAATGTAATAACCTCAGCAAAATAACTTGACTAATAATGAAAGGATAAAAATAATAATAATTTTGCTTATAGGCAAAAGACTATCGCTGGATATATTACTGAATAAAATAGTCTTTAATTATTTGTTAAAAATAAATTACATGGCTTTCAACAAATTACCTTTTCCTCTATTAAACATGTGGGCCCAACCATCAAACTGACGTCACATTTCTGTAATATTGCCCCTGGAGAGTTGCCTCTATATTGCCTCTTTAAAGAATAATCTGATAATTCCCTTTGAAATGTATGTAGATTGGAAAAATGAAGTGGTCTATCATCAATCAGAACAGGTCTCTGGCCCTCAATGCTGTGTTAAGTAGCACTGATGGGGGCCGCTGCAGTGTGGAAGGTGTAAAGTGGATCTGGGCCAGCAGGTGTCGCTGCGGGCTACAGAGAAACACAGCGGAGAAGAGACGGGGCCAGGCCTGGGAATTCGTTCCCCGCTTCCCATTCTTCCTATGCAGACAGACACACAACATGGCGGACTAGAATAGTCGGCCGACGCGCCCGGATACAGCGGATAAACCCTGGGATTTAACATCCAAGAAGGCGAAGAAAATACCCTCCGAAGAGACGCTACAGAAGGGCGAAATTCTAATTTTTTTGGAGGGGGCGCTTTCTTTACCCTGGCTTTAGCGGATAAACTGACTGTGAAGTGTTGGCAGTGCGTCCCAGATCGTGCTTCCCTCCTCTGCTATCACCCTGGTCCCCCCCCACCTCCACCCCACTCACACTCTTGGTTCCTGGGGTGTGGAGAAAGGGGCCGGGGTTGAAAACGTGGAAGACAGGATAAATTCCCACTTGGCTTTCATTTTTTCCCCCCTTCTTCTTCTCTCGCCTCCCCCTCCGGTTTCCTTTGGGCTCTACAGGAGTTGTGGTGAGTTTTCTTGTTTTTGTTGCGCAAAGCAGAATCCCACTTGTTACAATGTCGCTCTACGAGCATGTTTCCCGTGTTGTAACATTGTGTCACCCTCAAACGAGCACTTTCCGTCCCCGTCCCCCCCTTCCTCCCGCTTTTTACGTTACATGATGCCGTTATCGATTGGGGGGGGGGCTCGTCCACGGAGCAGCGCGGCGTTTAATGAGTTGTGAGCCTCCCTGTAACGCCTGAACATTTCAGAAGTAGCTCGGAGGCAGGGAGGGAAATTTTGGCGAGAGGGGACTCCGAAGAAAGGAGGGGAGGGGGGAAGCTTTAAGAGAGAGTGCGACAACATTTAAGAAGTTGGTTTTGTTGTGCCAACACAGATGCTGTTGCGCTTACGCTGGAACAAAGAGGGGGTGGAGTGGCGGGGAGAGGGGGTTCCAGGGTTGCCTCACTGGAAAGTACACTTTATTGATCAACGCTTTGTTATTACACGTTCAGAGAGGGAGGGAGTGGAGCTGGCTGGGTGGAGGAGCAAGGGGGGCTTCATGCGACCCACAACAGGAATTAGGTCGCCCTGACGTTAACGTGTATGCTCTGTCACATCACAGCGGCTGCTTTGTGTTTCCTCACCTCTTCAAGATGGGGGTCTCACATGTGTGCTTTCCCAAACTTTTTTCTTTTTTTAATTATTAATAATAGTCCTCTCTCTTTCTAAGCTTTGGGTGTATCCAAGCATACAATTTTAGTCGTGTGGGTGTTGATGGCTTTTTAAAATTATTATTATTTCAATCCTCTACTCAGACTTGAGCAGTGATTCGTGATTCCCAGCTCATCAGAACACGGATCTTGTTGTAAGGGTTCGCTTGTCATTGCCAGTAGTGGGAATTGACATTAAACATCGGTGGCATAACTGCTGCAGCCGAGCTGAGCATCAGCGAAAGAGTGTGAAAGCCTCAAAGTCAGAGCAGAGAGAGGGAGAGGAACATCGTCAGGCTGATCGGACATGGCAGAGACTTCCTTGTCATTTCTGGGAAAAGCCTCTGCTACAGAATGTCAGCCTGAAGCTCCGCTTATAATGCTTGGTTCAGTTCACTGAACTGTGGCACATATCTATACACCATGCTTCACCATGTGTGCCTCCCCACAGCAGGCATTCAGCTTCACTTGAAGCCGTCATGTCATGTTAGGACCATCTCAGTGCACAAAACCTCCCAACTCCTGTGAATCTTCTCTCCGGCTTATCCTGACCTCTGTCTGTCAGGCCTGAACATATTCACCTTTCACCCTGTACCCCATTAAAAAACAAACCAAACCAAAAAACTGTAACATCATATCTGCCTGTCAAACATCACCAGCACCTTGAAAGCCGTATTGTGAAAAGAGGGAAAAAGTTTGCTTTGGCAATGCGGCAGAAAAAGGCAGGGCTGTTAGAATCGTGCTCACTATGCCTGTATATATCTTTGCACCTATTCTAAGGAGAGAGAAAAAAATGAGTTATTTCTGTCTTGTTGGGATGCTGTCAGAGTTTTAGCAGAGGAAGTGGAGTGATCATCCTCGCACCACATTTTTCACGATTGGCCTAGTTACTAAAAATAAAATAAGTATAGCTTGAAATCACTTTGTGGGAACTTTGCGTCGAGTGTCAATGAGTGGGTGTTTAAAATAATGGCCCGTGTGTTGTGAAATTTCACAATTTCAGGGCTCTGACACAATATTATGAGTTTGCTTTTTGGGTGGGGCTGGAGGTATATTTTTGTTTCCACCTGTGGGCCCTGTATGTTTTGCTGAGGAAGAGCACTGTAATTCAGCCTCTCGCGGGATAAACACTGCTCCATTTAGAGGATTATGATGCATTACAGGGGCCTGATTGGAGCTACATGCGATATGTCAATTGGATCTTAATGACATTTATTCCACAATACAGGAAATGAACCTGTGTGATTACTAATGACTGACTAAATATTGTGCCTGGCTAGAAAGGACGCCATCGAACATCCTTCAGCTTTGCCCTGCCTCTCTGCTGAATGGAAATAGTAATTATGTAATATCTTCAAGTTATTTAGTCAAATGTTTCTTTAAAATCTTCTTGATTCCGGCTGACTGGTGTTTCTGGTCGCTCACGCTCATAGCAACGATTAACAGTGGGTGTTTTTGTACATGGAAAAGTACTTTGGATGTGCAAAGAGGTTCTTTTGATTTTTGTAAGCTCACGTGGGTCCACGTCAGTCAGGAGGATCTGGTTGCCACCTTCCTTTTCCACCATAGTGTGTTAAAGCAGTGCTGTTTCTCCCTTTTGGGGGATGTTAGAAATCAACATAAAGGATTACTCTTGGCTGTACTGCAGTACTGTAACTACAGCTACATGAATACCTTTTTTTCCTCATATGGCATATGTGTTATTATAGCCAGTAATTGGGTTTAAAACTTTTTTGTGTGTGATTTCTGTTCATAAAAAGCAAGAATTTGGAGCCATGTTGCACATTTATGTTGTGTTAGGTTTTCACTTTATTTCAAATGAGTGCCTATGATTCACACTGAAGCTATATGTATTAATATTTGCCATCGGCCTGCCAACAAGACTTGTTTTGTCCTGCTCTGGAAGAAGGGGGGGAGTGCTCAGAGAGCCTGTAAGCAAGTGAGTAGTTTTTCAGTGCACCACCTAAAGGTGAAGCTGGACAAAATGGATTTTAAAGAGAAGCCAAGTCATGATGTTGCTTTGAAGTCAAGTCCCCGGTGATTATGTTATTATCTTAGATGGTTTTGTTATCTTTCAGAGGAAAAGGAGGGGACGGCTGCAGTAGGATGACTACTTCAGATATCAGAGCTGTCATTTTGGGTTTCCATTGATAGAGATCCAAAATAACCAAGGGATAGTTGGCAAGTGTTGCTGGGAAATTGAGCAATGCCACCCTGTGCATGTAAACCTGTATATGTGTATTTTTTTGTATAAGCAGTACTTAACCGATCATGGAGATGTTTATTTACTTATATATTGCAAATTAGAGCTTTTTTTTCCTTAAATATTTCCTTTCCTTAAGATTTTTTTCTGGATGTTCCAATAACTGCTTTATGGTTTTGTTGTCATGTGACAAAATTAAATTAAAGAGCTTAAAGGGAATAAATCAATAGGACATAAAATGTATTGAAATTATCCGCAACTTGACCACAGAGTAAAACATCAGTAAAAGTAAATGAGTAATTTCTAATGCAGTAATAGCCTACTCATTGATGGGGGCTGTTTTCTGTATTTACTCCTTTGTATACGTGTGTCTACATTTTACTATCATCAACAGATGGTATCGGCTCAGCAGCAAATGTGGGTAGAGGGGCCTTTAACTTGACACCTGGTTAAGGTCAATTTTATGGGGTGTTATTAAATTCTATACCCCCTATGTTGTATTATAAAGAAAACATGTAAGAATCAAACCTTCAGCTCAAATTTGGCGACCTCAGACATCAGACCAAGCTTGTATAATGACGGAACGCAGCAGGATGTCCTCACAGCAACCCCTACACACACACACACACACACACACACACACACACACACACACACACACACACACACACACAGATGTGTGAGTTGTATATAACTAAGTGGTCACTTAGGAGAACAGGCTCTACTGTATTGTATGATGTTCATTATTTAAGAATGAAAAGTGTGGTCCTGTGGTGTAGTGGTTAACATATTACACATCAGATTCCTGCTTTGAGACTGGGAGGAGATATAAACTAGTGGGATGGGTGTTTTTCATCAGGAAGAACATCTACTGTAAAATCTGCCTATACAAATACGGGACTACAGCTGCCTCTCATTTCTTAATACATAGGACATAAAACAGCTCTAACAAACTTGAAAAGTGAGCGGTCCCCAACCCCCGGGCCTCGGACCGGTACTGGTCCGTGAGTCGTTTGGTACCGGGCCGCGAGAGTTGAGGCTCAGGTGTGAAATGTATGGTTTTCAGGGTTTTTATCAGTTTTCAGCTTTATTTTGTTACCATTTTTATCATTAACTCGGTTTTCCTGGGTCTTTTCACGTGTGTTATGAATAAATCTCTTTTTTTCGGTACCGGTACTAGTTTTATTTTGTTGTATTTATCCGCGACACCTTAAAGGCCAGTCCGTGAAAATATTGTCGGGCATAAACCAGTCCGTGTTGCAAAAAAGGTTGGGGACCGCTGTTTGGTGTGACCACCTTTAATTCTTCAATAAAACTTTGGCACTTATGTTGTTGGTACAAAACAATTTAATGCCTAACAGACTGATTTTTTTTTGGGGGGGGCGGACCAGCTGTTAATAAGCGTATCAGTAAGTGTATGAGTTCTTGGTAATGTGTAGCACAACACTGGTCGTCCCTTGAGTTACGTGCCTTTTATATGCTTGAATGATTCATAGGTCGGTATGACTGTTACAGCCCCAAGTAACTGTACTTTTCTTTTTTATTACTCCTGTTAATTAGTTATAAAATCAGCTTACATCCTTCACTGCTTTATATATGATATGAGTGTTGGCACCAACAACTACAAAGATAAATGTTTTCTGCCTCCCAACAGCTGCACAGGAGCAATAAAATATAGTCTAAAGCTGTTTAAAAATAGGTTTTAAATACAGAGATTTATTATCTTTTAAAACAGTTAGGTAAGCAAGACTAACAGTGTGAAGTTCTCATTCAGTGCCAACTTTTGGGGCTTGATGGTTTTTATATACCGGTACGTAGTGCAGTGCCCAAAAAAAAAAAAATCTGATTTCATGCCTGCTTCAGATGCATGCTGGATCTACAAATCGGTTTTGGTGTTTAAGTTTCAAAGGGCAGAAGTGAATCGAGTTTCATTGTGGCCCTTGAGCTGTCCATTTGGCCCTGCACCACTCTTCAAGGTCACAGTGGCTTTTGTGGGGAGACCATGCTTTGCGCCTCCACATCCTCTCTGTGTCCAATGTGGGAAAGCTTGAGAGGCCCCTGGCATGCTCTGTGAGAAACCCCACAACGAATTAGACACAGAGCAGAGCTTCACTGACTCACCACTTTCACTCATTGAAACAAGTTAGTTTTCTTGATCCTTCCAGCCTAATGGAACCAAATGATCATTACAGGCTTAATAACAGACACAGCAGTCTCTCTTGCCCTTATGATTAGCCAGAATAGTAACCCCATGCTTCTCTTCATCTTTTCATCAACTCACCAGCTTGTGAATGAAGCCAACAGGAACACAAACCACACCAGCAGGGAGTAGTATCCCTCAAAAAGGGAAGTCCAGAGGATTGTGGCTGTTGTATGTGGCACTGGGGACATATAATCTGTGGTCTGTTTTAGAGCATGAGTCCTAGCGGCCTTGACTTAGACCTACTTCAGTCTCCCGTGAAGAGAAGCATTCACAGTAGTTCAGTTACCCCAGACCCCCTCCCTCTGAGGACATAGAAACAGTATTAATATGCTATGAATGGAAACAGACAGACAAGCAGTGCAGAAACTTGTGAAGCTGGAAGCCTTGTGAGAAAGCCATGAATGGTGAATTCCCTTGACTCTGCTGCTGGTGTCCTGTCGTTGAGGTCTAGGCTCTGTGTGGTACAGGGGTCAAGCGCTTACCTTTTAAAATATATTGAATCCTAAATACAATTATTTTTAAAAATAATATAAAAGATGAGTGTCTTTTAGTCCTCCAATGCCTTCCATTAATTAGATGGGATTGGAATGTGAGTAGTTATTTTGATATCACTTTCAGCATAGCACCAGTCCCCCTGCTCTCAGTGGCAAAAACAAAGAGTACTAAAAAGTAAAAAAATGTGGTCACACTAGAGCTGATGCTACTGTACTTGATGTCACTAACACAGTCTTTTCCACACACAGAAAAAATCTGCAACTCGCTCCCTGGCATCTGAATCACAACAGTCTTGTCCCGTTAACACATTGATAAAACGAGCAGTCTCGACTGTGGTTTCAGTCACATCTACTTTAGATAAAAGGTGTGATCAGCAACTGCTAGGGATTCTTCTTTTTCTATTCATACATTTATATTCCTGCAGTTGAAAAATATAGTAATAACCTATATGACCCTAAGGTCACATGTAAATACAAAACCATCACTGAAGTCCTCAACCATGAGCAAGAACTTGCCATATCAAATGACTACCTTGCATTGATTTTGGCCTGTGGTTGTCATGGAGATGTAATATTGGACTTCCTTTATATTTTACCTATAAATGCTCCTTTCACTGTGTGAATGAAATTGCATGGCAACAGCCCAGCTCTTTCACAACTGTACGATTGCTCTCTTATTAGGTCTGCCTGCGCTTGACTGTAGACAGAATTGTATGTGTCATTATAAGGCTTTGACTTGCTTGCACAGTTTCTCAGAGTTCAGTATATTATCATTCATATATGTATGTTTAGATAGATAGATAGATAGATCTTCACTGTACTTGTAAATATGAGACTTAAAGAGATTCCAGTGGAAGTGAAGGAAACCTTCATCAAGCCGAATACACATAATAAAGCTGGAGAGACAGACAGCAAAAAACTTTAGGAGTGGCCAAATAACAATGTGATGCATTCTTAATTGAATGAATGCATTTGCCAGCTCAGCAGCACCAAAAGGTCTGAAAGGCCATATAAGATGACTAAAGTGCATGATGACTGAATTATTTCCATTGTTAAAAAAAATAATTTCACAACATCTGACCAAGTCTTGACCAAGCTAAGAGGTGCCTTCATGAATGTAAATACAAAGTGTTTCTAACTAGGTGCAAAAGAAAAAAGACTCAAGAACAGGAAGGCCAGATTAGACTTTGTAGATAAATATCTTAAACAGCTGGCACAGTTCTTCCATCCATCCATTTTCTTCCATTTAAGCATGTATGGCTGGCACTACCGCTACTGTGGTACTACTGTGCGTTGATGATGTGACTGCTGATAGAAGAAGCAGAATGAATTCAGAAGTGTACAGGGTTATGCTCTCTGCTTAGATTAAGCCAGACTGATTGCACAGCACTAGCAAATAGATAGTGACCCAAAACAAAGGAATGAGATATTAAGTGGCCAAATAAGTCACCTGATTACAACCCCAAAGAACATGCTCATCAGTTTTAAATACAAGATATTTTATGTACCGTCATAGCACTGTCCCCTACATTTGCTGGCTGCCATTAAGAATCTATAAGGTTATCTTAAACAACTAAAAGGGTATTGGTTTTTGGTTTCTTCTACCCCCAATTTTTTACTCACAAAATGTGACACCTGCTCTTTGACTGCAATGTCAGCTGTCTGTTCCATAATCACAGAGAAATACTCTGGAGACTTTATTTAATTAGCATTCTCAAAACATCACGGGACATAATTTCAGTAAACACGTTTAGGATATCATGAGAGACTCACTTGCTATCCTTACAAATTAGCCATGACTGCAACTCTGGTATATCCTTAGCATACAGGTTTAGCAACTGGATCAAATTGAACTGTGCATCTGGTTTCATTCAAATCGCCAATCCTTGACACTGAAGACAGAATAATGTAGCCAACAAAGCTATTCTAGCAGACATAGAAGGAACAATGCTAGCAGCAGCAACTTGAAAAGCCATCTTACACAAAAGCTACCATCTTACAAACCTTGATCATGTGTTGATAATAGAAGCAGGGTACTCATATTTATAGCTGTAGCACAGATCTCAGAGGACACTTTTTTTCATGGAGTTTAAAGCTATGTAGAGAAATTTAATTTCTCAGCTAGTTTTATACAAGTCATTCTCTTCTTTTGTGTTATCTGTCAGTGTTAACTGATGAGCACTGGTGGAACTGGAACTAGTGGATTTCAGTTTCCTAACTACAAATTTGTCCATTTCATCAACATTACATCTCTCTCTCTCCAAGGCTAATGTTCTAGCAGCTAACGTTGCGTAAGGAGCGTTGGTGCCAAACGGTTCGTTTGTTCTATGAAATAGTGCTCTGATTGAAGTTCTCAGACCTGAAAGTTTTCATATCGAGTCAATCTAAATTTAATCTGGGCGTGTGCCGGCACACATGGATGCTCAGCATTCTGTGGAGGCCAAAGTTTTTCTGCCCCAGACTCATTTTGTCTCATATGACACATAATTGGAAATGCCTAATGTTGATAAGAAAACATGCAATATTCGACTAGTCAGAGAATAATTAAAAAATGTAGTCCGAGTGGAAAAAGTCAGTTTATTGATACTTTTTTAAAACAAAGTCCTTTTTATCTAAGGATCATTCCAGCCAGTGCAGTTGGTTCTCATAGTTCTTTTATTTCTAAAGCTAAATCAAAAGTATATCTTTTAAAAGAGTAAAAAAAACCATCCCATTATTTAATGGAGTTAAAAAGGAAGAGGGTGTGCTGACACATTTCTGCGTTGTATTTTTATTCCCACCAGTCAATCTATTGATTTTATGTTGCGTGTCATAGTCTTAAGGAAGCTGTGGCGGCTTTCACTTTGCTGTAGGACAGCTCTTCCAAACAGTGGCCACTGTAAAGGGCTAGCTCTAAGTGCTCTGCCTTGTCTGAAAAATACTCACATGGCTGCACAACACAAGCCCAAAGTAAGGCGAGCAGGAACTGCATGACTACCTTTTGCGCTATTCATTCTCTAATAGATGTGTATGTGTATGTACATGTTGCCTCTGCAGGGAATAGTATGATGAAACTGTTGGAAAGATATTTACTGCTGAGCAGCAGGCTGGCTCTAAAGAAGGCAGACTGAGAATTAAAAAATGCTTTGTCAGTCAAATGTGTTTGTGAAATATCAAATCAAATAGGAGTGGTGAGCTGCTGCGTTTTGTTTTAAGCAGGAGCTTGTCACACGTTGTCAGTAATGGTGTTACAGTAAGACGATGTTTATCAGACATTTTGAGACATTAGTGTCTTGTCAAGGCACCACATGACTGACTAATTTAAGCTGCAGTGTCCTCTTTATTAATTCAAGTACACAGCTAATTAATTGAACACTAAAAGCACTTTGGCTCCTGCATCCTCATTTGAGTGTAAATTACAGTGTTTAAGGTAACACATTCCAAAGTAAAGTGTTACCTTAAACTGAAAGTGACGTTGTGGACGTTACTCTTATTTTTAGCGTATGAAAGGAGAAGAACGAGACGCTAAAGTGCAAACTGCATCCAGGACAGAAACAACAGCATTATAGTGTTGACACAACAGCAGCTCTTTGCAAGCATCTGCACTGACGGCATGGTGACACAAATCTAGCAAACAGTCCAGAGTGATGCTAAAGCTGAGTGCATGCCAACCCCAGCCCAGCAGCCAGTCTGGCCTTCAACAGGTAACAAAGGCAGTGAAGATCACTCAGTCTTGTAGTATTATTCCTATTCCTACCTGTACATATATCTACAGTAGAATTACGAGTAGTCTTTTTGCTCTGGTTTTCAACTGCTTTGTGTTTTCAGCATTGTGGTCCAACTTAAACACAAAAATAATTATATTTATCTCCTCTTTAGCATAGGGGTTTGTGTTAATAGGGAGGATTGTAGTCTAAGCCTTATATTCTTAACTAGTAATTATCTAGGCCCTTACCAACTGAACACATTGTGAAATATTTGCATGTGTATAAAGGCCTTAATACAAAAATAACATAATGAGTATTGTAACAAATGATTCATTAACATACTGCATTACTTTTTTAAAAAAAGTAACAAGTAATTTGTAATGCATTACTGTTTTTGAGTAAGGACACCAACCCTGTCCATCACCTAGCGTATCTTTTTAATAAATAGCTCTGCCTGCATAAAATCTAAAAGTGGCACAAATAGAAGCTCTTTCCCAGTGCGTGTTAAATTAATGATGTCTTCTACCAACACATGAGTCTTCTGAGAAGGAATTGCATGCATTTACACCTACACACTGGAACAACTGCTCAAGAGGCTAAAATACATTAAAATGTCACCTTAGGCTATTGTAGTCCTGCAGCTACACTGCCTCTAGATAAAAACCTCTCAGGCACCTGCAGCATCTGTGAAGTGAGGTTAGCAGCAGGACTGGCATATATCACTTACACCAGCACAGTGACACGTCATGCAGCCTCGGTGGATAGCATACAGAAAGCAATGAGTCACGAGTACATTACTAATCTTAGTGCATCTCATCAAATTGATCTGGTAGAACGCTGCTTCACACAGACTGGTATCAATCATCCTGTCTGCTATATTTGAAGGCTCTTTTTTGAGTACTGGAGGAGAACAGGGTAAGGTAGTGTTTATGGGCTTAGGTCAAAGATGTATTAACAGGGAGTTTTGTTTTTCTGACTACTTGACCAGACAGGATATGCTCTTTGAGTTATGAGTGACATAATTTAACATGTGATATAGCTTTTCTTTGGATCGTTTTTTTTCCTGAAAGCAGGCATTTGTTGGCTAAGTAGTTGGTTGAAAGTGAGAAAGGGAGAGCAACAAGTGGATTTGTAGATTAATAGCATCCACATTGACCGCATTACTTGCTTATCATGTCCCATTTTTAACTGTAGCCAGAGTGGTGTGCTCAAACCAGAATGTAAGTACTGCAATGAATGAGCTTAGTTCAAAACAGCAGAATATTGGCAACTGGCTCAATTATAGCTTTTAGAGCCCAATTTATTCTCTGCCCTGTGATGCAATAATCTGTGATTTAAAGCGGTGGTTTGTGTGGTAGCGCTGCAGTGTTTGGCTCTGTTGGCTGGTACAAGTATCTCTGTAAGCACAGGCAGATGGGCTGGATTATTCAAAGGTCAAGACCGTGGGATTAGATTCAGAGATTATCACAGCTCAGTCAGTCTCTGCGATAACGCAGAAGAATGACAGTCGACCCAACCAACCACTCGGCCTCTGCCTTCTTCACATCTGTCTGCATTCTGGCCTTTTATTCACCGTTCACTCAGTATTCAGTTTGAGAACATTTGTAGCAAGAATTAAAGTGTGACACCAATTCAGCATCAATCCTGCTTAGTTTTTGAATGCTCAACTGACTGCACAGAGTCCACTCCACCCTATGATTCAATAACTTGTAGAACCAGCAGTAACAGCTTGATGTAATCATTTTCTGTGTGATGTTATCGGTTTCTCACATTGTTGCGGGGGAGTTTTGGTCCATTCGTCTTTACAGTGTTGCTTCAGTTCATTGAGGTTTGTGAGCTTTTGTTTATGCGCAACTCTTTTAACGTGTAGGCTTTGACTGAGCCATTGCAACACTGATTTTTTTCTTTTTCTGTTATTCTGTCAGAGATTTGCTGCTGTGTTTGGGATCATAGTCCTGTTGCACGGCCCAATTTTGAGTCGGGTAACTTCAAATTTGACTCTAGAATACTTTGTCAAAGTACAGAGGAGTTCTGGCTTAACCTTACAGGTAAAAGAAGTCCAAATGATCACCCCTCCACCACCGGTTTGACACTTGTTATGTGATTTTTACCAAATGTGGCACAGTGCATGATAGCCAAACATCTCAGCTTTTGCTCTCATCTGTCCAAAGGACATTGCTCCAGACATCTTGCAACTTTGCAAGCCTACAATGTTCTTTTTAGCAAGAACCGACTTTCTTCTGGCGACCCTTCCAAACAAGATCATATGTTCGTACAAGTACGCAAACTTTTATGTGCAATGTTACCTCCGCCCGTAGCTTCAGAGATGTAGCGCTGGGTTTTTTGCAGTTTCTCTGCCTGTAATTTTGCACTGCTCAGTCTGGCCTTGGGGTGAATTTGCTGGGACGTCCACTCTTGGGAAGACTGTAGCGTTGTGTTAAAACAACTCTAAATGCGCCAGTCATTTAAACTGCCAAAATCAGCTTTTTTGAAGGTGGTCATGCTTATTGATCCTCAGATAATCAACTTCATCTGATTAGGAATTACTTACTCTCTTTATTCCTATGGAAGCAGTAAGGGTGCACTGAGTTTTTGACAAGACAGAGTGCTGTGAAAGCTTTCTTTTAAACACAACTGTACACAGATCTGAACATGGTATCATTGAAATAAACATACTAATAATACAGTTTTTCAGATATTACAGGTAACCGTGTTTGTCCTCAGTGGAGTAAACTATCCCCGTGTCGAGCTGCAGAAAGTGTTCTGTAAAAACATTTTAACTGCAGCTCTCTTTGAATCATTCATTTAGACAGCTGAGATTTAGCTTCTGATAACAATGAAAATATTTCTTAACTTCAGCTCATGCCCCCGGGGTTTTCGAGCTTGTCCCAGGTGACATCAAGCAAGAGGTGGGTTACTCCCTGGACAGATCACAAGGAGACAGACAACCATTCATGCTCAAATCCACACCTACAACCAATTTGGAATCACCAGTTAACCTAACAGGCATGTCTTTGGACTCTAGAAGGAAGCAGACATGCCCGGTGAAAACCCACACGGGCACATAGAGAGAACACACCAACTTAACACAAAAAGGCCTCAGCTGACGAGCAAACCCAGAACCTTCCTGTGTGACGGGGCAGTGGTAAGCACTGCACTGCTGCTTTATCACTTCATCCCATCAGCTTTACAGCAGCAGCAAAGAGAATGTGAAAGAGTCATTCTCCCCTGTCATTTTGTCATCATAGATTCGATTTTAATGCACTTTTAGTTTGGTAATAAGTTTGTAACATTACCTTCACTTTGCTGAGTTCTCCACTGCTCAGTGCTGCTTCGTATATACAGAGAAAGGGGCTTCAAGCATGAAAAACAGTGAGCACAGGTGAAAAAACTAGCATGTTTGTGAATTACAAAAAAATAGCAATTTAAACAAATAACTAGTTTACGTACGGTTGTTTAACAGCCTTTGCAGAGCAGAGGCAGGATGTCGTGGTGGATGATAGGGGAAGCAGTATTACCAAAACATGTTGCAGTTTTTTAGTTTAAAAGAAGGGAAATGATTGAGGGGAAGGATCTGCTTGTCGTTCTAAACTGTTCTTTTTTTTTTTTTTTTCTTCAGACCAGGCTGTGCGGATGAGTGATTGATGCCAACTACGCTTCTTCAGGTAAACACACACAAGCCCACGTCATCAAAGTTTTTATTTGTTTTTTTTTCTTTGCAAACAAATAGCATGTTGGATTAGGATGGAAGATTATAAAATACATAATGGATTATAGAACAACCAAACCTTTATCTTTTGAAAAAAAAATCAATCATTTTCAGTTTTGTTTTTTCCACTAATAGGATTTTGTCTCGTGTGTGTGTGTGTGTGTGTGTGTGTACTTACGTAGGGCAGAATGGGTGTGTGCGCCCTGCTCCTGCTACTTGGTGTAGCCCTGGGGGGCTCAGCCGAGGATCTTGCCCCTGTCACAGGTATGAGCCATTTCCACATTTAATTCAAATGCCTTTATGTTCTCATTTTTACAGGTTAAAATTACGTACTGTTTTCTTCAACAGGTCCTCCAGATATTACTACCATACCCACAAAGCCATCTACAGCACCCTCCCTCAAGGATGGAGTGCCAGTATCAAACCCTACACACCCACCCACAAAGCTTGCCCAAGCTGTCATTACATCAGCAGCAATCACAACAAAAACCACGATGACAACGACAACGACAACAACAAAAGCAGCAGAAGCAGCAGCTACCACAGACACAAGCCTAGATAGTAATCAGGACACAGAACTCAATAGTTCAACACCCACAGTACAGCTAGCTTCACCTCCTACCCCTCAGGCACCACCAAGCATCAACCTTCCACTTACTCCTAGCATATCGGAAGGAGATGATGAGACCTCAGCCACATCTCCAGAGACTGCAACGACTCCGACAACCACAACAACATCCACCCCTAATAGTGAGTGATGCACACATCATTGTTTTTTTCTCTTCTTGCATATAAACCTTTTAGATTATAGTGAAATAGTTTGAGGATGATGAAAGGAAGATTTCAGATTATTATTTTTTCAGGTAAATTTATGGTAGTTTTTGCCATCGTTCCCATCTCTACTCACACGCACAATGTAGTCAAGGTTAGTGCTGACATCTGAGTACAAGGAGGCCTCCCTAAAAGGTACTCAGATGGGGCAAGAAACACAACATTTCAGATTTCGATTTTACAAGCCTTAAACAAATAAGCTGGTCAGTCAAAATTCCAGACTAGTGGGATTTAAAATCAAGGTTTATATAAGAGCTTTTATAAATATGAATTTTAAGTTCAGAAAAATTTTTTGATGGTGCCCGGTGGTCCCAGATCACACGTGATTGATACATTGTCGTAGCCAACAGAGAAAAATGGTGAAAATGACAAAAAAAACCTCTCGTGTTATAATAAATAAATTATAGTTAGGTCCATCAGTGACACAGTTGGCATGTTTGTTTGTTTGTTTTGTTTTGGGGTTGTTGTTTTTTCATTGCCACAGGATTTTAAATCAAACAATCAAAATTGGATTGTAGTGGCTGTCTTCCACAGTGTGCCTTTCCTGCTCCCCCACCTCACCCCAACTGGTCACAGCAGTTGGCTGCCCCTCCCTGAGGCTGGTTCCTCCAGCTATAAGGGAGTTTTTCCTTCCCACTGTTGTCAAGATCTTGCTCATAGGGGTCTGTTAGGGTTTCTCGCTATTATTGTAGGAGCTATGCCTTATAGTATAAAGCACCTTGGGGTGCTTGTTGGGCACTATATACGGTAAATACAATTCAAAACTGCTGTTTAGGAATTACAGATCTTTTTATACAAGAACTGAATGTGGTCCAGAGAGATGTCAGTGCAAGTGAAGGAGACCTCTGTTGATCATTTCTACAATCAAGAGAGGACTTGAATGGAAAAACAGAGGGTTTACAACAAGGTGCAAACACCTGATTACACTCAAGAACAACAAGGCTAGATTAGACATCTAAAAGAGCCTGCACAGTGCTGGAAAAATCTCTGGACACATGAAACCAAGTTTAATTTGTACCATTTGTACTCATTATCCATTTGCTTCAGAGTGCAAATGGATAATGAGCCAAAGCATTCTGTGAAAGTAACCCAAGGGTTTCTCAAGGCAAAGAAAAGGGATATTCTTCAATGGCCAAATCAGTTAGCTGATCTCAAGCCAGCAGAGCAAGCTTTTCAGTTACTGAAGACAAAACTGAATGCAGAAAGACCCACAAACAAGCAGCAACTGGAGGTGGCTGCTGTAAAGGCCCAGCAGAGTAGTTAAAGGGAGGGAACACTGAATGTTGTGACGTCCTGTGGGTTCCAGACAGACAGTTACTGACTTATTTCAGTAATTGTAATAAGTTATGGCAAAAGATTTTCAATTCATATTTATTTAATTTTATTTATTTATCACCAAATCCCAACAACAGTCACCTCAAGGCACCTTATATTGACCCTACAATAATACAGAAAACACATTAAGTATTAAAATCAGTCCTTGTGAAAATGATTGTAATTCCTAAACAATGAATCCAATATTTTTGTCAAACCTCTTAAATTACAAATGAAACTGCTCTTGAGTCATTTCTCATATTATCCAAACACTGTATATAAATAAAATAATCCAGTTAGATTGCATCAAGACTCCATCTACATCTGAATCTCTTATCTCTGAAAGTGTAGCTATAAAACATAGTATGTAACATATATATTATAAAAAATATTTTAAAACTTTCGCAGCCCTGAAAGAAGAAAAATTAGAACTCGTCTGACCAGTGATGAGAGCCTCCCAACCACAGCTGTCTGTGGAGTAAAGCTGTGTTTAAGAAGTTAATAATTTCACCTTCACTGCAGATGTTCAGTCTTAAGAGAAGTGTAGGAAATTATTAAATTCTAAAAGTTCATACCTTAGTAAATATGTCACTTCTGATTAGATTTTATTCTCTCGATCAGTTTGGCTTTATCTGTTACTAAGCAGAAACCATATCAGCTGATCATCATGTGACGACTGTGTAATCTGCGTTATACTTTAAAACCTTATTCAAACTGTTTGGGTAAGATCAGAGAGCTCTTCTGCTCCATGATGGTGTTATGGAGGTCCATGCGAGTGTGTCCCTTCTGAATAAATTGCCTCTTGGTGCTTTCATGCCTGTAGTTAGAGCCTTCTGCCTGGCATCAGATTGTCTACGACACATTTTTATTCTTATGTATGAACAGATCCTGCCTGAAGCAGAGTAAAAGAAGACAAAAGAGGATAAGGGAATTTGGATATGACCAGACAGCGACACTAGATTAGAACAGCTCCATGAATAAATGAAGATCATGGATTACTTATAAACACAGTGTCAAGGTGTTTTTTTCCTTTAGCTGTGCTCTATTTGTGCAAAAAAGCAGAAGCTGAAAACAGCAAGCAAGTGCGCTTTCTGGTCAAGAGTCAATCTTTAATATTTTAGATGGTTGAACATTTTTCTGCTTTTAGACTCCATTGTCGCAGTGCTGGAAATATCCTGACGTGACATACCTGCATTTGACCACTCATCCACGCATTCACTGCCAAAAACTTTTACATAATAACAAAGTTTTCTTCTTCAGAATCTTAGAGATTTATTAGAACCTTTATTGTGTTAAATAAACAGCATGTTTGTTCAGCTTCAGACTGAAACCTGGGAGATTTCTGGTGTTAGCTTCGTGTCTGTGCGCTGAAAATCCTGCTAATACCCCTGCAAGTGAAACACGAGACCACCAACCTTTTCTTTCACATTAATTATTCATATTACGAAATTACAGAGAAGTATAACAGTCACTGTCGAACGTCACTGGTTGATTTGGAAGATCATTATAATGGTGTAATAATAGCAGGTTGGATTGTATTTATTTTTTCCAGAATATGAAGTGTAGTATTAGACTATGAATTAAGTCTATTGCACGTATTTGGTATTTACCTATGAAGAGTCTAAAATTATAGATATGTAACTTGCAACATTCAGTCATCCATAAAACATGTGATGACATTACACACGAGTCGAATGCTGAACGCTGGCAAAGATTGCATCAAAGAGAAGTAAAGTTCACCACAAGGAGAAACATGCAATAAAAAGAATCATCTACATAAAGCAAACATCAGAAGCCCGGAGAAAAGCGCTTACTTCACTACAAAAGAAGCTTTTTGTATGTTATAACTTCGGTCTTCGGCACGGCAACAAAATTGACCAACAATAGCATAACCAAGAGTAGCCCACAGACCCCGATGGCGCCACACAGTTACAAGATGTTTAATCTAAAACCAGGCTTGGATGCATTAAACTGTCAGTAGCAACATGATCGTTGTGTCCTGTTGGCTTCTTGTTCATTGAGTTTATTTTTCCATCTAGCTATCACTTACAGTTAGAATTAGAAGGTGCTCTGTGTATTTAAAAAAGTCTTTTATTACCTCCTAATTTTGCAAAACTGCCTGCTAGAAGGGTAGAAGGGTGCTAGAAGGGTAATGGGAGTGCTTTCCAATTTACTTGAAAATCTCTACTTTAGCATAAAATTGTTAGATTCATAAATGAATAACAAAATGTCTGCTTCTTTTAATTTCACTCCTACCAGTCTCTGAAATAAAAATGGAATAATGAAAGCATCCGCTGACCATTTTTTAATTTAATTGATTTTTTTGGTACAACAACACATACCTGATGTGTTTGTAGATGTTCCAATAGGGGTTCCAATACACATCAAGCTACCTTAAGTCCTGGTCAATGTAAATGTGGCTACACAGCACTGTAGGGCATGTCTGACATAATCATCATGGGTTCACAGGTGTTATGTAATTGCTCTATTGTCTATCTCTGGCCGTCTGTGAGCTTTGTGTGGAAAGTTGCAAGCAGTTGTAAATGGCATTAGATCCGTCAAGGCTGTGTCAGTTCCACATGATACTCACAGCCTGTTGTGCTCTTGTTCTGTTCAATGTAGACATTGTCCGAAGGGGAACACTGAAAAGTCCTGGGAATTGTGCGAGGAATAAGCAACACAACTGGGCGTCGTTCCAAAATACTTCTCCCAGAAAGTGTGTACAGAGCTAGAAGTCAAATGATGCATTCTTTGCAGCATAGTTTGTCTGCAATGTTGAGAACTTTCTTGAATTTAGCCCGCAGAAGAGCTGACGTTGTCTTTCCATTGTGATCACCACAGTGCAGGTTTCTAGAAAATCCTCTCCTTTTGTTTGGCCCTAACGTGTCTTACTGCCGAGTCATCGACACACAAACGGCAGCCATTATTTGCACACCAAACGACCCTTGTTGTTAGGGCAAATCTCATGTCTTTTGTTCCAACTGTGGCAGTGAAAGGTCACCAGAAGACCACAGGGTCTTCAAATAGTAACTTTTGCACATGGTGGTGACGTATACAAAATGTCAAGTAACAGCCCAGTAACATCACGAAGAACAGGTAACTTGGCAATGTGACTGCAATCCTTTCCTGCTAGTCACGAACATCACAGCAGGATAGAGGCTTGTAGAGACTTGATATGTAAAAAGTGCTTAAAATTTGCTCTTAATAATTCAGATTGAATTCACAGCAAACCTCTTTAAAGTTTCAGTGTTTTATACCATCATCCTGTGTGTGCTGTCATCTTGGGTGTAACCAGTTTTTGACCTTCACAGTTAAACTGTGATTTCTGCTTATTCTTAAGGGACAGCCTGTTGCTCTCTCCATTTGTGGCTTTTTCCTTCTTAAAGCCATGCAATGAAATATTAACATGGACGGCCATTCTGGAAGGGAAAAGTGCAGGATGATGTTGAAAGAGTCCGAGCTCACTGTTGGCAGACAACAGAGGAGGACCCGCTTTAGCTGTCAGTTAGAGGGCCTCACATTTGACTCCAGAATACTTATACAGGAGTTCATGGTTCACTTAGTGACTGCAAGGTGCTCATAGTCCTGTGGCTGCAAAACAAGTCCAAATCCTCACCCCTCCACTGCTGTGCTTGACAGTTATGCTGTTAGGTGTTAATGCTGATTAACCTGTTTGTCCAAACATTGCACTATGACCAAATATCTCGGCTTTAGTGTCATCTCTCCAAAGGAAATTGTTCCAGGAGTCTTGTGGTTTGTTCAGATTCAACTTTACAAAGCTAAGCTGTGCTGCCGTGTTCTTTTTAAAGAGAAGAGGCTTTCTCCTGGCAGCCTTTCCAAACAAACTGTACTGGTTCACTCTTTTTCTGTTTGCGTTGTCATGAACTTTAACATTTAACATGCTAATTGAGGCTCGAGTAGAGTCTGAGATGTAGCTCTTGGGTTTTTTTTGCAAGGTCTCTGCTTATTAGACATCTATTTCTGAGAAGATTGTGGCTTCAGACCAACAAACTGTCAGATGTTCTGCTTATATATAGTTGGTCACACTTGCTGATGATCAGTTAATAAAGCGCTTTTAATTAGCAGCTCCTGGCTGCTCACTGCTGGACAGCATAGAGTCCTGTGAAAATGTCCTTGCTTGTTTTTGTAGATATAAAGATTGTCACCCTCTATAAACAAGGGGGCATTAGCTATTCTGCTCTCTTATGAGTTAGCCTAATTTCCCCCTGAACCACTGAGAACTTCACTGTAGTATTACATGTAACAACGTGCTATTGTGTTTATTCTTTACATACAACAAATTTTGGATTTGCTCGTGATTGTGCTTTCCTTTTTTTTTTTTTTTTTTTTTTTTACTCTGGCAGTAAAGGCAGTTGTTTGATTTGCCAGCTGTTAAGTTGTGAATCAGCTTTGAGTTTTTGAATGTCGAAAGAGAACTTTAGTGCCTCAACCTATTCTTTGACATCAGTTATATTTGGTGTGTTGGTAACATTACTCTTCTACACATTTTGTGCACCAAGAACACAACATGTCTGCTGTTAAATGTGGACGTTAAGCTAATCAGCATTCACATTTAGCAAGTTCAGCACATGCTTTTATGGCCCACCAGAACACGAGAATAATTTAGTAATGGTTTTGGAATTTGGCATCTAACCAAAGCACTGAATCAGATCAGGTGTTGACTCCCTCCCCCGAAAATTCTGTGCATTTATCGGTTATTCTGCCCTTTCCCTTTGTGCCTCGTGTAGGTGACGAAGATGCTGGGGACATGCCGATCATAGCCGTGATGGTGGCCCTGTCCTCCCTGCTGGTCATCATTTTCATCATCATAATCCTCTACATGCTCAGGTTGGTAAACTACGGTTGATGTTTGTCAGACACGGAGACCTGTGGTGAGGGCCTGAGGTGCTGCTGTTACCATGGCAATGACTGACTGCCATTCTGCTGTGAGACAAAAGTAGTGTGTTTTTGTGAGAGAGCGAGATCAAGTAAGAGTGTGTATCTGTGTTAAAATGCACTTTGATCTTTGTTGATCGACAGGTTTAAGAAGTACAAACAAGCAGGGAGCCATTCGAACTCCTTCAGACTGACCAATGGCAGGTCAGACGACACAGGTAAAAGCAATCGCGCATCCCTTGTCAGCTCTGGGTGACTGTGTGTTTGTGTGTGCTTTGTATTTGTTGACAGATACGGCAACAATCTCGGTGAAATACTGAGCTTATTTGATTTGGGTCATTTGGGCAAACATGCACAGCCAGGTTGACCAGACTTGTTAGTCAGTGTTTTTTCCCCGATAAGCTTAGATTGATCTTACTTCCCCAACTGATAACATTTCCCTGGCTCACTGCTGGAGGAAGCTTTTGTTCACTGTGATTACCTAATCAGCAGAGCTGCAGTTAGTCCTATATGTTGCAGCGCTGACTCACATCGCCCTCTGCTGTGCGTTTCAAGAAAAGACAGTGAATGATGAAGTCAGTGTTGCATGATGTAAGTCATCTCTAGTCTCATGCTCTTACCCATGTGTTTATCTCTACCTGTCTCACCCCTCCCGTTCCTTCCCCTTCTCCTCGCTCCTGCCTCCTCCCTTCCTGCTCATTGCTACAGAACTCCAGAGTGTGCCGCTATTGGCCCGCTCACCCAGTACAAACAGGAAGTACCCGCCGCTTCCCGTGGACAAGCTGGAGGAAGAAATGAACCGTCGCATGGCTGATGACAACAAGCTCTTCAGAGAGGAGTTTAATGTATGGCACACTCAAGCAAGCACTCTATGATAGCATGCAACTCTGTTGGTTTAATTAGTAAATCAGAATGAAAAACTTTAAATGAAAAAGTATAGATATTTGTATTAAAGGACAAGTAACAGTTCAAAAGTCATATTTAGACTTGGCTAATTCTGGAGGCACAGTCTCCAGTAAATTTAGAGCCACATGAGACTCAGTTGTTACATAATTACATTTAATGTAGGAAAAGTAATGGATTAAAGGGTAAGGAGCCGTGTTAGTCACTCCACGTGGTAGCAGTACAAATGTAAGGCTGATGATTCCATTTCATGAAGAAGAAATGTTGAAGAGAAAAGGTTAAGGAGCCACTGGCTTAAATAGTTAACCCTGTTTGCACAAAATGAGAGTTTATTTCTAAAGCACATTTTAAACAAGCTCAGCTGACCAACATGCTGTACAGTTTATATTAGGTATAGACTATACATAACAGTCACTAAATCAAAAATAAGCATACACTATAACCAAATAAAAGAAGCAAATAAGACTGTTTGCATTATAAAAGCCAGGATACTTTGTTCAACTAGACCTGAAATTAAGTGACAACAAATAGGTTTTTAAAAGTGTTTTAAAATAAAGTAGGCAGCTAAACTGTGGTGAATAAATAAGGATGAATCCTGATCAATGCACAGACCATACTGTGCAGTCACACTAAATGAGTTTGTGATGTGCATTAGGTTCAGTTGGCAAAAAGAGCAGGAAATTATCTTTATGGTCACACTGATGCAAATCTCTGCTGTCTATAAATATGTCTGTGTTCTTCTCCTGTTTTAGGCACTGCCAGTCTGCCCCATTCAGGCAACGTGTGACGCTGCCTCTAAGGAAGAGAATAAAGAAAAGAACAGATATGTGAATATCCTGCCATGTAAGTGAAACCTCGTCTCTCAGACTGATACTGACTGACACAAAAAACAGATCTCGTAGTTTCAAAAAGAAAAAAGTCACAATTAAACTGAGGTGGAATTAACATGCGTCATTCTTTCTCTCCCAGATGATCACTCCAGGGTGCATCTCTCATCTCTGGAGGGAGTCCCAGACTCTGACTTTATTAATGCCTCATTTATAAATGTTTGTATATACATTGAGCTTCTTTTCCACAGTTCTGCTTTTTACCGATCACATTTTATTCAGTGTCATGCTAATGTGTCCTCGCGGCCTTTTACTTCTGCAGGGTTACCAAGAGAAGAACAAGTTTATTGCAGCTCAAGGTGAGGCTGGCAGTTGCAGTCAGGCAGAAACAAACTGTGCCGTCGTTCGCTAATAATAAACCTGATTGTGCTTCTTGATTGCTTCATCTGTCTCAATCTCTCAGGGCCAAAGGAGGAAACTGTAAATGACTTCTGGCGTATGATCTGGGAGCAGAACACAGTCACAATAGTCATGGTGACCAATCTGAAGGAGAGAAAAGAGGTGAGAGAGCTGGACACATGATGATGATGATGATGCTTCTTTTGAGCTAATTTGATTTATGTGATGTTATAACAGCTTTTTAACATATGAACGATTGCATTTGTATCCACATTCATAATATAGTTAAGATGGTAAATTGAGTGCTCCTTTAAAGCCCCCCTTGTATGAGTCCTTATGCAAAGACCTTCACAGCATGACTTAACCTGTCTTTGTTTTCTCTACTGTACTTGTTCTGTTAATCCTACAGCAATACTGTAATACCTGAGTGTTTCATTACATGCACTTCTTTACGCATGTGCTTTGTCTCGAATCACTCTGTATTTTTTAGTGTAAGTGTGCTCAGTACTGGCCGGACCAGGGCTGCTGGACATATGGGAACATTCGGGTGTCTGTAGAAGACACAATGGTTCTAGTGGATTACACCATCCGCAAGTTCTGCATCCAACAGGTACCATGCTTGTCCTTTAACTGTTGAGCTTTACTCATTGTTTTGAAGTTTATTATCAGAATAAGTTTCCATGCCTGGTTTATCAGTGTAAAGTCTGTTCTGTACATACTGTGAAATTTGTTGTGTGTGTTTTGTTTTTTTTTATATATTCTGGTTTACTTTATGGTGTGTGTTGTTTGTGTCTCAGGTAGGAGATGTTTCTGGGAAGAAGCCTCAGCGCCTCATCACCCAGTTCCATTTCACCAGCTGGCCAGACTTCGGGGTGCCCTTCACCCCTATTGGAATGCTCAAGTTCCTAAAGAAGGTCAAGGCCTGCAACCCCCAGTATGCTGGGCCCATTGTTGTTCACTGCAGGTAAGTAGGTGTGCTTCACGCCGCCCACTGTGTTTTTGTTATGTATTTCTCTGCACACTACTTGCAATTCACAAGATCATGTTTCCTTCTGTCAGTGCGGGTGTGGGGAGGACTGGTACCTTTATTGTGATCGATGCCATGTTGGACATGATGATCGCGGAAAAGAAGGTGGACGTGTTTGGCTTTGTCACCAGGATAAGAGCCCAACGCTGTCAAATGGTTCAGACAGATGTAAGTGGAGTATCAACACAAAGCACCAACGGTAGATTCATGATTATAATGCAGAAGCAAAAACCTAGACACTAACTACTGAATTATCAAAACTCTGTATCGGAGTCATTTATTCACGATTTCCTTTTATTCCGTCTTGCTCTGCACAATCATCACTCTCTCCCACAGATGCAGTACGTTTTTATCTTCCAAGCGCTGTTAGAGCACTATCTGTACGGAGACACAGAGTTAGAGGTGACCTCACTGGAATCCCACTTGGCCAAACTCTATGCGCCCTCACCTGGAGCTGGCTGCAGTGGTCTGGAGGCTGAATTTAAGGTCTGCTTATGTGTTCTTCCGTAGACAAATTATTCTCTGTTACTCCCCTCCTTTTTGCATTATTTTGTATCAATTGAGGTTCCTACTAGTAATATTGTGAAGTTCAAAGTAATTTAAACTTTTGCTTGTTATCTTGTAATTTCTAGAAACTGACATCCATCAAGATTCAAAATGACAAGATGAGAACGGGCAACCTTCCTGTCAACATGAAGAAGAACAGAGTTCTGCAGATCATTCCATGTGAGTCGAGCTATTTTAGTTGTGCGGTGTGGGTTTTTATTTGGCGCCTATATGAATTAGTAATGCATAAAAACAGCGTATTTATTAATGCATATGCTCCTGTGCAAACGCTTAAAGCTTTTTCCATTAATCAAGAGAAATGCTTCTCCTTTATTCTAACAGACGAGTTCAACAGAGTGATCATTCCAGTCAAACGAGGAGAGGAGAACACCGACTATGTCAATGCTTCCTTCATTGATGTGAGTGTAACAGTGTCCGGATTAGAGTGGAGCATTTCATTTCATTAATGCGTGCAATCGATCGGTTTTTTTTACATCTACCTTTTTCCCTCCGCTCTTGTTCTCTCTCTTTTTTTGCATCATTAAACTTTTTCTCCGTGGACATCACTCCTGTCTCTTTCCTCCTTGTGGTAACAGGGCTATCGTCAGAAGGATGCTTATATGGCGAGCCAGGGGCCCCTGCAACACACTATAGAGGACTTCTGGAGGATGATCTGGGAGTGGAGAAGCTGCTCCATAGTCATGCTCACTGAGCTGGAGGAGAGAGGCCAGGTCTCTGTGTGTGTCTGTGTGTGTGCAGTTATTGATCTGGTATTAGATACCGAATCAGTAACTGGTAAAGATAGAATATTGATATCGGGACTGATTCCAACTGGATGCTACCAGTCTTGTATAATGTATTACTTGTGGCGTCACATTTCTCTTGTGAGACACTAGCAAATATTATGTCACACACATACTGCTGTTGACTGTCTCTCTCACAGTATAAAGCCTTATGCACAAACAACACAAAACTACACAGCAAGCTAAAAAAGCAGCAACTGAGAGTGCGAGAGTTTGAGTGCACGCTCTCACTGGTGTCTCCGTTTTCAAAGATCATTTCTTCTACTGTGAATCAACTGGATTTTGACAGTTCAGTGGCGAATAGGAAGTGAGGAAATGACCCTCTTATCACTGGTCACTTTTAATTACATTACATATGACAGGCTGGCAACTTCAGTCAACTGTTTTATCTCCATTAAACGCTCGATTTGTTGGGAAATAAAATCTTACATGTACTGTTCAATTCAGTGATACCTATAACTGTACTACTTTGATATTAGAAACATCTTAATTCTGGGGTGAATTGTGAAGTGAAACGGTGTGTTTCTGCATGTGTGCATCTGGCTTGCATTGTACAAATTGCAGTACATGTGCAGAACTGTTATTTTGCCAGTGGACATGTTTTTATCATGAATCTCTATTAACTGCACTATAAATTATTCCCAGCAAGTAAAAGCAACTTTTTCTTTTTTTTTTTTTTTTTTTGGAAAGCTCAACAGTAACGGTAAATCCCTTTTTAAAGGCCAGAATTAGAAATAAAGATTCCAGCGTTACCAGTTCAGTTTCATTTTTTTTTCCTTAGTTTTTGTAATTAATGTGTAATAAATGTTCTCTCTGTGTTCCAAGTAGATGGATGCAGTACTAAAGTACTACATATACAATATAAAAATTAGCATATATTTCAGATGTGTCTGACATTTTAAATCTGCTTGGTATTTTATGACTTCTAACATGTCATCAACCTTTATTTGACTTTTTTCCATGTCCTGTGTCCTATAGGAGAAATGTGCTCAGTATTGGCCCAGTGATTCAGCAGTGACCCATGGAGACATCACAATTGAGCTTAAAAGAGAGGAAGAGAACGAGAGTTACACAGTGCGTGACCTCTTGGTCACCAACACCAGGGTAATAAAGGGCTCAATGAAATGATGAAATACTATAAAACAACCGAGCAGTTCTAACATGGAACAAACACATTATCTGTTTATTATCTGTTTTATCATCCATCTTTCCAGGAGAACAAGACTCGAGTAGTGCGTCAATTCCATTTCCATGGCTGGCCAGAGGTGGGCATCCCCACTGATGGTAAAGGCATGATCAACTTAATTGCTGCAGTGCAGAGACAACAGCAGCAATCTGGCAACCACCCAATCACTGTGCACTGCAGGTAAGAAAATACAGACACACACAAACCCCTAACCTTTGAATTTGTATGTGCCAGTCTAACAAAATTTACGGAGATAAATGCGTAACATTAATATAATTACATTTTTTTCTGTTGTACACTTCTAAACTGCCCTGCAATTGTAGGTGCTGGGAAACTGTTCCTCTAAACAAACCACAGGAAAAAACAGCTCAGACTAATTGTTCTCTTCTTCCTTATGATATTTTAACTGCTCCCAGATCAGTTCCTACCCTTTTTTTGTTTCTAGCAAGTACGCTCAAAACAAATGTTATTTGCATGTGTTATTTCTGCAGGCTCGGACTCCAGCGTGCATACTGAGGTTTGCATTTTTGGCTGTGTTTGTGTTTACAGTGCTGGTGCTGGCCGGACGGGGACTTTCTGTGCATTGAGTACAGTTCTGGAGCGGGTGAAAGCAGAAGGGATCCTGGATGTCTTCCAGACAGTGAAGAGCCTCAGACTGCAGAGACCCCACATGGTGCAGACACTGGTAAGGACTTATTACACTTGAACTTGAACTTTTCATTTATTATAATGCCCCATTATGCAGCAAGTTTGTCTTTGATGAGGAGAGTTTGCTTTCATCACACTGACTTCCTTGAAAGATGCTCTTATTGATCTTGTTTAGGTGTTTCAAATGTTCAGACTCAGCTGGCTGTAGACGCTTAATGGAAAACCCTAAAAACTGAGTCGAGTCAAGCTGAGTGGGTAATACTGCAGTTCCTAGTAGAAAAGGGGCGTATGTAGCTTCTGGGTCTGAAAACTGAAGCTAATGTGGAAGAGTATTAAACCCACATTCTTTCTATTGACCAGTGCCTCCGTTGTCCTGTAGAGGTCTATGAGAAAAGGGACCCTTGGCTCTCTTGCTCTGTGACATCTGTAAAAACTAAGTCAGTATTTTCAAGAGTCAAAAAGGGAGATAAAGCAGGTTGATTGACAAGCTGCTAGCCTGAGAGTACGCAGTGCCTCTCAGATTGTGGGCTCGATGACTTCAGTGACTGAACTGTCACAGATTGATAGCTCCAGCTGATGTAGCTGTTTTTTTTTCTCTCTCCCCTTTGCAGGAGCAGTACGAGTTCTGCTACAAAGTGGTTCAAGAATACATTGATGCTTTTTCTGACTATGCCAACTTCAAGTAGGGACCTGCCATTGATGAATGGATGAATAGATATCCACATGCACTTCATAAAAGCATATACACGCTCCAGAGCACACACATTCAGTATGTTGCCATGCAGAGAGCTGCGTATCCCCATCTGATGGATCTTTGAAAAAACAACAACAAAAAACTCATCACAGCTTGATCTGTGGATGGGATTGAACTGCCCGGAGGAAAAGGGAAAAGAGGTCTCCTCCCAAAGGACAGAACAGGGCAGTGCAGCTGGACAGAGAAAAAAACTGAGATGCCTTCTTGAATATTTTGTAATGATGTTAATACAGCCCTTCACCCCTATTTTGCTTTCCATCTTCACCCCCCCTCCCCAATATGTATATATATACCTAACTGTGTTGCATTTTATTATTATGGTTTTAGACACAGTTTTGAGTTTGGCTGCATTTTAGGGTGGCACCTGTAATGTATTTTATTGGTATAAATATATAAATATATATGACTATAAATCTAATGCTTTGGTGGCTAATGTACAACAACCATTTGTTTTTATTTTTTGTAAACACCTTGGGGACAGAGACCTAAAACATTTTAAACTTTGCCCGAGCCACACTGTAGCAACTTTGTGTGGTAGCAGAAGTTTCTACATTCACCCACAGACCCTGAACTGTTTTTCACTCCTCAGACATTCACACAAGCAGTTTTTCTCTACATTGGGTCGGTTGCCTCGATTTGGCAAAAAAAAAAACAAACAGCTTTCCAAGCCAGTTACAGTTTCTCTCTGTTAGGTTTCAGGGGTTCAGAGGTAGCTCATTACTGGAGATCGGAATCTCTGATGTAGCTCATAGTCTCAGGTTTTAATACGTGTAAACGTACACCCTAAATACCAGGAGCCGCTAATTATTCTTTGAGCGTCTGTGTGTGTTTGAACTGGAGCACAAGCTGGCAGAGAGCGCTGTGGCGTGGTTCCACATCGCTTTCTCGTGTCTGCAAAGTGCCAAAGTCCTTCACTTAGTCGGGTATGTAGCTCTGGAGTCTGGAGACTTTCATCTTTAGACGTTCAGAACAGCAAAACTTTTGAGCTATCCAAGGATCACTAATTAAAACATTGAGATTTTATATGCCCCGTACACTCAAGACATGTAGTTTTATTAAGGCTTATATGACGTTCTAGGGTCTGTTACGGTATCAGCAGTAATGTTGATGATGTTGGCGAGCCAAATCATAAACAGTAACTCATTATTGCATCATACAAATCAACAATACCCAGCATTTGTTTTGTTTACATAAGCACTTCAGTATTTTTTTTTTAAATTTTGTAGACTGTATTTCCTTTCTGTCTGGGTTTATAGTTTTCCTTTGAGCCTGCTGGGATTTACTGTCTTTTTTCCCTCCTTTTCTTTTTTAAATATTTGGCGTCGGGTCACGAGACTGCGCTGTCACTCCTTCAGAGCGATGCCTTTTTAATTCCCATCATGAATATTGATAACTGAGGAATGTTTTCTTTTACTCGAATGCTGTTGCTAACAATTTCTCTCAAAAATGGATTTGTTGTTACTTTAAAAGAGGAAATGTGCCATGCAATGCTTTTTTTAAATGAATGTCGTAGGATGGCGCTCAGACTTGAACTACAGTGTTTTTATTTAATCCAAGGTCAACATTGAGGCCATGCCCTTTTTTGATTGTAATAAAAGATAAATGATGTCTGTTAACCGCAGGGTTTTAGGTCAGTCCGCTCAGGAAATGACTGATGCCAGGATGTTTAAATTTACAAATTGAACATATTCAACTTGAGTTGATCTCTGCAGCTGTGTCACCTTCAAGTGGTACTGGCTTCCACCAAAGTCAGGGTATTCAGATATGATCCCACAGCTGGATTTTAAAAGACTGTAATAAAAAATGTAATCTTTTTTTTTCCTCCTTCTTTTAGAATTTTCCAGCTAGTTCAGTGTTTCTTATTGTAGCTTTTAACTGTAAACAGACCCATACTTGTGTATAATCTACATTACATTAGCACTCCTTTATTTAATTTATTTTATTAAAAGAAGGAGCACAATCAAGTGTGTCAAACTGATAGTGGCTATATCGTTTTTAAAAATAATAAATTTTGAGAAGGGTTGATCGCATCAATGTTGATTGTTTGAACACTTATGCACTCTTTGCACCAAATGTAAAGCCCTTAAAAAGTACAGAACCAAATGAGAGCTAAGGTCAAAAAGATATGGCCTTGATTTTTACAATATGGTGACTATACTGTGTTTGATCTGTTGAAGGGTTTTCAGGTCTCAAAGCCCTAGGCTGATTACTTAAAAGTAGCGGACAGCTAAGCTGACCAGTCACTCAAATCACTGTTGGCTGTGAGTGGGTCATGTTCTTCATTTCAGGTCTTTTTGTTCCAAAGCATCACAAGTGCTAACACGATTGGTTAGGTTCCATTATGTTTTTCATTTATTTACATTGACACTCACTGGGTGTTTCATCAGGTTATAGAAGAGGGGATGCTTAGCGTTACTGTCTGTTCTTAAATTACAGGGGTTTGTTGTGCACGTTTCAATCATGTGATCATGTCTCACTGCAATTTGACCACAAAACATGACACTGTGCCAAACTGTGAGACCCAATATTTTGTTAATTTTGTTATTATAAGTGAACTGATGAAGTGCCTCACGGGTAGGTTTTCAAAACAAATGAATCATCCCTGGAGTTTTCTTAACTCGCATGCATTTCCTCATGTTTCACCTGTTGACCAATGACAAATCCTTTTTGTGTGACAAATTGAGGGAGCCAGAACCAAGTGTGGGTCAGTTATTCTTTCACATTCCCTGTAGTTGTATATTTGTGGATTTCGTGCTTGTGTACATCAAACTAACATTGACACCTTTATTTTATTTTTTTTCAAATGCATAGTATTTTAATTTCATTCCATATCAGCTGAACGTGGGATCCATGACTAGTAATCAAGTGTTGGTACCCCGAATGTAGAACTAAAACACAGAAATAGGATTTGCATCCTTTACCACCAAGGGAAACCAGTTACCCTTGTTTTATCCCTTTATTCCAGGAGTTTTCCCCCACTGGAGCGTTTTGAATGCCCTTATGAAACTCAATCCACGGTCTCCATTTCTAGAAAGGGAGACAGCAGAAAACTGTTGCCCAACTTTTCTCTTCTCATCACCTTCTCTTTGTCTCCTATTCATCTCCGCTCACTTGTTGCTTCCTTTTTATCCTTCACTTTCCCTCTTGAACCATTCCTCCCAGTGGTCAACACCCTCTCCGCTTTTGTACATAATGTAAGGTTATTTATAATTCATTCCTGTCTGCTGCCTTGCTTATTTTATTTTCTATTCCCTCCTGTAATTTTTTTTTAAAGATGTATATTGAACTGTATCGGGACCATTTTCAAATGTATTACAGATGTGTTTCGGCCATTTTTTAATTTGGTATGATTGTCTTAAGCAAATCCTATTTTTTATTTTGCCTAAGTTTGTTTCTTGTGGTTTTTTTTGTTATTCAACATTTGAATATATGTATATATAATTATATATGATAAAATTATATATAATTATATAATGCCAAATGGCCTTTCTAAGCAAGATACTGTTCAAACCTAATAAAGTGCTTGAGATTTTAACCTCTTGTCAGCATACATCCCATCTCTAAGTACAATTTGTGCGTCCACGTTTTCTCTGCTTCTTTAAAGTCACGATGATCTGACGCACATGTACAGCTCACCTCTCAATAACTAATGCTGGTGCTGTGGTGCCAAATAATTGACTATGGGTTGTGGTTACCTTAAGGATCAGGCACTCCTGCTCTTGAAAGATTTCCAGTCAATATCGAACCCTTTGCACCATTCATTCACTGGTGTTGTTGAAGTATTGAAAGGTATAAAGAATGGAAAGCGACTATTTTTGGTAGTGTTAGTACTGAGTTAACCCTTAACCCTAATATTACTCGGTGTGATGGGTACAGTATTTATTTTTATTGACACTGACAAGAAATTCCTAATTTTATATCAAGAGCTGAAAAATGCTGTGATTTAAGAGGCAGCTTTAAGTCAAAAATGTTAACACAAAGTCTGCAACACCTACTGAAAGAACTGGATGTTTAGCAACAAACCTTTCACTGTCGAGCCTAATCTGCAGATATCCATTTTTAAACGGGGCTAGTTTCACTTACGCGCCAACATGAGATTCAATTTTATTTATATATATATAATCACATCAGCCACCTCATATCAGTTGCCTCATATTGCAAGAACCCTACAATAATACACACAAATATGTAAAGGAAATACCTTTAGTGAAAATGGTTTCATTTCTGCTTCGTAGGGTGAAAAAAATACATTAATAATGACCAAACTTAGCCCTCTAAGTTAATTATAGTATTTGATGAATAAGGCAATGGGAAAACGAATTGGCCATTAAGGTTAAATTTTTACATCAAAATGTACTGATTTTATTAATGGTCAGCTTGGCCTGTTGTAGCATCTACCACTGACTGATTATGTCTAATGAGTTATGTTACATCTGTAGCAACATATGCAGTCACTTCCTGGGTGTGAACTGAAACATAAATACCTTTTCTCCTCTAATTGACAATAATGTCACCTGTGGATTGGTCAGGAATCCAGTGTATTTGTTCCTCTTCCTATCAGATCCCCCTGAGGTGTCAGCAAGGTCAGAGAGAAAACGTGTGGTGGTTCATTGTGGTCAATACTGGTGTAAAAAGTAGGAAATTGAAGCTTCAGACATTGTATGGCTAAGCATTCTTACTTAAAAGGCCCTCCCTGTTGAGAGCCAGTAATGAAAGCAAGCTGACCGTGTATAAGGTTTATCCTCAATGAGCACTGACTGTGACAGAATGATGATGGATCTCACTAATAATGACTTGAATGTCTTATTTAAATTGACATAGTGTAGAAGAGGATATTGGTGGTATAGATGGGTGTCAGTGCTGTTTACAGATGATAATTGGAATTGGTCGGACCGCATGTACGTCTCGTCCCCATGGATGATTCATTTGACCCCTTAGAAGAAGAGGGAGTCAAAGGGGTCAAAAATGGGCGGGGAAGAATAAGGAAGACAATGATGTGTGCTGGGGGATTGGTCTATATATTGAGGGGAAGAAAGAGGGAGCAGAGAATCTCTTCAGTAAAACACCTCGGTTGTACCGCAAGCTGATTTTAGCACTAAATCCACCAAAGGAAAAGAACATTTTGAAGTGAACCCCTGCAGGTACACTGAGGGAAACTTGGACTGATAAAGCTGTGAAATCTAAGACTAAGGTAAGGACAAATGACTACATTTCTGCCCAGTTTTAGTAGTTTATCTAAAACTATTATTCGATTCAAGATCTGATACTTTCAATATTTACTTTCAGAATGACAAAGGACAACTAGAATATTGTACTCAAAATTGAGTAAATGATAGAAGCGCCGAAAGCAGGGATGTCAAACTCATTTTTCTTTATAAGTGGGAAAAGCTGTAAAATTTGTGAAAATGCAGTAAAAAGTTCAAAAATGTATGTGTTCCTTCACGTTTTCCAGAGCCATCCAGTGGGCCGCGATTGGAGTCTTTGCAGGGCTGATTCTGGTCTGCGGGTCTTACGTTTGACACCCCTGGCTTAAAGTGATGTTATGTAAAAGTTTTCCAAATGCAGTGAAAAATTTGGATGTTCGCCTGAAATGATAGCCAGCATCCATAATAATATAGCAAGTTTGCACTGAAATGTTTTAGCTCAGATCTTAAAATTAACTTTATTGCAGCTAACAACACTTTTCTTTTTAGCTTTTATTGCAGGAAATTCTCAATAAAGAATGTGTTCTTCAAATATTTTTCAAACTAACTCTATGTCCATTCTTCTAGGTGGGAATATCATGTGTGTGTCTCGACTGGCTTTGCTCTTGGGGCTGCTTCTCTGTGTGGGGGCTCAGCTGTCCTTTGCCCAGCACTGGTCCCATGGTTGGTATCCTGGAGGAAAAAGGGAGCTGGACTCCTTTGGCACATCAGAGGTTGGGATAAGTGTTTGTGTGAATAATTTAACCAATCACTGAGTAGTTTCTGTTGAGAATGAAGATACCCTTTATCCCTTAACCTCAATCTGTTTTGCTTCTTAGATTTCAGAGGAGATTAAGCTGTGTGAAGCAGGGGAATGCAGCTACCTGAGACCCCAGAGGAGGAGTATCCTGAGAAACATTCTTGTAAGTGAGAAAAGCAGAGATGAACAGTAGCATGTTTAATGGTACTTGAATCACAATGTCTTGCCATCAGTATATTTCTTATGATCATATGATCATGAGATTTTGTCTACTCTGAAATCTGACTGACATTGACTGAAAATTCTTGACTGACATACACATATTAGTGAAGTTGTGCTTATCCAGCCATAGTGTGCATATCTGTGTGTAGCCTGTATTGATTTCTGTGTATTAGTCTAATGCCATACTAAATTCTTTCCACAGCTGGATGCCTTAGCCAGAGAGCTTCAGAAGAGAAAGTGACATCTTTCCAGAGACGGCTTTTCTATAGTAACCCACTTCCTTTGTATTTCTGCCTTGACGTGATTTTGTGATCATCTGGCCTTGCTGTTTGTAATGTTTGTCAGTAAATTTGTCTTGTTTTTTTCGATGTGAAAATGATGTCCCAGAATAAAATATCTATTTTGATATTAACTTGTTTTTTTTTCTTCATTTTTGGTGCAGCTAATGATATGAATATAAGGCATAGAGAGAAAACACTGACTTCTTAGATGATAAAAAAGTAGCAAATACATAAATATGAATCAGTTTCATTTACATACTAAGGATCCGGGTCCTGCTGTGCATGCGCAGAGTCGTGATTTTAGATATTTCGATAGAAGAAGTAAATCATTTGAGCATAACAGAGAGATTTTCCCATTGCCGTTTCTGATTATTCGTTAAAGGATTTTCATGAAAACAAGTCTTTAAAATACACAAGACGAAAAAATACGGAGGATGTAAGTTATTAAAACTAGCTTTCCTGTACCAGGACTACAATACTACTGCGCATGCACGTTCAGGTAGGGAAAAAAAAAGATGGACGACACAAGTGGCTGTACTTCGCTAACTGCGGAGTCAGACTCTCAAAATAACATTGCCAGTATCCCTAACGCGACTTCTGTCACAGGTGCTGACAAAGTAATAAACAATAAAATAGATAGTACCCAGGTTGAAGGTGAGTTGTCTTCAGAATGTGAAAATTCAGCCGTATGGCACCCTACCTGCTGCGCCTTTGTTAGCTTTTCTGCTATGTGGCTAGCCAGCTCATTATTCTAGTGAGCTCGTTAGCTGCTTAGCTAAATTTGCTAACGTCGGCTGCCTAACGTTAATCTGCTTTAACGTGAGGGGCTTTCAGAATTTTATAGCGGTCTCTACGAGGAGGATAGTAGAAACTATCGCCCCGAAAATCTCCCTCTTACCCTTGGCCCAGCTTGATGATTAAACCATGAACAGTTAGGGTACTTTTCCTTATGTTGTTTGTCTCAGAGCTAGTACCAGCAAGTTCGACCCCCACACGAAACGAAACAGTCCCTTTAAATGATTCCATATACCGGTAGTTAATGCTAACCGATTCGTCGACTAACCGGTTTTAGCAGCAGAAGCCATAAACTGTTAAGTGGATGACATAATTTATTTCATCCTACATGGGAAAGCTAGTCTAATTGTAAACTTAGTATGAAATGTCGCCATTTAAAAAAAAAAAAAACAATATTAAGGACTGCAAACCTTAGCACCTGAAGCATCATTGAGGCTAAAACTTAAAGTTGGCATCCACCTTTTTTGTGCCGGTTAAACTCATTAGTAAACTAAAACAGTGTTCTCAAGGTGAAAGGATAATAAATGGAAATGGAAAGTCATTTGGTAAGTACAATATTTGAAATATATCAGTGCACATAAATTCTTCAGGAGCATCAGAGTGAGTACATATAGAGTACTTGTTTCAGTCTTTTATTTCTTGCATTTAAACACCTTTTAGTGTTTAATTGTCCTGAGGTCCTTTATATGTGCTTCACAGCACTTCATGTAGGATGCCAGTGTTGATACTCAGCACTTTAAAAGTAAACCCTCATCACCTTTGATTGCCTTATTTTCTTTTTCATAGTAATTTTCAGTATTTATAAGTATATCAGACTGTCCCGTAATTTCAATTAGAAAATTTTTTCATGATAAGCACCTCTGCAAGTGCATGTGTTTACATTTGAGACAAACGCAGATATTTTAAATAAGTTATTTTTTTAATTTAAAAAAACTACTGAAGTAAAGTAGTTAACAATTTTAGTTCTTCTAACAGAAATTCAGTCTCCACCAGTCATCATGTCCTATGATTAGTTCAGTACAGCCTACAACATCAATAATCTTGCCTAAACATTGTTATTTACTGGTATCAGCACTGTACTCGTTGATTTCACTTTAATAAATTTCATATTTCTGTGTTGCAAAATGTCCTTCAAAGTTTTGAAAATATGAGCAATACAAGACTGGCTGAACAGTTAGGTTGTTGAAATAACACAGAAACATCATGCTCATTCAGTGTGGTTTAATGTTGTTTCTGGGCCACACTTTATCAAAATATCCGAGCAGACAAGTTATTTCTTTGCTTGTAAAACTTAATATTTAATCCACATGCGTGAGTGTCATCACTAAACTGTACTTTTTAAAAGTAAATCACTAAACAGGTATTGCAACAAAAGGGTAATTTGTCATCTATTTTTTATTTATTTAGGAATTAGTTTAACTTTTTTGTTTTATGTGTGGGTATTTAAGTTGTCACATATTTTTTTTCTTTTTTTTTACGTCTACTTTTAGTTAATTGGCACTGAATGCACCACTAGTGAATCAGCTATTGCATCTCAACCAGAATCTGCAGAATGGAAGAAATCAAGTAACAATTTGTTATGGGCTAGCAATATAATATGCAGTATGTGTCAACATGTGTGTTGCATGCTACTTTAGGAAGTGTGTGTTGAGCGGAAATAGTTTTAGAAGATTAAAAAAAATAAAAGTGTATCTTACTTTTCCCTCATAAATGATAAATAAACTTTTCCATAAGGGGAACGTTTTAATAGAAATATGTATTTAAGTGGTTATATTCACAACTCCCCAGTTGTGTAGACCTTTGTAGAATTAGCAGGTCATATTAAAATCATTGTAAATGTTGAATGAGATTTGCCACACTAAGGCAAAGCATATTGTATAAATTAACAAATTACAAAACAAATTAGTTTGTTTTGAAAAAGAACCATTAGATAGGTTAATATATGATCCAATAAAGGTTGTGTGAAAGTTAAAGATTCAGCCTTTTTTTTCTGTGTACTGAGAAAATGGAAGTTGTATTGGACAAACTTTTCTCTTATGTGAATTTAATAATTTAATAGTGTTTCGTTTGTGCTTCATGTTTAAATAAGTTTTCATGTATTCTGCCGCACAGGAAACAAAGCTGAAGAGGCGCTACTGAAGTGTCTCCTTACAGACAGTTACTGCCATGTGTGTGAGGCTGTGCTGCTGTTTAAGTCACAGCGGCTGTCTCACTATGAGGTGTGTTTTATCCTCCAGGCACAAATCATAGCACCGTAGTACAACTTTAATTAGACCTGCCATAAGTAAAATATTTTCTAATAATGTCTCACATGTTGTCCAACTGCAGGGAAAGAAACACGCTCAGAAACTCAAGCTGTACCTGCAGACCAAAAAAGCAGAAAAGTCAACAGGCGCCCAGGTTAGTGGCCAAGTTTAAGTTTTCTTTTTCTGTCAGATGGAGTCTCTTGTCTGTAATCATGAGAACTGAGTGAGGACAAACTAATGTAAGCATCCAATAGTGAAGAATATCAGAGCTACAGTATTAGTGCTTTAATAATATCCCTCTCAAAAGAATATGAGGGGTATATTAAAGCAATCTTGTATTCATAAAATAAGTAGTTTATAGTTTTTGTTTGTTTTTTGCAGCAGACGATGAGTAATGATAAAGATCATTTCTGTGAGCTTTGCAACATGGTATTTAGCTCACCTGTGGTGGCAAGATCACACTATGAAGGCAAAGTCCATACAAAAAATCTTCGTAAACAAAGTCTTCACCTATCAGGCAAGTTTGAGCTCTGTGATGCAAAAAGCATTTTCTTGATGTAGATTTTGATATTTACACACAGTAAGGAAGATATGTTGACATCATGATTTCACTGTCATTTTATAGAGAAGTCTACAGAAGTGCGTGCTTCATCAGGTCTCCAACAGGATCCTGATAAGTCTCAGCAAAAACCATCCTCAGAGGGTGTTGTGGAGCATGATTTGGATCCAGCAGTCACCAGTGCTACATGTAGCACAGAGGTTGATTTGAAGGATCCCAACAAGTACTGTGCCCTGTGTACTGCCTCCTTCACGAATCCCCATGTAGCCTTGCAGCACTACAGTGGACGCAAACACCAGAGGAATCAGGCCAGACAGGAGCTGCTCAAACAGCTAGGACACAATGTAGAGCAAGGTAACTTTTTGCCTTTGAGCAAACAGGATAATACAAAGAGCGTTAAATCCTTCAGGAATTTAATAAAAATCACCACAGCAGCCTGAAACCAGGACAGAAACATTAACAAGAAAGGGAAAAAGAAACAGGAAGTTCTGAAGGGAAAAGTGAAAAATCTAGTTGAAACATCTACATCAGCAGTGAAGATTTATCCCAGCACAGGTGGGTGAATAGGAGATAATCAAATAGAAGTTGGCTTTGTAGCATTATTACAGTAAGTATGGATGTGATTCAGATAGTCTGATTAGCTATAATTCTGTGGTTTTGTTATTATTTATTATTATAACAATAATCTGACTTTAATCTGATAAGTCTGACTCGAGGGGATTGAATCAGGTGAGCCAGAATGTCAGAAAGTTTAATAAAGCAGTTTCCTGTTTTTTATTTTCAGCTTTAAGCGCTACAGCATCTCTTTGTGGAGATGGCATGAATGATTTGGAGAAAACCAGAATTTGTAAAACAGTAGAAAAATGACTTTACTAAATCTTTATTGGCCCGTTGAAAGTTGTTGGATTTTTAAAAAAAATCTCTCTTCTTTCTAATCTTTTTCTCCAGGCAGTTCCTTGATGTGTCAGATGTGTAGTATGCAATTTAACTCTGTGGAGATGTACCAGGACCACATGCAGGGAAACAAACACCAGATAAAGTAAGTTTAAGAAGACAATGTCAACTTTTAAAGTGTAATATTTACTACATTGCACTTCAGCTTACCTTTGGCAAGAAGTAATTATTTGTGATGACACTAAATAATATGAAAATAACACTGTTATAAATATACAAAGGAATCGCAACCTGTAACAACCTGACACAAATCAAGTGTTAGCTTAATTTAGATACCAAGTTGGTTTACAGGGAGTTTGTAATTGTAGAGAGATAATGAATTCATTTTGGGCATGTCATTTTCAAGCAGGAACCTCAGAATGCCTCTGTGGTTTACTAAGGCTATATTTTGTAGGTTTTTCATCACCATTTATCTGATTGAATAGCAGCCTAATTCAAGTTTATGTGTTCTTGCTCAGGGAGAAGAAGGTCATCGATCTATGCCAATCCCAGCAAAAACTGTACAGCACATTTGCAGATGAACTGGCTGATTACATTCAGGTTCAGAAGGCTCGTGGAATCACTCCTAAGACTAATCAGGTCCTCCCTCAGGATACCATGCAAAAGGAAGATGAAGCTGAAGAACGGGAAGTAATAAATAGGAAGAATATGGTGGAACTAAATAAACCTGTGTCGAACCTCCTTCCTACCTCCATTTCTCCTCATCAGTCCCACTCTGGTCATTACTCTCCACTTCAAATGGGGTGTTCATCGTTTCAGGGCCCACCCTTGCCGTCACGTGCCTCAAACTACAACTATCCTCCTCCAGTTCTTCGTAACTCAGGTCCTCCACCGCTCACTAGTTGGCCCATGAGAAGAAGGCAGAGAAGGTCAAGCTCTTCCTCCTGTACTACCTCATTATCTTACTCCTCCTCCTCGTATTCCTCCTCCAGTAGTAGTGAAAGTGACAGTGATCATAGTGAATATAGGCACAGAGAAAAGAGGCAGATTAAAACATCCCATACGGAGAGAGTGAGGAGAGGAAGGGATGAGGAGAGGAGGAGGAAACGCCAGAGGAGGGAAAGAGATGATGACTCAGAGGAGAGAAGAAGAGAGCAATCTGTTGAGTCGGAGGAGGAGAGGAGCAGGAAAAAGTCAAAAATTCATGGCAAGTGGAGACGAAAAGAAAGAAAATCCCTTAAGGAAAACTTTAAAGTGGAAAGAGGAGATCAAGTTATGGACAAATTAAAGCCAGAAGTCATGATGAAGAATAGCAAAGAGACTGAACTGCATATTCAGACTGAAATTAATGTTAAGCAAAGGGAGGGTGAAGAGGATGAGTCCATTAAACCTAAATACAGAAAAGAGAAGAAGAAGGCAAAAGAGAAAGCAGACACTAGGACAGAGGAGGAAAAGCTGTGGGACGACTCGATTCTGGGGTGTTAAACTCTGCAGGAGCAGCTGAAGTGAACAGTATTCTGGACTACTTTTGGCAAACATTTATTATAAGCATGACATTGAAAATAATAATAAGCTATATTAAAATGATTTTAAAAAAATCCTGTCAGCAGGTAGCAAAGGCCTTTTCTATATCTGCTCTAATAACCGAAAAGTGTTTTCTTATACAAGTTTGCTAGCTGGCTAGCCATGTAGAGTCAATTTGTATGTGTATAAGAAATGAATGTATTTCGTTTGTATCTGGAGGAGATTCAGCATTAATTTTATACTATGACACTTTATAATAAGTTTGGTTTGTGTGTACAGTGAGTTGATGGCTGTAATGTTTAGCACTGTTTGTTTATGAAGTACTCTTAACTCATCACTAAGGTAAATTTGATTATGGATGCGTGCATCTGGCATGGACTTGATAGATTGTCATCCCTTTAGCAGTCTCTGGTTGGCACTGTTGAGCTTCATCCATTTCATCAGTACTGAAAATAAAAGCTCCTAGATGTCAGAAGCTTATTCATTTCATTACTTCAGAAGCTCTCTGTGTGTTCTCACTCTCAGGCACAAAAGTTGAAATAAAGCCACTGACAACGTGCTGTACAGAAGTTCAGTGTAAGACGTATTATGAAATGATAAAAATACAACAAATACTGCCTGGCACATGTGTTGCACCACAGCAGATTTAACACTTCATTAGTCTGCAGTGCACTGTGTACATGTGTATGTTTTATGATTGTATTTATACAACCAGAAAACACATTTGCGGTCATACAGGTGCAGACGTTCAAATGAGGACAACTCTTTACATAACCTCAGAATTCAGGTTGAAGAGCAATGTGCAAACTGAACAAAGTTAGTAGTTAAAGGAAACTCCAAAGGGAAACGGTATCACCTACTGTTAAACTATGAGCTATAAAGTGGGCCACTTACACTCCTAATCCCTACTGTCATTTTTATTTACATGCATCTACACAAATGTTCTTTTAAGTAAATCTTAAGGTATCTGAAATGAGTTATCAAAATACTTTGATTGGCCGAGCCACTGTTCCTCTGATGCTCTTGGTACATCACATCTACTCAAGAAAAACAATTTTGTGTTTTTATCTTTTCGTTTGCTTGTGGGCTGTATTGTTAAATGTTCATTGAGAGCTATATGTATGAGCCTAGATATGAAAGTAGTTGGTAGTGGTCAAACGAGGAGTGAGTGTGAATTTATCTGAAAAGTTTATAAAGAAAAACTTTTAAATCAACATGCGTGAAATAACTTCCCATTGTGTTTTGAATGTCAGTCGTTATTAAGTTAGATGTTGATTGGATTGCTGGCGCAAAGAAAAAATGTGGATCATAGAAGTGACACAAAAGTTGAAATGGTTTAGTGCAGAAGTCCTGCAGATGCTGTAAATAATCTTCTGAACTATGGTCTTGACATTAATTATCTTTAAAGCTCTGGTAATGAGAATGACACTGCTACATCTCTGTATTTTTTATGGATGACTTCTCAAAGAATACTAAAGTAAAAAAATTAAGAAAGAAATAGCAGAGCAGGCAAGTAAAACCAGAGCTTGGCAGCATTTGACGTAAAGCATTGAAGTGGAGAGACCAACAAAGGCTTTATAGCTCAGCGATGTGTGAAGAGCGCACATCTGAAGACCCCTGAGATCTGTTTTCAAAGAATCTTGTTCCTCGCCTGAGTGTACAACCCCCGTAGAACTTTAGGGTTCCCACATCCTCTCACTTTAAGATCCCCACCAGACCGTTCTGTACCCTTACCCTTTACGAACGCACAAAAGATCCACAAACACCACATGATTTAAAGGATCATCACTGTTATCGAGCAAGTGTGAAAAGGACGTCTGTGAAAAAGAGATTTCAAAAGTCCTCTCTTTGTCAGAATGGCAACTTTAAAAATTACACATCAAACATTGCAGAGATACTGTCTTGATGTAGGGAAAAGTGCTTCAAATCAGGTTTTTATCTCTGAATGTCAGTGAAACTCATAGTCTTCAACGTGAGGCATAGATTTGAGTTTATTGAGTAGATGTTGATGTATCTTGTCACAAAATGCAAAAAATAAAAATTCATTGTGAAAAGCCAAACATACAATGGCTCCACATTTGGAAATGCATAGGTGTCCTGTGTGTGATGTATGTGTACATATATAAAGTTTAAATACTATATCTGTAATGATTTTCTGTCATTTTAAATATAAAATCAATCAGTGGTTGTTGTTTTTTTTAAGCAATCATGAAAATAACTGATGGTTGCAGCTCTAACTGGCTTATTTTTCTGTTTCAAGCAATGTGCCTGTAACTGCCTGATTAAACGTAATAATGAGTCCCCTTAACAATGATGCTGGTGCAGTGGGACATAATGAACATAGTCTGCTGTTTTTACACAGCCAGGGGTCTGTAACTGTTAAATGCTTGTATGTAAGGGGTTGGATAGTAAAAATGTGAATATCAAACAAGTCAGATAATATGAGATATATTTACTTAAGAACTGATTATAATATAAAACTATATGTGCACTTTTCAAAGAAGAAAAAGGTAATGCAAAATTACTTGCACAGGCACAAACTTCACTGGTTTTGACTTTAATGTTTGTTTCATGCGAGTCTTTAAGAACTTTATGGCAGGTGGAATACTGAAGTTGCCTTACACACTCCATTGAATATTTAAATGTATTTTGTATTGTTAATCCTCGTATGCAATTATTTCGTTACAGAGTTTAGGTGCCATATGTTTATATTCCCTTTTTGTTCTGTGCATGAAGCTCTGTATGTGTGGCTCTGCTGAACTCTAGGTCATGCACCTGGGCAGAGACCACAGCACTGCAAACTGCTGCTCTGGAAATATGCAACATTTTTTAATTGCTTTTGTTTATGTGGGACATAATGTGAGACAACACCACATTTTCAGCTGTGAAACATTCACTTTACGCCTCTATGAATGTTGGGGATGAATACGTTTTCTTTTTTCTTTTTTTTAAATAACAGACTTAACATAATAGTAACAGCTGTCATCGTTGGGCTCTGTTAGTTGAACAGAATAAAGAATGGCATCAATAGGTTTATTTTGATGCAGCACTTGTGCTGATCCTTATCTGTATTAGGCATTTGGGGTTTTAGAGCGTGTACGTTAAAGTCCCAGTGACTGGTGTAATGCTGTTATACCATATCTGATAGGCCCTCTGTATCATTTTAGGGTGTTGCATTCAAGCCTCAGGGCCCTGTCAGCATAGTTCCTCCCATCATCTATGACAGATAGATATCAAGACGAGAAAGTATTAGCAACCTCCCTCAGCTAGCACACAAGTTACACACAGATACGGATACACAGCGACGGCCTGACAAAATGTTCTTTCTGTCACTGGCATGGCTATTGTTGACAGGACCACTTTGGACATCTGGTAAGACCATCAGCTTTGTCTTTAATCTCATAAGACACAAACGTTCTTGCTGTTGCAAAGTCAGGTAGCTTACCGAGGGATGTTGTTGTTTTCAAGTTCAACTGATAATCGTCTGATTTTTATCTTAAAATGTACATTTATTAAATACAGTCATTGCCATAGCATGTGATAAAGAATGAAATGTGGCTTTAAGAGTCAAAGAAGTGAGCTTTGGTTTGTTGGTTTAACACTTAGACATGATACATATGAAAGTATAGATTATTGATACGGCTATGTTATTACGTTAATTATCAGCCTTTGAGTTTTGCTTCTATACTTTAAGGGTAACATTGCAGCATTCCCCTGTAGTTTTTCATCATCATCGTCTTTTTTATATTTGCATCACTCTACTGGGGAGATTGAAATAAATCAGATTTGTGTCGTATTGTGACACATGTAAACTAAATTAGTCTTGAATGTAACACAGCACTTGTATTTCATTTATTTTTGCAAGAACAGCATGAAGCAAGAGCCAGTAAGTCTTAACCTTTCATACAAACACAGTGTTTGACTTGCTGTGTATGTTTATATATTTCATAACACTATTTCATAACACAGGCCTGTGCATTTGACTTGAAAACATAGAAAGTAGAAAATGATTGTAAAATGCGAAAAGATGTTTTACCACATAGGCCTCTTGTAAAATATCACCTAAATGCTAAATCCACCATACAGCAAATCCAAAATGTCACTGTTAAGAGTTTGAAATATATACAGGAGATTTCTTCATATTTTCATATTTTATATTGCCAGTTGGATTTATACTGGCTTTCGCTATGTAGGAAGCGTGACAACTTGCATTTATTATTACACGTATTAGTATTCCTTTTCCTTAATTAACTGCACATCTTTACGGGAGGATTGGCCATAAACCTTTGCAACGAATGGGCGAGGCAGCTTGTTATATAGTAACTCAAAAATAATTTCGGAGGAGTTTTTGAATGTGCTACAAATGTGTTGCTGAAATCTTAAATGTCGCTCTTTTTCCTAGGTCAAGATTTAAAACAGAAGCTGCTGGAAGAAGAAGTCAGCGTTCGTTACCCTAAGATCCCAAGCAGTGAGACCATTGATTGTGATTGTGGCAGCATGGCTTGTGACTTAGTCTTCTGGTTCCACAGTGACATGAGTAGCAAAGTCCACTTTCTAGGCAGATGCAACAATGCTGACCGTACTCTCTATGGAGATAACGTGGACGAAACACGTTTTAAACTCAGTAAGAGGGGCAGTAAGTCTTTTGCGCTCCGTATCATCAATGTGACGAAAGAAGACAGAGGGATTTATTCTTGTGTCTTGAAGGAAAAAAATCTTAATGAAGTATGGAAGCCTGGGACTCTTCTACTGCCAGGAGGTTTGTATTCTAAGTGCTTCCTGTCACAGTTAAATATCAGGCTAAATGTGAAATTTTCAAAATATCCATCTGATTTTGAAGAGGCAGGTCAAGCTGATGGATGATTTAAGGCTTTGGTGTGTAAATCCAACATATTAGGACTCCTACTTTAATACAAAAAATGTCTAATATTCTGCGGACTCACTGGACAGCTTTAAAAGTGTGGCGCACTTACCTTGGTGTATCAGTCGAATTCAACACCATTTTTAAAACGGTGAAGGTGCCCTGCAAAAATGTGAACTAAAACAGTATGCAGTGATTTGCTACTCATTTACAAAGAAAGAATATCACTTTCTGACAGACCTTCATTTAGATTTTTTGTTGTTGTTTTTTTAAATATATATGATCGTTTTTCCAGGAGAAGCAGCTATAGAATGTTTAAAGATACCTGGGGGAGCATGCCACAAGTAATCATGTTTTGTTTTTGTTTTTTTTTAATAAAATTGGGTATGAAAAAGCATTCCAATGTCCATAAGGAGTAAAAGATGGAGCTTTCACGACTCTCTGAAAGCGTGTGTGACTACATATGTAGTCAAGGTAGAATTTCTAAGTATCTGAGGAAAATTCAAATTTGTCGATTTTATCATCTAGAGAACTTAATATCAAAAGATTCAGGGAATGCACGGAAATCTTTGTACAGACGTGAAAGGGGTATGGAATGCCCGTGATGTTCATGCACTCTGGAGTTATTGTGTTAAAAATGGATGTTTCATGGAAATCACTGCACGGACTCCAGAAACACTTCTGACAGTGAGTGAACACTGTTTATCGCTTAAAGCTGCACCAGAGAAAGAAAACCTTTTTTAAAGGTGTTTATGGCATCACAATCAAAATGAGTGTATATTTTTCAAATCATAAAAAATTCTGTTTCCACATTTGGTATGACATAAGGTTTAAATCATTTGCAAATCAATGCATATTTGCATTTTGGAAACCAAACTGGTGTCTTTGACACAAGTAAACGTTGAGAAGTTCTTTTGTATCCTGGCTTTCTGCTTCTCTTTGCCTAGCTGATGCTGCCTTACTTATCTTTCTGAACGAGGCTTAAGCAGTAAAACTTTCTCACAGCACGGGCAAACAGAAGATATTGGTACACATTCAATAGGCCAAATGGGTAAATTCTAACTACAAATAAGAAAATAAAATGCTGAAAAACTGTTCGCTGGCTCAACAGATGTACAGATGGAGGGCGATTCTGTTAATAATCATGTCAATTGTTTCTTCTCTTTGCCAATTAGAAACTTGGTAGAGAATTGCTGCAACAACAACTTTTTTTTTTTTTTTTTAGAAAAAAGTTGCTTTTTACTTTTCTTAATGGTGCTTCTGGGTGGCTTTGGCTCAGGCGATCAGGCAAGTCATCTCCTAATCGGAAGGCTGGTGATTCGATCCCTGGCTTAACCCATCTACATGTTAAGAAGGATACTTGAACCTTGAGTTGTGTTCGTCAGAGTGTAAATTTTGGTTAGAAAAACACTTAAAGAAAAAAGTGCCTCTATGTGACAGAGATATGTTGTATAAAACGCTGAATTACAGCAGAACTAGAGCAGAAAAGCGTTCTACAAGAACCAGTCCATTTACCTTTCTTTGGTCTTTATTTGACAGAGACCCCACCAACACCACCTCCTAAGCCAAAACCCAAACCACCATCCAAACCAACCTGTCGTTGCAATACAGGCGACTCCAAGGGTAAGTTATTATAGAATAAAAAGAATAAAAAGGACTTTAAATTGTTTGCAGCAGTGCATAATTGAACATTTTCTTGCAAAATGAAAATTGATTAATGATTGATTATATCATGACTCCATTGGGGGGAAGAAACATGTACTCCATTATTCCTTTGTTCCAGGAGGCTGTGGCTCTATGATTCTTTGGCCTCTTGTCGGACTTCTTGGAGGCTTGGCTCTGGCTGTTCTCTGCACGCTGCGTTACTTCAGCCGTGAGTAGCGTTTAATACATTAAATACCGTGAAGTCAACAAAACAGCCGGACAAAGGTTCCAGAAAGACACGACCAGAAATGGATTAAATTGTGCTAATAAAGGTTGAGAAAATCAAATTTTGTGATATAGTAATGTTTTATTTCTAAAATGTTTCCTTTTTTCTTCAACAACATTCTCACTTACAGGACTGCCAAGAAAGTGTCACCACCACTTTGCAAAGTAAATACAACATTAGTAAAAACAACTGTTTTTGTCTTTCATTTTATTTTTCATCCATATGCACAAGAAAAATCAAAATTCTTTACAGTATTTTTAAACTCTGATTCTGCCACCATATGCACGGATGATGCTTTAATCTCCGTCTTCTGTTTTCTCTATTAAGGAAAAGGCAGACGTTCTAAAAAAACCTGCGTCTCATGTATTTTTAAGGTAAGTATTACATATGTTAAATGTTGTCTATGGTTATTGAAACTAATGAAAATTAACAAATATTGCTTCTTTGATTGCAGTGACTGAAGTGCTTTGTTTGAGTGTTCTCTCCGGCCACGAAAGGCATGATTCACCCCTAATATCAGGTCTTCTAACAACATCTCGAGTTTATTTACGCTTCAATGAACTCTCAGCAAGAAGAAAAATTTGCTTTTTCAACAGCAGCAGCAGCCATGTAACATAACGCATGTAATAATGCATAATGTAACATAAAGTTTAAAGACCCATGTTGTGTTTTGTATCTATAATCTTTCTTTCTGCCTCTAATCAGTGAGCTGCATTTAGCGTAATTTATCAATGTGGTTTTCAATTCATCAGGTATTAATGTGCTGTGAACTGTAATCATTTATTTTGATGCAAACATCACAAAGTACACAAATAGACATACAGTAATTGTGCAGTTTTCTGCGTTCTTTGCTTTCTTCTGTACTTCTTTGTGTTTTTCACGTTATTGCAGCAGTTTAGACACAGAACAAAAAGCACTGTCATGTCGGTATTTCTGTGAGCATGCTTGTGTTTAAACAATAAAACTGTATCATTTCAGTCATTTATGGTGGTTATGAGTGATCTAATTATCCAAAATGCAGCATTGCCTAGAAAGCAATGATACTCAGGAGGTATTTTGCAATAGCAGAAATGCTTCCTGTCCTGAAGCTACAGGTCAAGCACTGTGCATGTTTTCCAGTGATAGGAACAGATAAGACGTTCTGGCTTTGTTGCGTTGTTCGTCTTAGATGTCTGTGCCTGTCTGTGGAGAGGGCATAGAGGTTTGAAAGTGGGCGTTGTACTTCCATTGTCAATATTGTGCTTAGCGGAAGTTGAGTAGGTGAGTGACAGGGTTTGGTGTCTTCTTTTACTTTTGATGTGTAAACTTGCATCATATTCAGTTTCTCTTGAACTGCCATGTATGTGGCAACAAGCTTTGCTGTATAATGTTAAATTACAGGCTACAAAGTCATTTCATAGTAAGTGTAAGTCTCTTGCTTCCTTATTCACCCTTGTGTGCATGCATACAGATACACACACACACATACGCAAACCAACCCAGTTACACCTGGGTGATTGAGAAGTGCAAAGACACAACTAAGTTCGCGGTTGATTGGGTCGCAGGGAATGTACGCAGCTCTTTCCTGTGTGCTGGAGCACGAGGATATACCGAACTATGTTCACTGAGATGCTATCGCTTCGCTCAGCTTTGAGCTATTCGTCTAGTCCCTGAAACAAAAAGACCACAAAAAGTACCACAGACTGAACCACAAGCACTGACGGAGAAAGAGGAGCAGTAAGCGAAAGACAAAGTAAAAAGTTTCTAAATTAATGCAGTAAAATAAATAAATAAATGCATGAAAACCTTCTTAAGAGTTTTTGGAAGACATTTCATTGACCAAATGGATTTACACTGGCTGAGGATGTTACACATTTAATAAATGGAAATACAAGAACTATTATACAAGAAAATTAAGGAATGCGTTTGAATTCTTGTAAACTGAGGTAACACTGGTTGAGAAGACTTTTAAAAACACATCCTGTATCAGCACTATGCAAAAGTATTACTGCTTCACAGTCAAAGCCAAGTAGACCAAGGTCACAGTACACTGCCACCTTAAGAAAAGCAAAAATGTAAGTATGAGATAATCTTAAGACACAGCAACACAAATCATAAAGGTGCGCCAACTCATTGGGTAGAAAACTTAATATTGTAATCTTTGTAGAGTTTGTTGTTTGTATTTGCTTTTAATTTTAACATGTATTAAAAACTTATAGAACCCTTACACGTTATTATCATATGTAAGTAAATTCATTAAGTTATGTGATGTATGCTAAAAAGAATGGATTTCTTCAGCTTTCTGTTTCTAGATAGATTTATTTTAAACATTGAGACACAGTTGAAACTAAATGCTCACAGATATGATGAACTGTAAACATTATTTTTCTGTTATTTTTCAGTTTTCTGATGTCTCCTTCATTTGTTTCCTGTAATAGTAGAGTCAAATCAGACATACATTTTTTACATTTACTTTTTAAAAAAACAAAACAAACTTGTTTGCAAATGATAATGTTTGTATAATGTTTGACCTGCAAAATAACAATGTCTTTGTGAAGTCTTGTAAACGTCCATTCATCCATCCATCTTCTTCCGGTTATCTGAAAATACACACGATTAATTTTTTGGATTAAATTTTTTTTTTTTTGTGGTGGTGGTGGTGGGGGGGGGGGGGGGGGGGGCAGCATAAATCATGGAAAACAAGTGCTTACATCCCAAAAAAGGGAATTTAATCCAGTACTTTTCTTCTTAAATATTGTAACAGCCATAAACTATAACAGCATGCAATTTTTAATCTAATGATGTGGCAGTGCTATACACGCAACTGTTTGTGGTGAAATCCATAACTATTATCTCATGTTACGTCTTGCTACAGATACAAAATACATAAAAGCCACATATTTATATATTATTTAATTAAATATAGGTAATATGCACATTGTGACACAATTAGGATAAACTAAAATTGAAACTGCAGTTTTCTAATATTAAGTACAGTTTCATGCATGTAATAAGAGTCAATACACAGAAAAATTGAGCTTTATCCTTTCATGTGTACAGAAAGTGTTGTGCACTATTTTCAAAACTCTATTGAAAAGTGCAACAAACAAAATTATTCCAAGCTCTTTAGTAAGAAGACACGTACACGTATTATTTCCAATTTGTCACATTTGTATAAACTATTTCAGCTTCCTTCCCAAAAAATCCCAAACAGTATATGTAAATATATCACGTCTTCAGATAGAGAAACATTTTATATGTAAAATGGCCTGAGTGTAAATTTAGCCCATTCAGGACAAATTTGTGCTGCTTGTAAAAAGCACACAGCGTAGACCTTTTTGAGATATCAGTATCAAGGAGATGTAACTTCTTACTTTGCAATATTTAGACAGTTTACTTAGCAAAAGCCAACAAAGTAAAGCAAAATGAAAGTCGTAACAGGAAGCATTATCCACAAATTATGAAAAAAATTCTGACCAAATCACTTTAACTTTGAAGTCTTTTAGAGCGCTCCATTTCTACTTACTCCAATCCTCTTGATGCTCTTGGTTTCCACTTTACTCCTTTTTCTATAATGCTTGAAACCAGACCAGCCAGTTGAGCAGCAGAGCAATGATAACTGAGCCAAAGTGAACAAAAAAATACTATTCAAATGTGTTTACTGGTAATGAAGGTGGCATTTTCAGAACACAAGGATATTCAGCATTATTGTGCTGAGTACCTTTTTTTTTTCACTGGCTTCCCCTGGTCACCCACCACATAATCACACACACACGCTCAGGTTTCAGGTTGGAGATCCCCTGTGTGACTAAGATAGGGAAGCCCATGCAGGTGTGTTTGTGAGTGACTCAACCCTGAAACAGAGAGATGGAAAGGTGAAGTGGGCTAATTGTGTGCTTTTTGACTGGGTCTTCCCTTTGATACAATGCATCAACAGAATCCCCTATTTGCTGAAAACAATGCAAGACTGAAACTTGATTTAATTTGTAATAAATATAAAAGTGACTTATTGAAAGCAAAAATAGGGTCAATGACAATCTGAATTTCGAGGAATTATTGTAACAGTTGAAAGAAAGACAAAAAAGACAGACAGACAGAAAGAAAGAAAGAAAGAAAGAAAGACGCTAAATGAGATTAACAAACCAAACAAAACTGTGTCCTCTTATTACTCTCACTCCCCCCTCTTTTTCATTCTTTCTGTCTCCTCCCACCCATGGAACAGATCACCCACAAAAGCGCAAAATGTCAGCACTCAGTGCCCATTACCAAATTGCTGCATTTATTTTCCAGCACTGAACCGGAAAAAGGGCTTCGAGTTGCGCCATAGCAGCTGTTGCTCTACTCAGTTTATCTGAAGGGGGTTTCACTTCCGTACAGCTCTTAGACAACATTTCACTTGAAATGATACAAGCTGTAACGCTTTATGGTTGCTACGTTCTTCTTTCCTTTTGCTAGAGTTGTTAGCTCAATATAGCTTTATAAACTGTGAATAAAACTGATAAGATTTAAACTGAAGCAGGTAGGAACACTCTTTGAAATGAATATTCTAGAAATTTAATGAATTCAAATTCCTGTCTTTTCCCATAATGAAAATTGTAGTATCTTTTGTTAGCTCACAAGCGGTTTCCTTTAAATTTTCAGTCCCCCAAGTTCCCCAAGACCGAAAAAAAAGACCTGATAGCCATTATCTTTAAGAATGACTTCATGCTGTTGCTCATGCACAGCATAACAAAACAATAAAAACATTTTTTTTTAAATGTTACTTTGTTCATTTTTCACAAGATTAAAATCATGCGCTGTACCCTCCATCCAATAGAAGAAGTACTTGTATGAATATGTGTGAATGGATGAAAGAGGTAAGTTAAATAAAGCGCTCTGAGTGCTCAAGAAGAGTAGAAAAGCACTACGAACCAGTCCATTTACCATTCAGACCAATGTCACTGAACATATTTTCCATTACTTGTTTCAGCAGGTGTACACCTGTAATAAAATGAATTATTCAGGTTTGACTAATACTTCAAATTATTTTACATAAGTTTGTGTCTTTGCTCAGAAGTATGTCTTGATGGATGCTTAATCATTCAGGTAAATAAATCCCAAAAAGTTGATTCTGTTCATCTGGACTGGGCTGTGAGTTGATCAGATCCTGACCTCACAGCCCATTGTTCATTCAGGGGACTAGTTTCAGTAATTGTGCAAAGGTACTGTTGACGAAACGTTTCTCCCACTTAAAACGCTACGTCCAGATGAACAGAATCAGCTTTTTGGGACGCTCAGAAGTATGTTTTGTGATTTTGTTCAAGGATTCAGTGCACTGACAGCAACATGGCGCTAAGTCATTTTGCTGCCATCTAATGGTGTAAATATCGGTCTTGTGGAAGCGTTGTAACACTGCGCAATCGCATGCCTAACATTGGATTTTAGGGGTGTTTGCCTACACAGTACTTTAAAATAATTTGGAACAATGAAAATATTGGAAATTGTCATAAATTAGTCGAGTATAAAGTATATAAATCTTAAATCTTAAATATAACATTCACAGTGATTATAAATCGAAGAGGACAACAATCTTTATCCAGAACTTGAGAAGATGGGAAATCACTAAAGTGAATATTAGTTTATATAATAATAGTATATTTTATTTTATTTTTTTAAATTAATTTATTGACGTTATATTTGTGTTATATCTTGTGCTTGTTACAGTTTCAAGGCTTTTTGCCCGTATTTAAGAACATGGTGATGTTAAAAACTGGGGTGTAAGATGTAAGATAATGTGAAGTCTTAGAAAAGGCCTCTGAGAGACCCTGATGCTTTCTGTTTTACTCTTAACTAAACTGTTATATTTCTCTAAACTAGTTTAATCTGAGAGATTAAAATATAGCAATGTTTGCAATCTTTGAATGTTTAAATTTCAGCAATCATTCACCAAAGGCAGGTCAAATTCAAATTACATAGCAATGACAAAGTGACTGTTAGGAGTTCATGATGAAACTTCAACAAAGAAAAGTTTGGTATAATGCACCATTTAATTTGTGCAGAATTTGGTGTAGAGTTGCGTGAACTATGTTTGTTGTGCATCGTTTTCACTTCCTATCTCATCCATTTTCAGCCTACATACTGCGCCCTGCTGCATTTGTGTGCCAATAGTTTGTGGATGAAGTAGTGGTGTTCAATGCTTCAAACCAGAGGTAGAGGAGTGAAGTGCAGATCGGGTGGGTTACAAACATTGTGCAGACCACGATCGTGTTGCAGGAGGTCTCTGCAAGACTCTGCTGCAATGGTCCCATTTGACAGAGCAGAAAAGAAGGTTACAGCTGGGGCGGGGTTTCATATCACGCTGAATTATCTCCCAGCAGACTTCAATAAACACGAAAAGGACGTGTTTAGCTCCTATTCTCGTCTGCAAGATTAAAATGGACCAAAAATGGCTTCTGATTCTGGTGATTGTGGTGTCATGTCAGAGTAAGTTGAACTTAATTATTAAGTATTATCTGATTTGTTTGTTTTTTTGTTTATTGTGTATTGTTCGCAGACACAGAATGTTTTTTTTCTTCTCTCATTTTATAAAATCTTTTAGAATTGACTTCAGGGACTTTCAAAGACAAAACAGCAAAGGAAGGGGATAAGATTGATATCAGCTGTACAGCTAAAGACACAACAGGGGCCAGCATGATTGTCTGGTTTCGAGTTCTAAGCAATCACATGGAATTCATTGGGTCTTTCAGCAAATCTGGCATAAAAAAGGCCTCAGCAAAAAACTTTGATGAGCTCTACACTTACACAAATGATCATCTATCACTGAAGTCCTTCAAAAAAAACGACGCTGGCCTATATGGCTGTGCGTCACTTATCCAAGGTAATACACTGGTGTTTGGAGACACAACACAAATATCTGCAGGTAAGTTATGTTTCTTTGTTTGGTTTAATTTATTGTTTTGTTTATTGTTTTAGTAAGTTTACACATAACTTTGACTTCTTCTTTCTTTTTTAGATAAAACTGAAGATAAAACTGAAGCACCACCAACATGCACCACCAAACCGAGTGTGCCCAAAATTGTAACCTGTGATTGTGAAGGCAAGACAGTAGGAGGCAAGTGTTCAAAATCAGTGATGTGTTATAACATTTATCATATTCATGTTTAAAATTCTGTGAGTAGAAAAAGTTGGTAAACAAGGATGGTTCATTTTCAGAAGGGGAGTCCAGTTCTGCTTTTAATTGTAGTCCAATAATGCTGGGAGCTCTTTCTGGTGGCTGTGGCCTTTTTCTTCTGCTCCTCATCGTCACCATATTGTACTGCAATCGTAAGTGCATCTTCAATATGAAATCTACATGATCTTCACGTGCATAAAATGTGGAACTGAATAATATATAAAATTCTGTCATTTTCTGCACTTGGAAAGCTAAAAACTATTGTAAAATCTATATTTTCACCTCAAGTTTAAATCATTTCAATTGCATGTAGGGATAAGGACACGGAGATGCCCACACCATCACAAAAGAAGGTAAGTTATTCCTTTATTTATTTTTTTAAATTTAACATTATTGTTCCATTTTAGTCTAGGAATACAGTCCATGAATAAATGAGGACTACTTAGTTATTAGTCCAACATCAGGAACCACACCCAGACAGCAAAAATGACATTTTAGACTTTATTTTGTTAATATTGTTCAGCAATTTTCTTTCTTATTTTCATTAATATTTTATTTTTGAAAAAAACTTATGTAATATTAATATTTGAATAACAAAATTAAATACCTATACCCATAGTATATTATGATTGTTGTTGAATGTTTCTCCCTATTTCCAATTACACTTGCAGTCTATTTGAAGAAAACAGTCCCTTTTTACATTAAAAAAGAAAAAGGTTACTAATTATTATTTGTATTAATCATCTAAATTTACATCTGTTTTTGTCTTTTAAAATTTAGACCTCGAACGGCACCTCCTGCAAAAGAAGTGATGCCCGGCCGATATGTTTAATCTAAATGGTGAAATTTCAGACACTTCTTTTTTTCTTTAACGCTATTGCTGCATCTTCTCATCCTATTTGCTAAAGTCAGCCTGAAACATTTTCTTTGTTTGTGAAAATATGAGATGGTTTTAAAGTGGTTGTGTATTCAGCGCATAAATGGAAAGCCTTTTATTGCCAACATTGAGTTATAATTTTCATGTGGCTTGATGGCTAACAACACTGTTTTGTCACAGGTAGATTGAACCCTTTTAATGATAATTGTGTGGTTTAAAGAGTTTATTTTGCAAATCCACATCAATTCTTATGGTTACGGGTACGGCTGAAGATGATCCTGAGAAGAATTCATTTTTGTTTCTGAACTGTGAGCAATAATTGTATATAATTCTTTTGAATTTAAATATTTTTTATTTAATTTTTTGGGAAGTTTTAAAAGCAATAACAGTGTGCTTTTGTTTTGCATTCTGCACACACTATTTGAATTGCTGCACTCGCATTTAGTCATCAAAACAATTTAAAGCAGATTTTTTTTTTTGGCTTGTTTAAAATTACACTTACTCGAAAAGCATTTGATTTTATTCATTCACATGTTTTTAAGACTGTAGAGTAATACTGAAAAGAACAAATATGGCACGTTCTTTTGTTTTTGCTTTTAACCGTTGCACATCCTCAAAAAAAAAAAAAAAAAAAATTCTCGTTTCTATTTTCAACATAAAACGCTGTACAAAATAAAAAAAATAAATAAAACCACACGGACAAGCATTCCTTCTTCAATGAACTGTATTTGACTTTATTAGATTTTATTTTTCCACACATCAAACCCACTCATTTGGATTCCCATCAGTCATTCAGGGTCTTGGCACCAAAGTAGATTTGAGCAAAAGACATTTGTTTTTTAAGCCCCCCCCCCCCCTTGAGTCTAAAGGAAGTGGAGTGCTACAACTGTAAGCAGAGCGCAAAACCACAAGTCAAGAGCGGATAAAAAAATTCTTTCATAGGAGATTACACTCCCACGCACTTTAATACATACACATTTCCCCTTGCACCTTTACAAACACATTGTTTGTTCACCTTTCCTACAATATTTAGTTATTTTCTCCAGCATATTAAGTCAGTTAATGTTATCTTTTGTTTCTCTTTTAAGGTACAATAATAATAAAATGATACTGCATGATTTATTTATGTATTTATTTTTTTCAATTTAGTTAGCATTTCCCCTTATACATCTCATATCTTGGCTTAACTCTACAAAAAAAGGGTGGAATTATAGTGACTAACTTTACAATTGAAAGCAGTAGCCCTTTGCAAATTACAGTGTTGTGTTACGTAGAGCAAAACTCTTTTACAGCTCACAAACAACGGCAGTTTACAAAGCTTGTAAACATCCTGCTTCAATAAGTGCACTTTTGAACGTCTTTTTTTTCCTTTCTGCAAACCCAAAAACACAGAAAAAGACCTACTTGACAGATATTGCTCTGTTTAAAGAGAGACATTTGCAAAAAGCTCTCCAATACAGAATTAATTAGAACACCTCCTGGGAAATCCACATATTCAATAATGTAAACTATGTATTGTTTAAAATATAAGCGAACTAAGCTGTACACTAGTGTCTTATGTAATGGTGTCCAATCATGATAGAAAAACTTTTTGTGTGTGTGTACATCTGGATTGCACAAAACTTCCCGGTGTTATACACCTACTCCATACTGCACTCACACAAGTTGACAGTCTCCACTGCTCCAACTAATGTCACAACACCAGCAGGTTTAGGTCACCGGTGTTGTAATAGAAGTGTTTTGCTGGAGGAAAAAGAAAAAAACGAAACAAAAAAAAACCCACCTGTCAACTGTGATGTACATGCGTGATTCTTGGCACCCAAAAACGTTTTCCCACAGTTTCACGTCTTTCATTTCCATCCAGTTTTTAAAAGTCTCTTTTATATTCTCTAAAAAAAAAACCAAAAAGCCCAAAACAAAACTTCTTATCTTTGAACTGTAAAGCAGATAGGTGTTTAAGTGTGCGTGCATGTCCGTTTGTGCTTCTATGTGTGTGCATTGCGTAAATGTTATGGGTATGTGTAGGTTTTTTTCTTGACTCCAATATACATTCTTAACAATTTACAAAAATAGAATCGTTATCCAGAGAGCAGCTCCCTCACCGATGCATCCACGTGGCCTGGAGGACAGATTTAAAGCGACAACCTGTAACAAGTGATATTCAGCAGTCAGTTTAAAGACTTGATATCTATCCTTCTAATATTCAGGGTTTTTTTTTTTAAATCACTTAAATATGACAGATCTTACCATGTGACCTAGCTCTTCTTCTTTGTAGAAGTTGGCACAACGTCTGAGCTTCTCTGAGCTGATAGCTGGCCAGGGGCAGATGGTTCCTCTGCTTGTTGTTTCTGATGTTTTTAACAAATAAGTATTAAAAATGATAAAGAATTCATGCCTTTGCAGTATTACAGGCTGAAATCAACATCAGGCAAAGCAGTGTGAGGAGCGTGAGCAGCTTGTCACATGCCACTATGTGGAGGCCCCTGCAGAAATTAGAATTCAATAACTGCTTCTGCTGTGAGACTTTGGCTCAGTTATAAGTGCACAGATCCAGTGTGTCAGATACGTTGCTTATTCAGCCTAAATTAGGTCTTCATGCAGCAGACGATTTGCTTACTTTAGATTTTGACTTTGACTTGCTCTTTCCCTGTAACAAAGTCGACACCTTGATTAGGCTCTACAACTCACACTGCTCCATGACGTAGTGAGCACAGACACAGTAACAGCTAGAAAGGAAACCTATAGGGGGCGCCATGTACCAATGAGAAATAAATGTTCTGCAATCATTCTTCTGAAGTGCAGTTTAGTCAGAAGCGTTTTTCTTAGAAGCTTCCAAGAAAAAGATGTACATTTGGTCCTGTTTCTTATAGTAAAGTGTAATATTTAAACACTTCTAAATAGTCATATAGATTTTTACCTTTGGTTTGTCTGTTTTAGATTTGCCTTTTACTGGATCTGGAAGCAGGGTATCAGACAGGGACTCCAGAACAGGACCAGCCATCGGCTAGAAAAGCAAGAATAAATAAAAAACAGTTAATAAACTCAAGAAGATCATAAGAAAGCATTTTCTAGAAGTGGTTTCAGGTACAAAGATGGTATAAAACAACTAAGTAAGGACCATTTTTAACACTGTAAGTAATCATCAGTGATAGTCGCAATCACAGCCTATTAGGTGGCTCTCCCTGGTATGAGCTCATTGTTCCTTTTTCAGGATGAGCAAAGATTAGGATTATGGTCGTCACCAACTATGAGTCAAACCTCACAACGCTCAGTTAAGGTGAGACAGACACATGTCTCACACCTTGATGGAATTTAGCTAGAAGGAGTAGAAATGGTAGGTTTTATTTCTCCACTACCTTCAGAGGAGCTGAGTCCAGCGCAGGAGGTTCCAACTTTGTTGTGGCAGCACACGAGGTGACCGGTGCATCAGGCTTGGGTGCATCAGAGAAGTCACTGGACAGCATTTCTAAGGCTGTTGTGTCATCCATACTCTTCTACAGAGTGTTAAAAAGGGAATGCTTTATTGTCATCTTTCACATATATCATTAATGTTTATTTTATTTTAGAAATATTGTGTGAGGAACTGACCTCTTTGGGGATGTTGGCAGCTTTTTTCTTTGCTTCTTCCATTTTCTTTAAAATGAAATTCATGAAGTTTAGACTCTCAATAAAGCAACAAATGCTATACTACACTTTATAAATGTCCCTGTCACATGTTGCAGTCTTCAGTAGTGTATGGATGGACTAGTGGACTAATAACAAGATTATATAATGTAAAAGACTTCTGTTTTCACAATATTACACACCGACTGAAAAATACAGTTAAATGAATGAATAGTGTCCCTGATCATGTTTTGTATTGTTATTACTTCACAATATTTAATGTAATTCTCATTACCCAACCCAGCTTGCAGCAGACTATCAAGAGGAAGAACACTCTATATGTTCACATCTTTAAAGTAGGAAAGTTGTACTGAGTAAATGCATGGATTGGTAGAGAAATTGATGGACTGCTAAGTAAATGTACTTCACTTTTAGGATCTCATTTCAAAGGCTGTCAGGTTACCTTACGGTCTTCCTCAGTGGGTCGATACTCTGGTGGTAGTGTGTCATCTCTCTCTCCCATTTTAATAAGCTTCTCCTCAGCAATCGTTTTCTCCTGCAACAACAAGGCAAATCAAAACAGCTGAAGTGGCATGCAGATTTTTTATTATTATTTTAAATTATTTCTATTATTTTTTTAAACCATGCTGGCTACCTTGACGGGATCTTTAACGGGACCTGGGGCGGGCTGAGGAACAGGTTTGATATCCCCCAAGGTGTCTGACAGAGCATCAAGGGCATTGTCTGCTCCAGCTTCCAGCTGAATGTGCAAAAACCCCAGAAAAAAATATGATTTTGATGTAGCTGCAGATAGTTGTATAAAGAGTATAAGTAGATGAGAAACACTTGAGCCTTTACCTGTGGCTTTGTTTGTGTAGGAATACGAGGTTCTGACTTCACTGCCGGTGCAGCGCTGGAGGCAACCAAGTCTCCGGCCAAGGACTTAAGAGCAGCGTCTGCAGAGGCCTGAGGGAGAGACAGAATACAATCCTATGCTTAAAATCGATAATACTCAACTTGAAATTAATACTATTGCTTTTCGTGATTGGTACCTGTGTAGGAGGAGCTGACGAGCAGACGACAGGAGCCTGGACAGCAGGAGCGGCCGAAGAGCTGAAGTCTCCAGACAAAATATCCATAGCATCATCAGTATTTATCTTGGGCTACAGGAGAAGATAAAGAGAGAAAATAAGCCGTTATTTCAATTACTAAATGTACATATTCTTTATGGCTTTTTATCCATTAATAAATATCTAACTTTTGTTGCTTAGAAATAGATTTGCCCTGGGCTCACCTCAGGTTTGGGGGCAGGCAGTTTTTTGAGATCTTCCTCTTTAAATCTGTAATCTGGAGGAAGTGTATCCTCCCTCTCTCCTACACGCACACCCTTCTCCTTTTTGACTTTGCCCTCCTGAAAAAGGGGAAAAGGGTGAATGACTGGCTGGTCCAGACACTCTGTTTCTCCTAAATACAGATTTTTTTTAAAGGGTTCTAAACAGGACAAGTGTTTAAAAAAAACCCAAATATGTGCACGGATAATTCAGTTGTACTGGTATACCATTACTGGAATAAAATATGTCACTCATAACAAAACAACACTATATGTTTTTGGGCACCACATACCGAGACAATATCCTCAGGTCTGAGTTTTGGAGACTCTGGCTTTGGTGCTTCTGTTGGCAGTGTTTCGCTGAGAGCACTGAGAGCATCCAGAGAGATGGAGTCACCCTGAGGGGTGAGAGAAGAGGAACTTCATAGGCCAGTTTTAGACAAGGCATGTTATACAGCTCTGAATGATAAATGAAGAACTAAAGCCAAAAGAAATCAGAAGACTTTTGATTCCTCACAGTTACCTTCTCAATTTTGGGCTTTGTCTGTTGTGCGCTTACATCGACTTTTTTAGGTTGTTCCACGGGACAGACTGTTTTCTGCAGAAACGCAGAGATGGAAAAAAGGAGTGAAAACAAAGACATGAATGTAAAAGGGCACAATGACAGCCATGGTGGCAAAAATAAAAACAAAATAATATTTATTTATTTGCTTGGCAGGGAAATCCTCTATGGAAGGAAAAAAAATAGTTTATGCAAAAACCCGCATTCACACCAACAAGTTTACCTCTGGTGGCTTCTTTGATGGAGGAGGGACTGGTGCATGAACTCCAGAAGCCTTAGATGAAGCCACAAACTCTCCAGAGAGTACATCAAGAGCTGACAAATCCTCTACTTTTGCCTGAAAAGCAGAGATGAGAGTTTGAAACAAAGCACTGAAACGATGCAGTTTTATATTTTGTGGAATTTTGTAGGGACTCCAAAAAAAAGATGGAGGCTTTTCATTTTTAGAGATACGTGCGCTGTTTATGTGCAGGAACAAATAACTGATTCACAGTGTACCTGTGTAGGAGGAGCTGAGGAGCAGACGACAGGAGCCTGGACAGCAGGAGCTGATGAAGAACTGAAGTCTCCAGACAAAATGTCCAGAGCATCAGCAGCGTCCATCTTGGGCTGCGGGAGGAGACAAAGTAAAGCTTAAATCAAGTTACTAAATGTTCAACAGTTGTAGATCTACGAGTTTCATAAGCTTAATGTGCTGAAGTTTAACCCATAAAGTAAATTTCCTTCAGTCTCACCTCGGGTTTTGGAGGTGGCAGTTTTTTGGGGTCTTTATCTTTAAACCTGTAAGCTGGTGGAAGAGTGTCGTCTCGCTCTCCAACACGTACACCCTTCTCCGCCTTCACTTTGCCCTCCTGTACATAGAGAAAGAGAACAAAATCACCTGGTGGAAAAAAAAAAAAAGTTATCAAAAGCTGTGAATTTAATGCTAGGGTGTAGCTTCACTCTTACAGAGACGATATCTTTAGGTTTGAGTTTGGGGGATTCAGGTTTTGGTGCATCTGCTGGTAATGTGTCGCCCAGAGCACTGAGAGCATCCAGAGACGTGGAGCCACCCTGAAAACAGAACAGGATTTATCAAACTATTAAAAATAAAATGTCTGTCTAAAGAATATGAAGTGAAACAAGAACAGGAAGAAGGGCAAAAAAGAAGAAAAATGACTTATGTCAAACCTTGTCGGTCTCTGGTTTGGCGTCCTTCCCAGCAGCAGGTTTGTGTTCTTGTGCTTTCTTCTCAGCAGAAGGAGCACCGGGCCCAGCCGCAGGAGGAGCTGCAGCTGATTCCACTTTCTACACCACACAACACAGATGGCAGTAAAGAAAAAGCCCAACTCAAAATAAATCTTGCTATTTCACTCAGTATATAACTTATGCCATGATGTACACTGTTATTTTACAGATCTCTTTAAAAAAAATGATTGGAAGAAGTTCTGCTGTACCTTAGCAGTAGTTGCTGAGAGTCCAGCCTCCACCTTGGCTTTCTTATCAGTGGGAGGAGCGGGAGATTTCTGCAGCAATCACAAAGCACCATTAAAACTGGATATTAGATTTTATACAGTGGTGTCACTGATCGAGACAGAGCTTACCTGCAGAGGAGCAGCTGAGGAGCAGAGAGGAGCCTGGACAGCAGGAGCTGTTGAAGCAGTACTGAAGTCCCCAGACAAAATGTCCAGAGCATCATCAGCGTCCATCTTGGGCTGCAAGGGTCGGGTCGGGCAGATATGACGTAAAGAAAGAGAAGATATTTGACATTCTTCAAGATTCCTGATATTACCCTCACAAAATGTGATGTTATGTGCATACAAAGAAAACAAACCTATAAAATCTGTAACTTTTTAAATATCAGTATCAACACTGGCCTCAAAAATCTATCATCAATGGAGCTCATCGTTAAATGAATTCACTCTGGGCTCACCTCGGGTTTTGGAGGAGGCAGTTTTTTGAGGTCTTCCTCTTTGAACCTGTAATCTGGAGGAAGCGTGTCCTCCCTCTCTCCTACACGTACACCCTTCTCGTTCTTCACTTTTCCCTCCTGTAGAAAGTAAGGGGGACAAAGTGAGACATCGTCTAGCAATGAATCTTATGTGTAACTGAACTAAAGTGACTGCAGAGTTGCTGCTTAAGACAGTGCAGCTGTTTGTGCCTCTTACCGATACAATGTCCTGAGGTCTGAGTTTGGGGGGTTCAGGTTTTGGTGCATCTTTTGGTAGTGTGTCACACAGAGCACCGAGAGCATCCAGAGACATGGAGTCACCCTGAAGAGAGAACATGGCGTTTATGACAAGCTAATGACACCCGTGTTGTTTAACCTCATCTCCTGCATCTCACCTCACTGGTCTTGGGCTTGGTGCCTGCTTTGGTATCCAATCCAGCCTTGACAGAGACATCGGGAGTGGTTTTATCCATCTTGGCTTTCTTATCAGCAGGAGCAACCGCAGGAGATACCGCTTTCTACAAGAGCAAACAGACAAATGTTTTAGTTTTCACTGATCCATGCAGAATAACAATGCAACTTTAATCAGGTTTATTTTCAGTGTAGTAAAATTTTGGCTTTAACTTTAACAGCCATAAGAAATTTACTTATTAAAACATTTTAAGACAGAGCTAAGATCTGTAAGTAACCATTACAGTAAAAGTACCGTGCTGGAAGAAGAGAGTCCAGCCTCCAGTGAGAAGTCATCTGAGACTTTCTCCATCTTAGCTTTTTTATCAGCTGGAGGAGCCGCCATAGGAGGAACTGCTGCAGGAGTTTCAGCTTTCTGCAACAAAAGGGACAGCAAGGACGAAAAGGCATCAGCCTCTGCAGCCAGACTCTGCTGTAATGACACATCAGGGACTTAAAAATGTAAATTTACCTTCACAGGAGGAGGTGCAAAGTTCGCAGGGCCAGCAGAAGAGGCACTTATAGTCTCAACATGTGCCTTTTGCTATTTATTTTATGGATGAAGATGAAAAAAAAAAACACAATGAGACTTTTTAGACCTTTAAGACAAAAATGATATTATTGGAGCCAATGCAGTCTACAGCACAGGTGCCATACTAGGAGTGTGCAGCACATACATCAAATGGAAGTAGCAGCTAAGTGCTTCATGCTTAAAGACTGACCTCTTGTTTCTTGGGTCCAGGCTGACCAGTTGATTTAAAATCAGCTGAAAGGGAATCAAGGGCCGCGTCTGTGCTCAGTGGTTTCTGAAATGAAAAATACTGTGCGTTACACCAACCTAAAATAACTCAGTCAGAAAGAATTGCTCCAAAGTTCCACTAGAGGGCATGAGTGACCAAATCAAAAGGCAAAATAATGCAAACCAGACTTGTACCAACAGTGAAGGAAAAGTACAGACACACCCTTTACATTCCACAGACGCCAAAAACTCAAATACTCTCTCTAAAGAGATGCAGGTGACACAAATCGTGTTGACTCCACAAAAATATGACCAACACAAAATTGAAACCATTAAACTCACACAGGAAGAAAGAACAGAAAGACTTGGTGAGACACTGAACCAAAAAAGCTTCTTCGATGCCAGGAGGCCAAAGTGGGAGTCGGCTATGATGCAAATGTGGGTGTGTTAGTGACTGTGAGTAACTATGAACACATTCCTCGGTTTAACTGGTGTATCACTGTGCGCAATGTAAGTGTGCATGTGACAGGGCACATATATTTGTGAGTGTTTGGGTTTGGTCGGACAGGAGCCAACAAGCTCAAACGGAGAAGGTGGTTTCTTAGGACAACACCCAACACATTCTCCACCCAGGAACGGGTATATTATACAGTGGAAACAGCACTTCCTGCATGTGTGAGCTATCTGGACTACAAAGAACTGATAGCAGGAGTTTGAAAAGCTTTACTTACAGGGACATCCACAGGTTTAGCATCTGCAGGAGCTCCACCCTAGAAAGTATAAAGTAGTTTTACACTTGGTAAGAAAAATAAAATGGTGAAATCATTTAAGATCTGAAAAGGCCTTCTAATTCTAAGTAATAAACATGCCAGTAGTAATTGTTGATTGGTTTGGTTTGTTTGCTTCTTTTTGTTTAACAGGATCATTTTTTAATACATTGCTGATGGATTTGCATGAAAATGTTACCAAAAAAGAAATGGAGCTTGGTTTTTCTTTAAAGCAATTACATTTTGGATGTAATCTGGATTTGAGATTTTGGCAAGATTTTATATTGCAAGGTCAAATTGGACATTTCCTGCCATAGTCTCAGGAATAGGAAAAGGCTAAGACATATCCTCTTGATTTTCACATGAAAACCTCAGACTAATCTGGATCAAATATCCTTCCAGATGCAGGAGTCAGCCACTCTTGCTTCATACTAACAAGTTATCAGTCCTAAAGCTTTAATTTGGTGTCAAAGTCATGCCTGTAAAGCAACTTTGTCTAAAGAACATAAGCTAAAAGTGACAGTTTCCTACCAACATAAAGTAGTCCCTACGAATTTGTCAGCGAAGCACGCAAAAGCAAAAAACAAGGTGAGGTTGGGTAGAAAGTTTAGAAAGCAGTGGAAAGTGGTGCACACTGACCGTATTTTTGAATCTGTAGTTTGGAGGCAGTGTGTCGTCCCTTTCTCCACACTTCTGACCTTTCTCAGAGGTGATGTCATGCTGTGACACATGCATTACACGGTTACACACTAAAGGCCCATGCAGCTTGCTGCTCACTTTCTAAAGCATACACACACACACACACACACACACACACACACACACAAACTCCAACATGTATGCTTGCACACTGTGGCTATGCTATACCTCTTTGACCTCTGGCCCCGTGAACACAGGCTCTGGGCGAGCGAACGGATCAGTTGATGGTAGTATGTTGGCCAGCTCGTCGATTGCATCCACTGGAGGTGCCTGCGCATGCAACACAGCTCAGCACACAAGCGCAAGCGACATGCTTTTTAAAGGAAACTAGCACTGCTACATTAAGTCTTTACCTGTTGGGCTCCTTTAGCTGCTGTGGATGTAACCTCCGCCTGAACCTGCAACACAGATCCAGAATCAGGCCACAGACCTTAACAACACAATATATCCATTGTGCTATTAGGAGTAAGGCATCATGAAATTATCAGCCATAAAAAAAAGAAATTCCAACTCTTTCTTAGTTAATTGCTTTAATGAAATGACTTTTCTTCTTTAGAATTTCCAGAAAAAAAATGTTTGATTGGTGTGAAAAATTCCTGCTAGCCATGACAACACCTCATCACAACATCCTCATCCATTCATTAAACACAGAGACCGAGAGGATGAATTGAATTGAATGCAAAATCATCACTGTGCAGAGTATACGGAGGGCAGAGTTGACACACAGCCTCTGCCATGTTTGGCTTCAGGAACATCTACCTTTGTTTGCGCTGATTTAGCTTCTTCCTTTTTGCCTTGCACAGACACATTTCCAGCCGCAGCTGTGCCTGCTGCAGCTGGCTTTGATGTTTTAGCAGGATCAACTTTAGGAACATCAGCTTTGACTGCTGTGGCAGCAGTGGCACTCTAAAATGCAACAAGATTTGATTCTATTACAGGCCAAGTTCATGTCAAGTAAAAGTGCAGATCTGCTACATACATGCAAAACACCCAAAGAAACAAATGAAAGACAGGAAGTCACTTGAGGAAAAGAAAGCCTCCACCAACTTCTTTCATCTAGAAGTGTTGTGCAATGAAACTGGGGTCAGAAGGGACATGAGTAAACTGTATGCCTCTCCTCTTCATTTGTTTTTTCCTCACTGACTCGGAGTGATGATGCATGCGATGTTGCAAATGGACGGGCGTCGACTATGACGAAATGCAACAACGAGCAGAGGCATGCTGAGCAAAGAGCTGCAGTGTAAAGAATGAAAGTCCTTGTTCTTCAAAAAAATAAAAAATAAAAATCCGAAAAGGAATTCCAAGGCATTCCAAGAAACCCCTAAAGCTAATAAGGTATCTGGACAGTCTCAAGTAAGCACAACCCCAAAAAACCTGATAAGACTACAAGGAAGAAAAAAGAAGAGCGAAAGGCAAGTAGGCCTTGAAAGATACACCCCAAGAGTCATGGAGGCAGTGAAGACTCAGAGTGGCATTAGTAGTCAGGCTTATACCTTAGCCGTGTCCTTAGGTGACTCTTTAGGAGCGGGCACAGAAGTGGCTGCTGCAGTGCCAGCAGTGGGAGGAATTGTAGGTGCGACTTTGGCTTGGGAGACAGGTGCAGTCTACAAACATGTCGCCAAATGATTACTCAAAAACACAAGGAAGCCAGTAGATGTACTGACACAGTGTAAATTTTTAAAGTGTTAGTGAAAACGAAGCAGAAGAACATTTACACTGATCACTGGTCAGCTCAGTTAAAGTTACCCAAAAGATCTCAAAATAATATGAGGGCTGAGACTGATGACCAGTGATCAGTAAGGGTTCAGATGCTGGAGCTTTTTCATGCCTTAATCACCTTGAACTTTGGGGATTTATTTGCATTCATGAAATATTCAAATACCTCACACACAGTTCACAAAATTTCTAATAAAATAATACAAAAAACATTATCATTTAAAAGATTGTTGGATTAAAGCAAAGAAAAAGCACTAGCTAGAGTTTTGGCCATGATGGCATTACCTTTAACACCTCTCTAGTAGCGCCACTCGCCTCTGCAAACGACATGTCAATAACAGTAGCACCGGCCAGCGTAGTGTTAGTCTACAATCGAGAAGCATGTGTTTAAAGAAAGTGAAAAGAGACAGTTATTCTTTAAGTTAGTGTCACAGTTTGTGAGGAGCATTCATCCCATGCAGGTCATATCAGATCTTTTATGGTGGCACGGTGACAGTCCAGCTTCTGATGCAAGATGAGTGAACGGCCGTGCCAGAAAGACGTCACAGACAGACAGGTAAGATGTTGCGTAACGGTGATGACCAAAGATGAAGCGCGTAAAGAGATGACTAGTGATGAGCACACATGAGGTGCTGAGGCCAAAAGAAAGAAGCAGAGATTCATGTTATGTCACGCCAAAGCGCTGAAAGCCTCCACCACTTTTATTCATACCCGCCAGAGTTTATCTACCTCTGGTTTGGCTTTAGGTGCCGCTTTCCCTGCTGTTGCAACATTAGAGCTTCCTCCTGTTGTCGTGGTAACCGCCCCAGGCTTTGTAGCCATTCCAGATCCCGATGTTGGCGTCTGCAATGCACCAGGTGAGGAGAAGTTGATCAACTGCAATTTTTTACAGCTCTATGGATGCTAGAATTGCCTGTGTGCTTGGCTTTGCACATGAAAGCTAGTTAACTTATCGTCAAGACAGCCACAGAGACTGTGAAACCTACTGTAATATATCTTAGCCTGATATCTTAAAATGACATCTTCTTGGTTACGCTTGAGGGTGGTGAGCAATTAGATATGTTGGTGATTGCAACAATACTCCGTTTCATAACGTAGCTCCGCACATCAGCTGGTAATGTGACTGTGGTTCCATGTTTTATACCTTCTATTGCTTAAAGGAAGGCATCACCAACTGATTTAAGCCAAAAGGACACATCCTCAGCAGAAATACTGATGCGACTGCTAGCAAGCTGGCTAGCAGCATTATCGTTTCACGTGCTGTTGTATTGTTTGGCATTTATGTGTGTTAAACTGTCATGCTCACTGTAGAAGAATGTATTATTATGTGCAATCAGGGACTTAATAAGTTAAAAATGTTCACAAGATGCCATGGCTAGCATGACAATCCCAGTCAAATGTGATTGTCATTTCAGGTTATTGCACAACTTGCAACACTGCTATGCCATTACGTGTACTACAGGGAATTGTGGTAACAAAAGTATCCAAATTGAGATGTAGTAAATCTTTCAGCCTTTTTTGCTTCCATTATAACCTGCTTTTTCTGAAAGTCGTTAAACTTGCAGAAAAAGCAACACACAAGTAAGATTCCATATTTGTAAGGTTAATAGGTGAACATTATAGTTGTGTTTTTATGTGACAAGAAACTGGCTAATAGTAATTACCATACATTCTGCAGGGACATATTTTTTTTAATAGCACAGTAGATTATCTTTCCCATTGCACATGGACACTGAAACACAGGCAGTTGTACTTTACTGTGGCAAAGCAAAAAGAAGGAAGCAGGGCAATGAGATACTTACAGTGAAGGTTAATGACTGAGTAATATAAGCTCAGTGTGTGAATAGGTCTAAAATAAAACCATGTAATTCTCTCACTTCTAAATATCCGACTAAACCTTATCTCTACAAGCCGGGCACCAAACTATACACCGTCTAAGCCCCGCTGCTGAAAGATGTGTGAAAACAATTCAGGCTGGCACTATGGCTCTGTTCAAACATTATTTGTATGCAAGTAAAAGAGATAAATGACAGGCAATGGAGTGTACTATTACTTTGAAAAAAAAAAAAGTCATTAAAAGTGTTTAATGAAGTACACTTTATATAAAATACAGTTATGGTCAGAAGTTTACGTACACTCATCATAAGCATCAATATTGTGGTCATTTAGTTTGATCGGATATGTCACTACTTTGTCATGTTGTGGAAGAAGACCCAAACTGTCACCTCCAGATGAAAGGGAATGGAGCAGGATGTTAAGGAACAACCTGTGAACCAACAGGCTCAAGCCTGCCTTCAGCTGGAAACTGCTGTGACACCAGTGTTATTGTCCACGGTGATGTGAAATTTATGTAGTTGTCATGGACAAGCTAAATGCCTTCTGGAGAAAGGTTTTATGGGATAAATGAGACTCTATGAGACAAAGATGAACTATTTGGCCACAAGAGTATGCTTGGAGGAGTAACTGCTTTCCTAAAATACTATATCTGCTGTTGAGCATGGTCCTGAAGCAACACACTCCAGAGCTGTTATGGTGCCGGTGGTACTCGTACATTGCATGAAGTAATAATAAAAAATTCAACTTAATCTCAAGTCAACAGCTAGAAGATTGACACAATTGTTGTTTGGAATGAATAAGACAAGTTAACATTAAGCTTCTCAAATGGTCTCTCCAAAGCACCCACCTCATCCCAATTCTTCTTTTTTTAAGTCATTAAATATATGTGCTGTGCAATCATGCAAACCTGGAAACCGTTTACCAACAAAATGCTGATGTTTGCAACATTTTTTCTACCAATAGAGTTCATATACATGCTAATATAGTTACATTCCACTTAATTTATGAGTTCCTGATTGAAATACTGATGAAGTCTTTTAACATTTCCATTAGTCTTCCCTGGAGAATATTCCAGTCAGCATTCAAGCAGCAGTTTGACAACCTTGGTTTGCGAGCAGCATTAATGGGTTAAACAGGGTGTTACCTGCCTTGAGTTTGAAGGAAGGAAAAGGAAAATGTTCTTTTTGCTATTAATCAAAGAGCTGTGCTGGAACAGGAAAGAAAGTAACAATGCTAGAACAACAGAAAATGCTGGGGGGTCAGGGGTCAAACTGGCAGTCAACAAATGAGTTTCTTTTGACAGACTGAGGGAGGAGAAGAAGAAGTTAAACAGCATTACAGGGGAATGTCTAATACCTCAAACTGTGCAGGCTTTCCAGTAGAGACCTGAGCTGCCGGTTTGGGTGTTGTCTGGCTGGACTGCGACTGCAGAGAGAAAGAGACAGAAGTCAAATATGTGCAGGGAACACAAGAAACCACCCAGCAACATGTTGATTTCACAACAGCAATATTTTTGGAAAACAAAACGTTCCAGAAGACTTATTTCTGGATAAAGCTGAAATCGTAATCGTTACAGGTTCAGGTCAATACAGTCTCCTTTTCAAGTTGAAAACAAACATGGGGAGAAATGCAGGACTGTAAACTGCTCTCAAACACACCCATCACACAGCAGTCAGAAGTGTTTGATTCAAGTCCTACATTCCTGACTGTGCGGTGGGACTGTTTGACAGCAGTGCGTCAACGAGACTGTCGTCTGTGGTCACCTTAGAAACTGACAAGAAGAATGCAGGATTCACATCTCCAGCCAGTGGCATCCAGTGCAAGCTGAACGCTAACATAGCTCACATTTTTCTGCTTAAGGAACCAGGAGAGATCGGCCTTTGACTCCCGTGGCTGAAGACATGCAGCCAGTATTCACACACATGCATACTGGATGGAAGTCATATTTGTTCTGCACTGCACTTCTTCACATAGAAACAATTAGTCATACTGTATCACTGATGCTTTGATCTTTGTCTTAAATTCCCCATAGCTGAGCTGTAATAAAACAATCTATAGAAGCCGTGTTACAACGCATGGGATATTATTACTTTTTATCATGTGTACTAATCAAAGCAAACTTTCCTGGAATGATAGTTGCAGGACCCATGGTTTATCTGTGGGTGCACGGCAGTAGTTTATCATTTAAAACTGTCATCTGAAATATTGATCAGTTATTAGCCTGTTTTTTTACAGTACTGGAAATCCTTCTGCAAGGTAGAATGTCATAAAGATCATTGTTCTTAATACATTTGAGAGAAATATACAGGCCTTCAGAAGCAAATAATGTTTCATTTTGTTTTGTTTTTTTAAACTACAAAAATGTACAAGAAGTAAAGCCTTACACTACTACTCAGTTTCCCCCTGTAAAACATGTGACCTTTATCTGGATAAGGATCGCACGTCAATGAAAAGGTGTTACTGCAAGCAGAATGCACTGGGATTGGAATCTGACCCGATCAGCCCAGTCACATTTGGAGATGGACTCTGTAAAGCCAACTCTCGGGGTCATCTAAATCGCACTCTTTGCGTCTACTCGCACAGGCTCCAGAAAGCTACAGGTAATATATCAGCACAACCTCGTAACGTAGAGCGGAGACAGTAGCACTGCTCCCCTGGACTGTTTTTCCTGTTTGTGCAGTCATTAAATGTGAGGCTCATCCAGACGCCTTGATTCTACCTGTAATAAGCTTCACAATATTGTGAAGATTGTGCTTTTAGTCTAAAATATGCAACCGTGTACAAAAATAAACTTTCTTTTGTTAACAATTATACATGTTGCGCACGTAGTCCAGTATTTTAGAAGCATATACTGATCTCCAGGTGGAGCACAGTTTGCTGCAGAGCCCAGCCCAGCTCTTTTGAAGGTGTGAATACAGAGCAGTGAACCTCCACCCTGTTTAATACTGCTGTCCGTTTCACATTCAGCTCCATATATTGTATGCAGTTGTATCATTGTAGACTCAGACCCAGCCCAGCCTGTCGGCGAGCATTACTGGTTTTTTTTCCATTTGTTCATAATAATAATAATAATAATGATCATAATAAAAGAATAAGAGAAGTGTACAGAAGTATCCATAACAGATTAACAGATACAATTCTGTGGGGAAACCCCCCAACTATATCTTCCAGTTATTATGCTACTTCTAATCACACGTAAGCTTCTGAGCGAGTTAACCAGCTATGCGTCCTCTTTTACAGCTACACAGGTAGGATGGAGGTAAAGCACATATGTATGCTTGTGAATGACAGTCAAGGTAAATAACATACAGAGACAGAGGACATGTGAATCATCTGCATTAGGTGAACTCTGAGTTAGTAATGATTGCAACTTGGCATAATCAATGATTTCCTCACGCGCTCAAATAGTCACACGGGCTCACAAAGTCATAATCCAGGTCGGGATTAGCACACACAAGTCACATGCCTTCTGCCTTTCACACTTTTCAGATATGAACCGACAGCTTTAAGAGTCAACTTCATATTATTTAGATCGAGAATAAAAAGGAAGTGGCACAGAGGAGGAAGTGAGGTCACAAGCAGCCAAGGGGAAGTTGTGTTGATCCCGTTACCACTGTAAATACTGAACGTTGCCAAGTTACTTAAATAACCAAGAAACAGATGAGCTGTACTGCATGATGTGTCAGGCGCATTTTGCTGCATGTGAGACAACAACTCCACAAGCTTGGATTTTCATGACAAAATGATAAAAGTAGCATTGGATATTTGAAGCCTTGTATTCTCATGGCAGTGATCTGTTCTGGAAGCAGAATTTGCAAACATCTATAGAGCACAAGAGATTGCTGAAAACTTCTAGAACTAATAGACACACTCAAGCCATTCTAGTGGCGCTAGCTTTTATTTAGTTTTTTTAATGTGCCTGCAGTGTTTGATTCAACACAGGAATAATTTAAAGAAACAGTGAAAAGCACCTCTAATTCCATTTGATTAAAGATGTTTAGGCAATCACAGTATTGACTTCCCCCTTCTTATCTACAAAAGGTATTTTGATGTGTCATCAGAGTAATCATACTGACCACATGAATGACATCATTACTTCATCAAAACTTTCTTTTGCAGAAGCGTACATTATGGCAAACCCTATAACAGATTTGTGAGTTACAACAAAGAGTAACACTGTACGGATCAGAACAAATGACATATTTCCATATCACTGTATAAATTAGAATCATGTTCATGCGCTTTTGCATTTACCTCATGAGGGATTCTCTGTTGAAACTATTCTTCAAAACCACACGCAAATAGGTGACTCATCACCACTGCAGAACTCCGACAACACCGACAGATGCCACTTGACAAAGGCCAGGAAGCACGACCCGCTTTTATAATTGTACAGTAGGCAAACAGACAGAGCTCTTAGTTCATTTCCAATCGATTAAAAGAAGCAATACACTGAAACATTAAGTAGTAAATAGTTGAGCTCATCAGTATGTTTACAGTGTCAATATCAGACGATCTTGAAAACATTTATTAAAGAGATAAAAGAAATATCCTCTTAAAAGGAAGCCAACACTGGAAGATGCTACAAAAGAAAGAAAGAAAGGATTTCTATTGTAAAATAAAAGTGAACAAAGATGACGAGGGCAGAAACCTGCACTACGGTTAGGAATCAGAAAGGTTAAAAAAAAAAATAATCATCAACTTTAACTCAAATAAAATAAAACCTGAAGCATGAAACATTTTGTGGATTAGTCCTACTCACTGATTTAGGTAAATTAAAAACAAATGTTTGTGTGTAACCTCTGTGTTCACCTGAGACCAACCCAAACTCTCAGGAAGTCTGTAGTGACTCCAGACTTCTGCATTCCTACATTCCTCATGACTACGGCAGCAGCAGACGCACACTGCAAGTACACGTACACGCATTAGGTACTGGGTTAAACCCACTTTCGACTTTAAAACTGCCCTAATTTTTCACGCCATTGACTCAAAGAGCTGGAGTTTTTCCCTTTTAAATTTTGATGCATATTGACATGATAGAATCAATATTGTTTCAGAACCTCTTGACAAAGAAAACCCAATTGTGTTCACTCTTATTCGACAACGAGTGGGGGGAAAGGACCACTTTCTTGGTTAACACAAACCACAACGCACCACAGAAAAAAAGGAAGTAGCAACAAGTCTTCCCACAGAGCAGACACATTTGGATCAAACATAGTAGACACAGTTGTTTTCTACAGACCAGGTGTTGCATAAATGTCATGAGCCGTGCTTGACGTGGTTTATAGCAGGTGCTGAGTCTTCCAGATGTGCTCGGTATTTGGTCGACCTGTGGCTCATTTGAAGCTGCCTTATGGTGCCATGAGGTCAGGCAGTGTCAAATGTGGCCCAAACACGATTGCAGATGCTGGCCACATTTTTTCTGGGTTATAGTTTCAGAATAATTTTTTGGGAGGTATTTACTAATTTTACCAAACAACCGGAAGAGGCCTAACATCCACTCTTAGGAAATCTCTGCCGTCTTGATAAAGTATTTATTGTATTGATCTGAGTACATATTGGACTGTGTGAAAGTAAAGTGAAGTTGATGGAGGTGAGTTATAAGCTGTATACGTGGAGCATACTGCACAGCAAAACTTAAAAGGTCCAAATGATCAATAGTGCCTTTATCAGAAGATGCACTCAATAGTAGAACTGACAGTATGCAAGATGTCACTTGCCATTCTGTCCAGCCTTAAGTTTTGGCTCATTCTTTATACACACAACAGGTATACAAGTTTGATAAAAAAGCCAATAGAGCAGAAATAACCTTTGCACGCATCATATATGAAAACTGTGCAGATAATACAAACTTTATGAGACCTTCTTTGGTTGAACCCGTGACAGTGAACTAACTTCTGCAGCTTGTGATGTTGTCTTCTTAAACAGCACTCTGTGTTTCTGTTATGCAGCACAGAAATGCACAAGACAGTAAAAGAAGAGGGGGGGGCGTGTCATAAAAATGATGCAGGGTTCCAAATTTAGTCGAAGCGTGGAAAAGACTCAATAGTTAGCATGGATCTGCTTTGCAAAGGACATATTGATTTTGTCAGACACATACAGTACATACAGTAGACTGGGATTCGGTGCAGTTGTAGTCTGAAACACAACAGCGCATATAAAGATCGTGATATGTGAACATATGTTGTTGAATCTTTTATTCCATGTAAGACACATGACGTATGCAAACACTGACATGCCGTGCATGTCCATAGATAGAGCCACTGGGTAAGCAGCGAGGACACTGCCTGACGTAGTTGATAACGGGACACCAGTAACATCATGGTCATTCTGAGAGAGCTAGACGCAGTGCTGGGCATAGTTTAAGTGAGTGTGTCCAAAATAGATGCAGCACTTTAGATCCACACCATTTCTGTCACATGACTTGGGCCAGCAGTGACAGTGTGGCAAGGGTGGCGCACTGCCATCTGAAACCAACAGGTTTTGGTAGTCTTTCAATTTAGCACGACAGGAAACTGCCTGTCAGCTTGAGGTTTATTGCTCAAGTCTTTGTCTGCTGTCAGATATGAATGATAGAAAAACACACGCAGGCATGAAACGCCAAGACTGCACCCCATATTGTGCATTTGTCACTGGTCAAGGAACAATGCAGTACATATATCCAGGCCCTACCAAACAACAGGGACTGAAGCAGTAGCTTTGCCCTCTTATGAAAACTGATGACTAATGCTGGCCCCACCCAACACACCACAGACACGCATATGTGAAAATGGCTGGAAACGACTCCTCAGCTTTCTGTTTTAAAATAGCACTGGCAACTTGTGGAAAAAAGGTCAATAGTGATAAGTGGCTCACGTCTGACCAGTGGTGGAAATGACGAAAGCTGCAGTCAGCTGCATAACAAGGAAAGGAAGTGGAGCAATAGTGTGAAAGTTAAGCGTTTCAGTTTTAGCACAGAGCTGCAGCAGGAGGAGCATTATTGCTGGAGGGCAGATTTCAAGAGAGCTGGGTGAAATCAGGAGTAATGGCGTTGACTAAACGTACTTTAAAAGGCAACCTGTTCTGATGAGGTGGTGACGCATTTAACTGTCACATCAGGCGAGGACAAGAAACAGGACAACCATGGCAAAATTACAACTGCAGCCAAACAAAATCCTAATCATACAAGACAAACAAACCAACCCTTGTGCTTCAGTGTTTGTACTGCATTTTCCCATCAGGATTATTGTATCACACGTTTACAGTGAGAAAACCCAGTATGGAGAGCACAAAAAGATGATATAAAGCCATAAAGAGCCAGGTGTCAACCTTGAATGCCACATACATAAATAGTAATGAAACATTTGATTGCTGGTCGTTCACGTTTACTTGGAACAAAGTTTTTGTTACACTAGCAACAACTGCTCTCAAGGCCCATTTGAGAGAGACTAACACAAAAATCTTTAGTCCTTTAGTTCCATAATTTGAGGCTTAAAGGGAAGCACGCTGATCTTACCACAACATGAAGGATCACATGAGCGATAAACTGTCAAATGCTGATCTGAACAAACGTTCTGCTACACACCAGCCACCAAAGTGATGTGACAGGTATCAAACAGGAAGCTTCTCCACGCAAGCATTTACAAAAGAGCAAGCATAAAGGGAAATACCATCCAGATACATACCATAGGTCAGACTGTGAGTGTGTATCCTCTTTAAATGTTGCTGTGAATACTACCAAGAGGCTCTCTTCAGGCTGCTTAACCTAAGACCCCTGCTTTAGGAACACTTTAGTTCGAACTTTATGTCATGCACACGCACACATGTAAACACATACACACACCCAGCAGTGAAAAACTTGCTACTCCGCCCTCTTTGAATCAGCACAACAAGACGCCGCTGCATCAGGCTCCACCCCTTCATCCAACATGGCAGAGCAGGCTCGGTCGGATTGGGCAGTTGAACACATGAAGCCCCACCCACTGCTCGATGGGTGCCAGGAAAACTGAACAAGCTTTGGGTCGGGCTGGGCTAGGTGAAGACGCATGATGCAGCTCAGCACGCGATAGCCTGCATCAAGCCGGAAGAGGTGAAGAAGAGAGAAAGAGTTGAGGGGTGACGAAGGAAAGTAGATTTTCTGCAGCAGTGCTTTGGCAGGAGTCTGGGTGTGTCGGGTAGACTCACAACTTTGGAATCTAGAATGCAAAGCTACAACAAAGGCAGAAAAGAGGAGAGGGAGGGAGGAGGATCCATCACATGCAGCTCAAACCACACCCTAAGGCAGACAGAGAGGAACATTAAAATGGGGGAGAACGACAAAGTTTAAAGGGCAAGAGCAGTGATGTTCAGACATGTTTGTTTCCATCACAGGTCGTCAAAAAAGGCCCCGAACAACGGAACAGACAGGAAATACCAGCCAGAGGTTACAAAGGAATTTGGGGGGGGAACAAGAGAGAGGGGCATTTAACGCTTCCCCTTTCTTTAAACAGGACCTTTCAGCAGTGGCAGCGTTGATTGGCTGAAAGGTCAATAACTTCTAAACTTTATCCTTATTATGTTAACTTCTTCAAGCACTCCACACCGAAAAACATGTCAAACGCGTTAAGAGGCGAGTGCTCTGGGGAGCAGCGCCCCCTCGTGTCACAAAACACCAAAAGCACATAGATGAAACTTAAAAAGGAGCATTGTGTTCATGTGTGTCATCTGAAACCGTTGTGCATGCCTGTTAACTTGCAGACTGTTGTTTGGACACAATGTCGGCCTGTATGCGTGTCGTGTTTGTTCAGTCCCAGTACTTTAACGCTGCGGTTAAAATGGGAACTCAAACAGCTCTAAATACTTTGCATTTAGACTTGGCATGAAATTTAATGTTATTATAGATGTGCTAGAAAAGGATTATAGGAAATATTCTATGTGGAAGCTGCTTTGACACAAGCTTCAACAGACTTGGTTAAATATCAGCCGAAGCCAGCTGACAATCAAGCACCAGGATAATCAGCTCGAATGAAGATAAACAGCAGAGCGTAAGCATGATCATGACATATCGCTGTATTCTTCGAGAGCTATAGTCTGGTTTTTATCGGCTTGGCTTCAACCATGTTTCTTTTAAAATGTCTTTATAAGAACAAGCAGACAGACTCCTGATGTCTCCTGCCCTGGCAGAAATTCTTGTGTCTGTCCTGGGACCCTTCAAAATAAATCACTTAACAGCTTTCGCCTGACTGACTCCAAAAACACACCAGAGCCTGCCCCCTTTTCTGAAAGATAACATGCTCGTGTTGAATCCAAATGCCTTAGTTTGCAACCCCTGGTAACAGCTGTCTTTATTGACAACATTAGACACACCCTTTCATGGAGATCAACCAATAGAAATGGTAAACCTAGAAGCTGGAGGTTTCTAGTATAAAAGGTGGACTCTGTTCATAGAAGTTTACAGGCAAACTTGGTGGGAGGCTGCATGCAAACTAAGACTTTAAGCAAAGACTAATGTGGGATATTTACATTGGCAAAAGTTTGCAGTCAAATCAATTGGAACTCTGCAGAGAGATTAGACTTGTAGAAACGTGTTTTGCCAGAAAGTTCTAGCTGTTATGAAAGAGCGTGTGAATCAGGTCTGATTAGGAGCAGGAGCAGCCATACACAATCTGTGCGCTCAGTTTGAACCAGATACAAGGAAGCACTTAAAAGTGCAAATGGAAAACAGTGAGTGTTGTGCTGACTGTGCACAAACAGCCAGAAAAAAATGCAGAGGAGTGGCCTGAGGAACTTGACAAACCCTAATCGTATATTTTTTAAATAAACACAGTGAAGTCAAATCAAAAGGATGCATTTGCTTTTGTTGAGATTAACCTAACCAAACACAACAGTTTTGCATCCCCTTTTAGCTCATTGTTTTGGCAGCAGTGTTTTCAGGAGCAACAGCCTGCAAGTTTGACCGAGGTAAATCTGAGAAACACACTTTGCTCCCAGCCAGAAGCATGACAAGTGGTCAATGCTAGCAACCAGTGGTTACTGCTTAAATAGCACACTTCTACTCGGAGCACACAAATCATTTTACTACAAGCTTCATACCACAGCACCTTGTCTAACATTTACACACACACACTCGCACACATAACTTGGGATTTAGTGTCTTGTCCAAAGATACTTCAACATGCAGACTAGAGCAGCATTCACCGGACTTCCAGTTGTAAAGCGAGCCACACTTACTGTGAAACATTTCAGTTACAGAGACATCAATAGGGACAGTTTAAAAAAAGTGAAGCAAAAAAGCTTCAGGGAAAACATTACATCTGCTCAAAGTTGCTTTATTTCTAGGAAAAGTAGAGAAATATTTGTAATAATATTTAAAAAAAATAATATGTTAGCTTGTTGTGACTGCCAACAAACCACCGATTATTAGGTACAGGAAGTGTGCTAAATCAAGTGTCCAGATTGAGGCTATTTTAGCGAGCTGAGCTTCAGTTTCAGACTTGTATCATCTTCAGCACAGGTTTGTTTGCTTCAGCTAAAATTACTTCTGCATTAGCTTATTAGGTTCTACCATGAATTTAAACTTGTGTGTTAGCCATGCAATGATGCTATACTATACTATAACTAGATTTTCAGACAGATTAGCCAGATACAAATAGAAATATCATCACCACAAAAACGACTAAGCTATAAATGTCTCTTGCTTAGCTGCATTTCCACATTATGTCATCAATCTATCCAGCCATCCACTTCAGGGTCATGGAGGGCTAGAGCCTATCCAGAGGAAACAGCTTGACTCTGTCAGCCACATGACAGAATAAGAACAAGAACTACAATAACACGATTTAGTTGGGACTTGTCAGCAATTACCAATAATCATAGCATGCCTGCTAACATTTTTACCTCTCCTGCGTGTTTATGAGGAGCGATACTGAGAATCTCAATCATTGCATCACATTACAGTTTCCAGCAATCGTGAGTCTGCTGCCTTCACATTACTTATCCGGACAAATGTCATCTGGCTCCAAGTACAGGCTGTTGCTCGAGCATTGCAGTAAACAGACAGGAGGACGGGTATACCAAAACGGACATAACAAAATTCAGCGAGCAACATTTAGATGAGGTGTCAAGCCAAACTGAGAGCACAGTGTCAAATCTGAAGGCACGAGTTTTGAGGAGTGATGGAAAGTAGCACCATACCTACCAACGGGATAAACAACAACAAACTCAACAGGAAATGGAAGGCTGATTTAGCTGAGCAGGATATGTGTCAACAAAGTTTCTGTGTATATATATATGGTCTCATACACAGTGTGTTCCTCCACTCCAGTGCAAACTGGGGGCACAAATCGGGCACTGTGTGTCATGATGTCATTAGGAACCACCTTAGTTGAACTGTTTGTGATTTGCTGAATATTAAAACATGAAAGATGGAAATTTGAGTGTCAGCATTTTCTGACAGTGGGGGCAGATAGGTGCACGCTTGACATCAGACTGTGATTTAATAACATGAGTCAGTTGTGTCTCACTGTCTCAGTGATTGCTCAATACTTTGTATTCTGGTTGCACACAGTGCTATAGTCCTTCATAACTGAACCGTACAGTGTAACTCACTGTTCAAATGCCCAACCGTAAAACCGAGGGGATCATTTCACATGACTACATCGAACTTAAAGATGAAAAATACATACGGAGGCTGAGACGTCTCAAGAGGATAAAAGTCAAAAACCTAGAATAACAAATACTGCTTAAGCCAAGCTAATATGAATAATACAACAGTAACACAGGTAACTTCAGGCAACAGGAAACAGCATGATATTGTATTTAAAGGTGCCTTATAGCGGTTCTATGAAGTGACACTTTTCATTGGGTCTTAGTTTTGTTTATCAAGCACTAGTAGCCACATGCATGATTCATTACACAGCGTTCCTACCAGCAGGGTTAGATTTTCCAACTAATAATATGTCTCAGAAAAAGAGTTCCCAGTTCTTTTTTTTAAAATAGGTAATTCATCATCGACATTCCTTATTTAAAAATAAAGAATGTGTATGATAACAGTTGTTTGTAGATCAAACTTTTTCTTTGACAAAGCAGATACAAGCTTGAAAAATGCCAGTCCAGAAATCTCTTTTTAGCTCTGTTTTTCATTTCCAACACTATTGTCTCTTTATCTTTGTCCATCTACTGAGAGCAGGTATGAAGCAGGTATTTATAGCATGTTCGGCTACACGTTGCAGCCAAGGACAACAAGACAAAGCTCTGTGAGCGTGAACCAGAACAGTACACCAGTGAGCCGAGTGACTAAACAATGGACTGAAACTGGCTTTTAAGATCTGTGAAGCCATCAGTTTCTGTTTAGTTTAATTTAAAGATATAAGTTCACGCTATAGTTGTAAAGCCCTCTAATGTACCACACCATGTAAAAACAGGTATGTCATGACTAACTTGCACAGTATCCCCTCCTGCCTGTTTATGCCTTTTTGTCTTTGACTTTGTTGTAATGGTTATGCATGTGCAGGCAAGATATATTTTCCCAGTGGCCATTTCCTGTTAAGTTTTATGATAATGCTGCCAGACCCCAAGGGAGGGTGATCTCTGCAGCCCAGAGCTGGGAAAATGCAACACAACAAAAATGGTCTGACCAGAAGTCCAAAGGCTATCTGTGTGCAGTCAGCCTCCTGGGACACATTTATTCTTTGACCTTTAACACATAAAATGACTCAGAGCAAACGAACACAGCCCTGATAACAGAGCACTGACATGAGGACAGCCAATGCTGAACTGTCACACATCAGCATGCAATCACATTCTCTGCCAGACGAGTGAAAATTTAACAAAAGCCTGCAGCATATGACCTACATTGCATTCAACTTTAACTTGTCCAAATAAAAAACAGAGCACTTAAGCTCATTCCAGCTAAACACACCCTTTCAGACAGCGCCATCTGCAGCTTTGGATTATCACAGGAGAATGCTATTTGGGGTGGGAGCCTTCACAAAGAAAAAACTGGTATATCCTTCAAAACAACCATTATCACTTATAGGAGTCTATCAGTTTCCCATGTAGTTTGATGGTTTAAGCACCTCATAGCAAATACTGGAGGCCTTCCTGCAGCCTTGGTTTAATATCCCACTACAGTAAGAACACTGAACTCACAGAGGCTGACCGGGAGCCTCAGACATTCCAGCAGAGAGAGCGTGTGGCTGGATTTGGACTGGCTCCAAGACAGTTTTCCTCCTTGTGTGAGTTTCCCTTATAAGTCCTTTGTTAAACATACAGTACACAAAAGACTAGGACAGCTAACAAAACAGTAACAGCAGACATGCTTTTATATCTATAGAGATGGGGGTCATAAACAAAACAAAACACACGTGGACACTTTTGTTACTCAGCACAAACCATTACACAAGCACACAGACACACTTTTACTACACACCTGCTCCTCCACTGCCACATCCTGCAGAGCCGGGGTGTCCCGTGGGCCTCGGATCCAGCTCAGTATCTGACCCATGTTGGCTGAACGTGTCGTTTGTGTGAGTGTGTGTGTGCGCGCGTGTGTCAGCCTCTGCCTTGTCTGTCGGCTTGCAGCATGTTTCCCTGCATCAAACGGGGAATGGACCCAGACAGAGAAAAGGGGAGGGCAGAAGGACTAAACTGGGCGTAGTCAGGGAGAAGAGGATCTGATGTGGAAGTCACAACCGGGAGGGGCGTAACTCTCCGGGCTATACTAGGAAGTGAGCTGACCATGGGCTGACACCCACTTAAAAGGGGGGCAACATGTAAGCTTCTGCTTGGGGAAATAGATCCTTTAACGCACACGGGGGCACACATGCAAGAAGATATGCACGCAGTGGTGTTAAAAAATTTACTCAGCATACCTAAAACAGAACCGGTTTTATTTGGGACAATGTTCAAGTTACACATTAGCAAGAACACATTTAGATATATGATAGTGCACGAGCCTTGAGCACACATGGGCGCATACGTCTATCCACACTGCATATATAAAACAAGAGACCAACTTTTATATTCTGCCTGTGTCAGCTATTTTCCATGACAGAAGAGGCCGAAGCTGAAATCTTCAATTCTTTTCTGCATTGCAGTAATAAAATCTGCGAAGGATAATAGCAGGAAGAGATACTGATTAGATGCAGGCTAATCTCAACATCTAGTTGAGCCAAAGAAAACCTGTCTAATGACAACAGAAGAGATTTCATCATGTCTCTCTGCACCACGGCCTGAGCAACAAACAAGGTGTGTTAAAGAGGAATGTAGGGAGTGTCTCTGTGAACACATGACTGAAGCATGAAACACGGGTGTTGGGCTTCTGAAACTTCACCAGTGTGGTCCCTTTTTTCAACTTTATTAATAAGAATTATCCCAGAAGAACTGTGGAAAACATGAAAAGTAAACTGAGAAACATCGGAAGGCAATTAAGTTGCAAAGGTGATGAAAACCAATGAAAGTGCAATCCCATCCATACCTATGGGGCTGTACCTCACCTGTAAAGTGTGAGTTTATCTGTCTCTCTGGGTAGTTCTTGGGTGGGGTGTGCAAACAGTGCAGTCCCTGAGTGAATCACTGTGATGGAATCAGTTTGACAGGCAAGCCTTTCACTTTTTGAGCGTTTTAACGGCACACCTTGGAAAAATATGACAATCACGCACCCTACCACTAATCACTTTAAATCAAACAGACAGAAACTGACACTCCTATTTGATCTGCAAAAAGCTACAAGTGGTGAATCGGCCCTTTATGCACAAAGCACACTTTGAGGATAATCCGCTTGTTTTCAACAATGCAATGCGATACTGATGATAACACTCTCGCCTGAGAAACCCCATCACCTCTTTGTTTTTTTAAAAAGGACATAACATTGTAAATGCATACCATCTGACACTATTAAAAACAGATTAAATCAACAAACACTATGAGCTAGAGACCATCTGTACCTGTGAATATTTATATTATTGTACCTAATATATTATTGGGAAAGTACTCAGGGAGATATGAGGTGTCTCCAGGATCATATTGTGCAATGATGGTGCATGCACAGAGACACACAGGCTGTCCATAACTCATTACACACTCCCTCTGAGACTGACATATCTCTTTCAAAGTGTCAACTGATCAAACCTGCAAAACTAGCTCATCGGCCATGTGAAGCAAACTATCCGTTCCCATAACCTCACAAAAACTGGTGTGAACCTGCAGCGGTTGTGTGGCATGTGGTAGTCTTTTTTTTTAAAAACTCTTTTTCACCTAGACTGAGGTTATCAGAGAATCAGCAGATAGCAGTATGCTCAACATATTTAACTGTGTCAGAAAACAAAATAGCAGATGTTGTCACCAACGTGCTGGTGTAAGAGAGCATAAAGTGGGTAACTGGACTCCCTGTGACCAAAGTGGCATTCATCTTTATATTTAGATCCACGCTGCACTTCAGTCACCTATAAGCTCCTCCTGTCGAGCTGCATCAAATGTATGGACCATGATCAGATGTCGACAGAAGCCTGTATTTTGTTTTTCTTTTTTTTTTTAGAAAACAAGAATAACAGAATTTATATTGTGCTGCAGCTAAAGATACTTAAAAGTTATTACAGGTAAAAGTGATCCTTGATAAATGGCTTCACGTGTGATTCCTAAAGTTGTCAGTCACAGTAAATTACTCTTAACAATCACAAACATGTACATTTTTTTTTATTTATGTAGCAGGTTAAATAAGCGTGCACGCTCATTGTGTCTCCTGATTTTTGGGTAACAAAAAAGACATGCAGTCCTTAAACATCTGCAGCCAAAAGCAGCACTGCCCTCAGCAGAGGGAGACAAACACAAAGAGTTGAGTTTTGTTCCCATCCATCCTGCAACTCCAACGCTTGACCCACAAAGAAAAACAAAGATAAGATAGATGTGAAATATTCAAAATGTCTGGAAAGATCACAGTCTAATTTTGAGGCTCTGATAGCAACTGCAGCTGAAAATTCAAACTGTAAATATTGTCACCTACTTGTTTGCATCTACATTAACAGGCCAGTGGGTTCAGCGGTGATTCTTTTTTACAGCTACACTTCTACTTGTATCCACTCTCAGTTACTGGGCAGTGTTGAGAGACAAAAATCACACAGCAGCCCCTATCTTTTAATGTATCCTGTGAGGTTTACATGGAGCAAAGTAGCTGACTGCATCCCCGCCCTGTTTTAACCTTGAGCTGCAGAACATTGCTGAAGGCATTGTGTCATTCAGGAGAAAATGAAGTCAGTACCTTGCCATAGTAGGACCCTGCAGTGGGATAGAAGGCTGAAGTCTGTCTACTCTTTTTGACTTCAGCTGTGCAAGGATCTGCTTTTCCATGCTACAAACACACACACACACACAACAGTTTGTTAGGGCTTTTAGGGTGAGTCAGTTGTTGGCATTAAATTAAACACAACTTCTGGACAGGAAGCAGTGATTTCAGTCTATTGTGTTACTGTGTTGGTGCCTTATTTTCTAGCTTTTCCTCTTTTTCTTTTTTTTTGTAACATTTTTGTAATATTCTTAACTGTGAAAAAGTTCTGCTCAAATAGATTTTCATAGTTTGTAGCATTAAGGTATGTAAGCAAGGTAACACCAGCTCATTAATTGCATTAGTTAACATGCTAAAATGTTCATTATTGATATGCAACAGTACCGAGACACAATAACTGGAGATAATCCAGATGTGAAACGTGAGGGCTGAAGGCCGTTTAAACAGCCACACGCCCTCATGTATGAATAGTGTTTGACAAAAAGTGGGCGAAGTCTTTTCAGCACTTTATTTCGGTTCTAACAATATCTTGTACAGCCCACAGAGCATCCAGAACCGCTCCTACACTTTCAGACTAGCTGTTCGGGTTTTCTGCAATAAAAGCACACCTGGCGTCTAAAAGGGTGCCAAGATTTACTTTGAAAGTGCTAATGCCAGAGGCTCAAATAAAAGAAAGAGGGAGAAGAAGGTGAAGGGGAAAAAAGAGGGCGATGTACTCACAGTACTGCTCCAGTATGCCGCATACGCCATGAGAGAGCAGGAGGTGAAAACAACTGTCCGAAATAAAACTTCCACTCTGCTACAATGCCGCTCTCTCCTGTCTTCACTGACAGATATCTTTTCTCATACCTTGCCGAACAGAGCGCCACTCCCAGCAGACACCAAATTATCGCCACACACTTCTGTCCGGGGTGCAATTTCTGACTCAGAGAGATTACAAAAGAATTTCACTCTCTAATTTTTTTTTTCCAGTGAAATTTTCTGGTTCGCATAAACAAAAACAATCCAGCATTAACCTGTAGGCCTGGCATTAAACCACCCCACTGACTCACATCACCACACACACACACGGTTGTATTTCCAAAGAAGGAACTTCGTAGATCTCTATTGTGCTTGTTTCTGGCTCAGTGGTGCGCGCTACCAAGGGGGGCTTTACGCAATAGCCCATAGTTACAAAAGATGACATGAAAGCCTTATAGGCATTTGGCACCGGCAAATCATTCGCGACGCCGAGTAAAACCAATTACTGACATTATAAATAAATCAACGAGCCCTGAGCAATTCCTCTGCAAACGATGACACAGCCAAGCTCTAACATGTGCAGAACAGTTTCTCGCTTGAGCACATATATGGCAATGGGATGCAGTTTATCAGGTTAAATCAGTATCAACACTTCTGCAGCTTTGTCTAAGAATAATCAGCTGTGATATATCGGAGATGTTTACATCTTTAAACACATTAACTGAATTCCGCATGTCTCTAAAAAACGGAAAAATCCTACCTCGTCCTTTGCTTCCTTTGTAGCTTTATGATGGCCATGGCTTCTCTTCTTATGTGGCATCTTCAAAAATCTAAATGGATGAACTTCTATTCAAAGTTTCGTTAGTGCCCTCAGTTCTGTTTGGGAAATCAAACTCTACAGACTGACACACAGCCTTTGGTTTTAATTAGGCTGCCCCTCCCGCTGAAAGAGCTTTCGTCCTTGATGATTAAAGTAGTTGGCAAAACCAGAAAATTTCTCAACGTGGAGTTTATTTAATCGCGTAAGCATGTAAGGTCTCGTTGGTCTGCTGCTTTTTAGGATTTATAGTGCAGACTGGTTCAGAAACTAAGCCAAAAGTTACCAAAGTACACACAAAACTCTAATTTGATCACGTGAATGGGAAAACTCAGTGTTCAGCGGAAATAACTGGGATCGGTTGGCATTCACAAATGTATTCTTTTGCATTTTAAACAAGTATCCAACACATTCGCTTCAGTTTGGGTGTGTGAGAGGAAACGCCCCACAGCTCCAGGAAGAGTTGACTCACCCCTGGTTATTTTTCCCTTCCCAGCAAGATGTTTTTCTTGACACAATGCTGCCCTCTGCTGGCTAAACCGAGTACAGTCTGGGTCAACACGAAACAACAGCAGCAACAGCAGGTTTGAATACAGTGTTCAGTGACGAAATTAGCCTTTTCTATGGCGATGTTACTGGTTGTCCATTCTGATCTAGTTTCTACGTGACAGAAAAAATGTCCAGTGTTAAAATTTATTTACTTATAATTGCATTTAATCATATTATAAGTAATGCTCTTATTTTGAAAACGCTGCAACGCTTTCAGTATAATGAATAATGCGAATGTTTGACAAGAGGTTTTGGTTTTGGCCTTCACCCGAGTGAACATAAAACATTTAACAGACAAAATTTTCAGGGGGGGGAAAGAACAAAGGCTTATTTTGATTGCTCTGAAAGAATCTCGTTTGAATTTGAATCGGCAGACACCGCATGGCCTTCACGAGGCAATCCTCCGTGAGATTTGTGTCCCTTTTACGGTTTTGTGCCAAAAAGTTCTCTTTAGAAAAAAAAAACTCCATATTTTCTTCTAGATAGCATGTAGTCATCATGTTTTATGAAGGGATTATATATAAAATAAAGAGATGTAGAAAGTATCTTTAAGACTCTTTTTCAAAATCTACATTATAATAAATTCAGTGTTTTTTGGCCATTAAAATTCTTTATAGAACTGTGATAATATATTTTTGGGAATTTCTGCTTCCCTGTTGGCCAAACCTTGAAAAGAAGTGTCAGTGGCACTTCTTATCTGTATAAATAAAGGACAAAATCATGTTGCAAAAAACTGCTGCATCTTTTAACTTGACATGAATATTCTTTCTGGCTCACAATGACTTGATATTATTCATAAAGGATGTGTGTGACTGCTCATAGGTCAATAAGTCATTTACAACAGTTTAAATAAAGGCAAACACTTTTTGGCACAAACTGGGGTGCTTCACATGTAGGGCAAATGTGCAAACCAACACTCAGTCATGTTCAGTAAATATCAGGTGATGGGGCTCCTTCAATGACGTGACAGCATGGAAAAATATTTTGTTTACACAAGCACCAACTCACTAGGGTTTAGCTATGTCAGCTTTTTTCCACCCTTTAAGCACTAAGTTGGTCGTAGCATTAAGAAGGTTACTGATCACACTGCAAATGAAATATCACACAAGATGAAGACCGTTTAAAGATGATCTGTTGAATGCACTTCTCTAATGTATAATATAAATATATATCCTTCTTTGAGAGTTGTTTTTCCATAATAGGCAGTAATGATAACGTTAAAACTGTCAACAATACATACATAGATACATACTGGCATAAACAAAATTTTGTATGCAGCGGACATGCAGATTAGATTAAATGAGCCTGAATTGGATATTCTGTAGTCTCTTTTATCTATTTGCTTTCTCCAGCGACTCCTAATAACACATTTTCTGACGTGCTAGATGTTGAATTTTTTGCAGATTAATGCGAGATTGTTCTCCATACCTAATATGTTCATGTCTGTGACACATCAATTCAAAACATTTCGTTTTAAATGTATGGATCATTACAGGGTAATTTTTTTCAGGACTGCTTTTGTGTTTATGAAATTGTTTACTTTAAAAAATGAGAAACTATCAGAACAGACGATTTGACTGACATCTTCTTCTGTAAATTAAAAGAGACCACTAGATAAGACACCAAAGAAGTCTACAAAGACGATTGCACCCCAATGAGTTGCACTTCCTGTCTAATCTACCCGTCAGCACCAAGCCTTTTCCACATTTTATCTACTTCCTGTAAATCTATGCTTCCCGCATCTCTGTTTTTCAGTGCTGACATCCCTGAAGTGACGTGACTGACTAACATGTCCGAACAACACTCTGATGGCCTTTAGAGACAAAGTCCGTTTGACACCTGCACGTCCCGATAACACCCCCACATCAATCAACTGTTTCCTCACTCTATCAATCTCAATCTGTCTGACACCAGAAAGAGAATTTCACAGCACCCTCTGATAGCACATGGCATTTGTGCAGCGTTGATTGAACTTTGGGGACGTGAATGATTTAATCAAAATCTTAACCTTTGCTTTGGTTAACAGTTTAGGTTTTCTTATATTCATTTACAATAGCTAAAAGATTACGCCAAACATTGCGTCAAAATAGTGCAACATTGCCTGCACAAAGCAAGGTTCAGATTGCAAAATGTGGCTGGGGACATTTCTCAGTGATGACTAGTTAAATTGCACTTGTAGTGTTTTCTCCTAATAGCAACACAACACCGCAGTATCTCCTAGAAACCAAACTAACATAGGTAAACTTTTGTTTCGGCCAAGAGCTTTATCTGAAAATCATCATTACAGATTACATTACATTTTGGGATGTTCAGTAGTACATTTACAGGGCAGTATTACAGGTCTTATTAGCTTTTGTCTGCACAGCATGTCTGTGTAAAAATGTCGCACTATTACTTCAGCTAAGCAATAATCTGACCAACACATGACACATGCAATGTAATAAAGGAGACACTTGTGAACTTATTTCAAATGAACTGTAGTCCTTCTAGACAACTTATTGAGACGTGTGGGTGAAGATGTGTCACACGCTTGTAATGTGGGTTGGCATGGCAACCATGTGTCACAGCCTGCAGATTCCATTGGTTACTAACTTGTATAACTTGTAAGGCATCTCCTCATGTCACAAGTATTTGCTTTGTGTTTGCTGCATAACAGACTTCAGCTGAATGGACTATGAATATAATTCATCATTAAACTATTTCATTATTGTTCATTTTTTTATGTGCTTGAAATTTGATCTGTGGCTCTTAAAAAGTAACATGCTCATAAATCACTAAACAACCTAGAATATTGTTGCTGCCACTGAACCATGAGAGGGACAGGAAGTGCAGCTCAAGTCGTCACATCTATTTGCCACGCCTAATTGATTCGGGGCTGAACATTTGTGTGTTGAGGTGGCTCTACAGCCACCTCTGCGTCAACCTCCAGCTAAAAGCTCCTGCTTTCCGTCACTGCCTGTCTGTAGAGCTGGAAAAATAATTAGCTGACGAAACACGGCGGGACCTTTGACCTCATTTCGATGAACTCATTGTGCATATCTTTTTGGTAAACTGGTGTGAGTGTCCGCTCAGCGGAATAAGGAAAGGAGGAGGAGTAAGCTCACATCACTCACTGAAACACGCACACATCCCAGAGATAAAGGCAGAGGATGCAGAGAATCGATGACAACCAAGTCAAAGATTCAGTGATCTGTAATGAAACCATAATCCCCTGAAATAAACTGCCCAGCTTGCTCATATTCCTGCAGCTCTTCAAGTGTGTGTCCGCCTGAGTGTGCCTCTGTGGTCAGAGCAAACAGTGGTTGCTAGGTAAAGATGGATTATACTGCAGATCTGGTGCAGACCTGTTTGCACACTGCCAGATGACCAGACATATCAGTCATTATCAGCTCTGACAAGTTTAGAGCACAATGACTAACAAGCTCACTCTATAAAAAAAGAAAAAAGAAGGGAAAAAACAGTGTACACTGGAATGAATAAGTCCATTACTATAGTAGTGTTTTTATTTTCATGGTTCTTTTGTGGTTCTTTATTTATACAGTTTGTGTGCCATGCACTGCAGCTAAACAATTTCTATTATGTCCATAATCATGGTACTTTTGCCTCTGGGTCATTGCACCTAAATGCAATCAGAGCACACTAAAACAGATTTTCCATTAGTAAACAAACTCAACAGCATCTGTGGCTATATAACTGTTACAAATAGCTACCTGCAGTCAGTGGGGGCAGCATTGTATTTTTACATGGAAAAACTATTTTCTTTCTAGATTGTGCAAGACAACATTTACAACCCATATGCTGGTTTGGATTTGTTTTAATGTACCTCTGCATGTGTCACACCGTGACGACAGAATCTGAGGTTCACAGGATTTATATTAATTATAAATCTAGCAACTCTGATGATGCTTCACGCAATTATTAACGCCGTTCCACATAACAACAATTCTTTCTATAATACCAAATGTTGCATGGTTTGCCTCTTTTAAAAAAAAATGTATTGTTGCATTATCTTTGACAAAATCTGTAGATAATTTTAGGGACTCAACACTGTCCAGTGTATATGGATGTATTTTTGCCATATTTGCGTTTGATTTTATATTTACCAGACTAACAAATACAATGAACTCTGTAGCTCACAACTAGGGCTGCCACAAACGATTATTTTGATAGTCGACTAGTCACCGATTATTTAGTCGACTAATCAGATCATCATCCACTGGACGTAAAACGTACAGCTTATTGCACCAGCAGCATCTGCTCTATCATTAGCTTACAGCTTTAAGTGTTTAAGGTATGTGCTAACTAAAAATAAAGACATGCTAGTTTATTAAATTTTAATGAAGTTTGCAGATTGTTTAGGTGAAGTTTAATAAATTCAGCCGTCTGCTCCTTGCTATCTAAAATATAACAGGACACCAGAGTATGTTCTCCAGCATCTCACACTTCTGATAATCAGCTGTCTGCTTGATGTTTACTCAGCTGTGTAAGAACTATAACTTTAATCTCAGCCAAACCGATTTACTCAGGAACAAATAAAATACTGAAAAAAGCCAAACAATAACATTTTAAGTTATCTAAGTGACTCATACATCATGTTTGACCTGAGAAGCGAAAAACGATTTGCCGGGAGTCCGGTGTTCTCACGGGCTCTAGTGAGCCTTGCCCCCGGCTAGCTATCGAGCTAGTGGGTAACAGACGTCTCCGAAAACGTCGGAGCGCTTTTGAAAATATGTGGTGTCCTGATAAACTGAGCCGATATTTGAGGTTTACACAGCTACATTCTCGCCTGAAAATATGTTAAACGTTTATTTTGTGACCCAGAAAGAATAATAAGAGTAATATTAAAACTAACTAGCTGCCGCCATTGTTGACAACTGAGCTGGGCTGCGCTATGAATTCTGGGACACAGCTGCTTCTTCTTCGGGGTTTAACGGCAGCTGGCATCCTTGTACATGCAGTGCTGCCATCTTCTGTTTCAGTCCGTTATTACACTCTTAAATCCTACTACTTATTCCTGCGTCTTTTGTGATCTTACAAAGCTTCAAACTACGCCTCGACTATTAAATCAGTCGTTGACGATTTGACTAGTCGACTAATCGTGGCAGCCCCTCATGTGGCCAAATATACACATATAAAACAAATATTCAGAAAAAGACTATTTAAATCACAACTAATCAAAACTGCAAATAGACACTAAAAACATAACCAGACTAGAATCAACGCACAATAACCTTTAAATATTCTCACTTAATGGCAGCACTGTCAAAACCTTTGTATCATCTGGTTTAGATACAGGGTGAAAAAAACACAAATATGAGAATAATAAACATTTACATCCTGTGTGTGCTTATACCAGAAAGATGCTACTAATGTCACCTGTCTCTGAGCAGCACTGCTGTTTCTGTGACTCTCAGATCTTCAGTAACTATCAGATTTCCTTAGAAGCAGTTTTATATAATATTTATGTAAAAATAATTATAATTATATACAAGAAGAAAGAATTAAACCACGTTATTGTCTCAGCAGCTTTAAATCAGAATATTGTACTATTGTGAGAGCAGTCTCTTATATTTAAAGTATAGCTTCCTTTTAGATTATGATTTCACTCTGCTGTCAATGGACTTACGAAATATGAAACATTATTACTGTTGTTTGACAGCCATGTCCACCTCCACCTGCTGCACTAAAGCTGTATCAGTCATTACGCTCTTATCGTGTAAGCTGAAATAACATAATGCTGAGCTAATAAATAATAAATTGTCTGGTTCCATAAATATAATGTTGGGATTTTGTCCTCAGTTAGTGGAAGAACCATTTCCCCCTTACGGGCAGCTCCGTGTTTGCTTTAGTTTTATCTCCTCGTTCTCTGACGTGAATCAGTGGTGTGGACGAGGAGCTGTCCGCGGTGCTGAAACCGCTTGCGTGTATGTGTGTGTTGGCAGAGTGGGATGTTTCGTGAACTGGGACAGATTTCCCTCATCCACGCTACGAGGTGCATCCAAAAGCACACGAATAATGGCACAAACAAATGCGTGTACGAGAGACTGCGAGGACATTTGGCTCATAAGGATAAGCCACCTTAAAGGGGATCACATAAGACTTCTGTTATTGTTGTTTTCTTCCCGGTGTCTCCTCTTTCTCCTCCTCCTTCTCTTCCTCTGGTTGGGGTGGGGGGGCACTGAGAGATATTTTTAGTCCGAGCCCCCCACCCCCACCACAGTTTGAGTTACATCCTCGGAGACTTGCGCTCACATCCCACCAAAGGTAGACGCCAAATTGACGTCAGAGCACCAGTAATTTGACGTGTGATCACCTCCCTCCTCCCCCTCCCCATCCCGACCACACGCACACCCATGCAGCGCACAAGCCATCCCTCCCCATCACCAGTATTTCCTCTCCTTGGCGGACCAATAACGCGCAGTTTCACTCTCCCTCCATCTCAGCCAGCGGTTTCTTCAAGAATAAACTAAAAAAGAAGAAGAAGATTTATTTATTATCACTGCACGGCGTTCATATCTGAGAATTCTGGCTGCTTATCCTGTCTTGGAGGGAATCAAAGCATCTTTGTAAATATTTTTCCTCTCTGGTTGAATTACCTCTGACATGGAAGTGAGATGTCGTCCGGTGGTGATGTGCTGTGTTTTTGCCGTTCTCTGCTCCGCGCTTCCCCGACAGTCTTCTTACGGGGACAGACAGTACCTGAACGAGTGGGCAGTGGAGATCCCGGGCGGGCTGTCCGCTGCGGAGGCGATCGCCAGAGAGCTGGACTACGAACTGGTCCGACAGGTAGGCACCAACGCCCAGCGGCAATATGCGTGAACGAGTCTAAAATTAACTGTGTATTGGCAGTTTCCGTATTTGGCAAGAAATGAAGGCAAACTGGAACCAGTACAGAATTGTTGCAGGCTCGTTTTCATGTAACAAACAGCTCATTTAACAGTTAGAAATCTGAAAGCAGTGAGTGAAAAGGTAATTAAACGTGGTGCCGACAGTACAGGCTGTGGGCTGTGCTCAAACAACAGACCAGCAGGATATAGCTCTGCCAGTTACTCTGGTTTTTCTTGGTAAAGCCATTAAAGTTGAAGCTTATTGGTTTAACGATAGCCCTAAAGCACACACTGCATTTTTCATTAGAGGAAAATTATTTAATCAAGCTATGACTCACTGTTTACATCCTTCTGGTAACCCATACCTGGGAGTCAGGGTTTTAATATCCCTGCTGTGTGCATCACTGCTTTTCCTGTTACTGGAGACTGACTAATGCAGACCTATGCAAACATATTACACTGAGTCTCAATTAGAAACTCAATTCATTAATTCTTAGTGATCCCCTGACTTTGAAAAGCAGCGGTCAATGATTAACTGATCTTCCGTGTGTAAATGTTATAAGCAGTGTTCATTTGTGCAGTTTCTCCTACGTGAATTCAGTATGTTAGTCTACACGTTTCCAAAGAAGTTTGAAATAATTGCATTCATCCTCATTGGAAATGACATGTGATTGGTTCAGCTGTGGAACAGACTACGAACAGTAATCAATAAAAGCTTTAACAACCTTAAAGATCAATGTAATGTATCCAAATGTGAGCTTTCATAGCTGTAGGCCCCTTTTCTGTAGGCACTGCATTTTATTTGCTTCCAGCTGTAAATATTAGAAACAAAAAGTGTAAATAGGCTGATTTCTAATGATGCAGTTGGTCACATGCTGTAAAATGAAATAAATGAATAAAATATCACTCCTATCGCACATCTTGTCTTCTCCTCGGCAGATCGGGGCCCTGGAAGACCATTTTTTGTTCAAGCACCGCAGCCATCCTCGCAGAATGAAACGCAGCGCCAGCCACATCACCAGGCAGCTGTCCGAGGATGATAGGGTGAGTGGATTGTCTCTCTCCTAGTCTAACCTTTAAAGACTGAAAAAAACAAAATCCAATGCCTTCATCTATCTGTGTATGTGTAGGTGTTGTGGGCTGAACAGCAGTATGAGAAACGGCGCAGCAAACGAGCATCCCTCAGGGAGTGCAGGGACTGCCCGGTGGACAAGCTTTTTGATGATCCCATGTGGAACCAGCAGTGGTACCTGGTGAGTTACACTGAATTAAGTCTCAAAGTATAAAACATTAAAACATTTTGTACTCACTAGAACTCTTTAAACGCCAGATCTAAGTCGGCAACCACACTTCAACTCACATTGTGTTGTGTACTTTGGGCTTGGTTTGGCCTTCTGTTTGCATGCACCCAGTCTGTCTACCCATGAGACATATATCCCAAAGCCCTGTGAGTGCTGGACAGCTCCCTACAGTTTCTGCTCTGTCCCCACAGAGCCCTTGTGCTTCGAGAGGGGGATTAATGCATAAATATATATGCAAAATTTGCACTTTCCGGTCTACAAAATGAACAGCAAACGCTTCCATTTGTTCCCATAACCTCTGCCCAAAGAGTAGAGGAAAAACATGACAACAGTGAAACAATAGCATGGTATCAAGCAGTTCTTGCCAAAAGAGCCATTTGCTTAATTGGTTATCCAGTCCCTCATGGAGATGAGAGGGATGGAGAGACTATAATCCAGCGGGATGGTGTAGAGTAGAACATTAGGTCTCAATTTACCCTCAATTGGATGTTTTAGCCCTGTGAGGCCAAGTAGTAGCATACAACAGTAGCATGTCACAGCATCATATCCCTTTCCAGATCCATTACTACCATATTCATTTAAACCCTGAGCACAAACTGACCCCAACATCTTCATAGAGTTTGATCCATAAGTTCAGGACTTTTAGCATGGTTGAATGCAAAGTGCCTACTATTGCAGCTGCTTGGGTTTTTGTAAGCTTTTCAGGGCAAAACACAGCTTTTTTCTTGCCTCTTTTTTAAAAAGAGATGTCTGGCTTTTTTTTACAAAAATCATTCAAATTCTGATTAATTGAATTAATTTTAGCTGATCAATTGAGTCACTGCTTTTTCTCTTACCCAAAAGGAAAAATAATAACCCTTTTTTTTTTCAGAGCGGTCCTTTTATCAGCAAAGTAGGTGAACACAAATGTCGCTGATCATAATAATTAACTGACCCTAACGCTTCTTTAAAGCGATCTGCAACACCTGCCTTACCTACGTCAAAATGGCTACATAACTGTGTGCGGCATATGTGCTGGTGTGTGAGTTTAAGGTGAAAGAAATAGAGAGCAAGGGATGTGCATTACGCTTAGCCCCGACTTTTTTGCACCTGCACTAACTGAACATGAGTCACACGCTTGTGCAGAATAAGAAAACAAATTGAGATGAATCATTTTTGCCGATGAGGGATGATGACACTAATGGAATTGGCCTTAAAGTGCCGCTTAGTGTATTTCCACATCAGCCTGTGTCTGTGCTGCTGCACGGCCCACAAGATATTCCTCCTCAAGCATCATGATTTATTCACTTCCTCCACTCAGCACGGACAAAAGCAGAGGTAGACAAAGCGATGGTCTCAGCCACTATAGTATAATATGTTTGGGTTTTTTTAGCTCTAGTGTATGCACACACAGACACACACACACACACACACATAATAAGTAGATAATAAGCAAAGAAAAAAAGAGTGCTGAATGGTAATAGAAGGTTGCAGTGTGTGAGTAAAGCAAAGAGGTGCGACAGGTTACAAGACTCGATGATCACTGATGCTGGATTTGAGGTGGAGCTGTGTGACGGGGGCAGAGGCCAGCATAATGGCAGGGGAGGAGAGCTGGGATGAGTGTCGTTATCTATCGTGAGTGGGTGACTGCCTGAATTTAATCAGAGAGTGACTCATACTTGTAGCCTGAAATCCCCCCTGTTTGCGCGGGTGTGTGTGTGTGTGTGAGTGTGTATCCATGGCTGTACATGTGTCAGTCCACTTTAATTGTGCATCGAGGGATCTTTGTTCTGTGGTTTTAAGTCGCCACTCATTTGTTATATGTGCAGTGAGCGTGGAGAGACTTGAGAAAGCTGCTGCTGTGTTTACCATTAAAATCAATGCATTGCAGGTTACTGAAAGACCCCCTCAGCTGCTGTCAGCATCAACAAGTGAGTCATTTGGTCACACTGAGACAGGCGATGTGTAACTATGTGCTGTCTTGGGCGTACAAGCCGTTCTGACAAACTGCTGGTGAACAAATGTTATGTAAAAGTGTGACAGTTGTTGTGTATTTTCTCTGAGATTTGAGTTCTATTCATTGTCAGCTGCAACTGAGAGGATGGGGTGAAAACAGGGAACTGAGGTGGAAGTCGGGGAGGGAGGGGGGGAAAAGGGAATATATCACAGGGATGAGTCACATCTTGGGGAAGCGTTCTGCAGTGTCTGTGCATAATGCACAAAGAGCAAAAGAGCAGAGTTCTTTTTTTAGGTTTAACTGTCTCCAGCTCTGAATCATGCTCTTCCCAAAGCAAACAGGCTTCAGCCCTGCTCCCTCTCCATCCACCCCCTGCTGATTTTCCATTTAAAACAGGCTTGATGCACTCCACACTGTGTAATGTTATACAGCCGCAGAGATGGATTTCTAAATATGCCGACAGGGGGATTGAATGTGTGTCGAGGCAGGAAAACCAGAAAAACTGTGGGCTGACACACACTTCATCTCCAGATATTGTTAGGCACTTTGAGGGTTAGGCTAATCAGCCGATTTGATGTTTTTGAAAACACAAAAGCCTGAATTATATGACCTTCCCATAGCAATCTGTTTTCAAGTGGCCCAGCAGTGAAAGTGAAGTGACAAAGGAAATGCCTCCAATTCGGTAATGAATTTCGGTAAAGGTCAGTGGAAGAACCAGGAGACTGGAGAACTTTGACTGACCGTTGCATGATAATGCTTTAACAGCCTGACTAAATGAAGTGGTCGTAGATATTTCCCACGTAATCTAACTTGAAATTACTCGTGTGTCATTTTGTGATGTCGTGCCTCTCTTCCAGCAAGACACGCGGACGTCCTCCTCGCTGCCGAAACTCGACCTGCACGTGATCCCCGTGTGGCAGAAAGGCATCACGGGGAAAGGAGTGGTCATCACCGTTCTCGATGACGGGCTGGAGTGGAACCACACAGACATCTACTCCAACTACGTAAGACACCGTTTCCATGGAGACAGCCTCCGTAGTCTGGGTCTGTCGTTTCCATAGCAATGCTGCTGGTGACACCTTGCAAGACGACTCATAAAGGCAGTATTAAATCATCTATATGATAATGCCTACCTCAGAGGAGCTTTATGAGCTTTCATTTCTAGACCCGAAATGGGCGTTTAACTGTAATGATGATTTCACTGCGAATGACTGCACTCCTAGCGAACAAGGATGCAAAATTTGAAAACATTTGTTGTTCCTCCGTGAATGTTTTGACTGTCTCGTAATTATGAGCCGATGAGACTGAGGGCGACTGAAAAGAAGCTCAAAGAGACGTTTCAGTTTGGCATAGTTTCTCTTGTTGAGAAAAACTCTAAAGGCTCCATCTGTGGTTTGGTTTCAAACAGTGCCGTTGCTGTCAGAAGCGAGCAGAAAGCAAGAGAATGAAGGCGGAAGAGACAGGGATTGAGCAAGAGAAGAAGAGAAATGATGTGTGACAGGGGTCATCCACAGGCCTGATGGAAAAGACTCCCACTGTAATCAAGTTAACACTGGTTAATCAACTAGGGCCAATCAAGTGAGACACTCATCCTCAGCGATCAGGGCATATGAGTGGCATGCATTTTCATTTACTTAATGGCAGTCCATTTAAAGATGACAGTCACGGCCATTAAGTTGATGTTAAAGCTGCTGCTGAGAACCAGAAACTGAAAAGAAGCTAAAACAGCTCTGTTTGACTTCCCTTTCAGCTAGAGGATCATTTCTATGATTGACTGCGCTTGTAATGCAGGAGAATGACAGGAATGAGAAAAATGGAGAGCAGATATATCTTGCTATAAATAAAAAGGGCAGTTTGTAAATTCATGCCGCAACCTCCTGCCAAGAGCAATAATTCAGTATGTGTGGTTTCACTGTTTGACCACAACACCTCTTTTCTCTGAACGCAATCATATGTGTTACCATGACAGGAGGTAGGCCATGGCGAATCTGTGTTTGAAGCGTGTGTCGTCACTGGCGTGAACCGACCTCATCCCATCTTTTCAGAAACGCCCCCTGACTGTTGTGTTCCCTTGTCACTTTTTCCAGGATCCAGCAGCCAGCTATGATTTCAATGACAATGATCCCGACCCTTTCCCCAGATATGACTCCACTAATGAAAACAAGTAAGTTAATGGCACTGGTATTCTCACTGCTTCATCTGTCTTTCCTTTGTTTTTTTAACAAAATAGGACTAACTCTTCCTCCTGTCACAACCTGGCTTGTAGAGCCGGGACAAAAAGATGGACACACCGTTTGCCAATTTAAACATTATCAGTTACAACAACTGAAATACAAGCTAATGAGGTGTGTAAATCAACAGGATCAGTGGGGTAGGGTGTGCATGTATGAAAAGATATTGCAAGTGTTGTAAATTTAGTAAATAACCAAAAATGAAAGAAAAACAAGTGCAGCGCACAAGCGGGAGTTGAGAGAGTGCCAGATTTATAGTCTGGAAACACAAGGTCCAGGTGTAGCAAAGACTTGAAACACATGAGAAAAGACTGAAAACAAGGGGCAGGGGTCGTCATACGTAGTTTAGCAGTGTAAATCCTTTCCATAAACAGAGTGTTTCTGCAGTAGCTTCAGATAACGGCAAGAAAATTGAAAAACAGCGCTCACGTTGGACTCACTTTACTCCTGTTTAGGTTAACAATCCTCCCTCTGCCAGCTGCCGCACACGCATGCACATCCACACACTTTATCCTCTGCCAGCAACCCCGAGCTCCTTTGTTATCAGAATACTCCACTCCAGTTCAAAGCCTCCTGGATGAATTGGAGCCAGTCAAACAAAAACACCTCTGTTTTAGCCTCTGCTCTAAATATGAAATTCAATGAGATAAGTTATGTAACTAAACAAGGTAGTGGGTAATGAGTGTTGTTAATTAATTGTGTTTTTCTTCTCAGGCATGGCACTAGGTGTGCTGGGGAGATTGCAATGCGGGCAGACAACAATAAATGTGGGGTTGGAGTGGCCTACAACTCTAAAGTTGGAGGTAAGAGGTTTAGTTTCCCTTTTTTTTAGATCCACAGTAGACAGATATTTAGGGGAAGGAGGGAGGGGAAATTTATAGATTTATAGATTTATAGCTAGACTGTTGTAGATCTCTCCTCTAAGAGAGGGGACAAGGCTCATGAGTGCCAAGAGTAAATGATGATATTTGTTCTCTATTCAGGATTAAAACATCACTCTTCCCTTTTAAAATCCCATTTGGGCTTTTTTTTTCTTTAGATTTCCTGATGTTGACACTCTGCTGAGAGATGATTGAGGATTTTTGTCCAATGACAAAAACATTTTGACCCAAGTTTAATTATTCATATATTTATTATAAGCCACCTCTTACAGCATCTTTGTCTTTGTGTGTAAAACAGATATTAACCCAAATGTTAAAAATATACCACGTTAAGAATCTCAACAAAGTTGGAACACATGTACCACTGTGAAGCAATCCCGTCCTCTTTTAATGTTCTTCTTAATGTTCTTAGTCAGGATGCAAAAGAGCAGAAATGGCCGGGGTTTTTTTCAGTACTCTGGCTGCTATCCTGGGATTTTTGTTGTTTTGGTTTTATTTTAAGCATGTGTGGAGGAAAGACTTCCTGATGGAGGCCTGATTTTGATACCAGATGGTTACATAATGTCAATCTACAAAATTACTCAGCTCCAATCCACTGAAACAATGATCTGCATATTATGGCTCAAAAAATATGAATGGGCAGCAGCAACATCATCTTTAAAATCTAAAGAGAAGAGTTTTATTCATAGCAAATTAATTAAAGTCTTTGACTTTTCTTTCTTTGTTTTAATTAAACCATAATGAATAGTCAGTAACTGACAGTAAGCCCAAGAGTCTGGACACCGCTCTGACCTTCCCGTCTCACTCTGCTCAGGGATTCGTATGCTGGACGGGATTGTGACCGATGCCATCGAGGCGAGCTCTATTGGGTTCAATCCGGAACACGTGGACATTTACAGTGCCAGCTGGGGACCAAATGATGACGGCAAGACAGTGGAGGGCCCTGGTCGTCTGGCGCAGAAAGCTTTTGAATATGGCATTCAGAAGGTATATGATCCAACTGGGAGCTTTGAAACACATTTGGCATTCCTAATAGGAGCTGCTATGTGCAGCAGAAAGGAAGTGTGATTGGAAAAAATCAATATGGACAACATAATTCGTTCCTGAGAATAAAACTGCTAATGACAAAGTGCCATGACTTCCAGTTTATTAGCAAAGATTGGCAGCGGACAGCACTGATTTACTCTCAGACTGCTTTTGTCAAAATAAGACAAAAACTTTTCACATGAAATTTATTACACCCTACACCTCTAAATAATTCATTAAATGCAAACATTTATATATTAGTGTGTAATCCTATATGACAGCATTACAGTGTTTGTACAGTGTCTTATTAGGAGTATAAGCTACAGGGCAATATCTGATAGCACAAACCCAAGCTGTGCTTGCTTTTGTCTTTCATGCCTTCTGTAGGGCCGTGGTGGAAAAGGCTCTATCTTTGTTTGGGCATCGGGGAACGGCGGCCGCCAGGGTGATAACTGTGACTGTGACGGCTACACAGACAGCATCTACACTATCTCAATCAGCAGTGCCTCCCAGCAGGGCCTGTCCCCGTGGTACGCTGAGAAGTGCTCCTCCACTCTGGCTACGGCGTACAGCAGTGGAGACTACACTGACCAGAGGATCGTATGTAACCATGTCTGTTTGTGTCACATGTAAGGTTAGATTGTGGCATGATTTTCGTTTTAACGTCATTTGTTGCCTGCTTGGTTTTCAGACCAGTGCCGATCTCCATAATGAGTGCACTCAGACTCACACTGGAACTTCAGCTTCTGCCCCGCTGGCTGCTGGAATATTTGCCCTGGCACTGGAACAAAAGTATGATCTAAAATTTGAACTCATTTAAAATATATTCATGCCATTGACAGTTTAAGTATTATTAAATGCTGACTGATCTCACTACTCAGTCCTGACCTTACCTGGAGAGACCTGCAGCACATCGTGGTCTGGACATCAGAGTTTGATCCTTTGGCCAATAACCCCGGCTGGAAGAGGAACGGAGCAGGGCTGATGGTCAACAGCCGCTTTGGGTTTGGCCTTCTCAACGCCAAAGCCTTGGTGGACCTAGCTGACCCGGCCACTTGGAAGCATGTGCCAGAGAAGAAGCAATGTATAGTCAGAGATGATTCTTTTCAGCCAAGGTGTGTAAAATTTTACAGCTGCTGCTCCATTTGTCTGCATGGTGTTAGTTTTATTTCATGTTGTAATTTATTTTTTTTAATTATTAATGGCAACAAAAGGACAAGATTTTTTGATCAAATGATGCATGATGATACTAGCTGTATGACACGTGCACATTGTAACTAATATATCCCGGACATGATCGTGATTAAGTCCACCACACAATCCAACAATCATTTTCAGTATCTAATTTTAGATATACAGAGAGAAAGCTTGTTCCCTTTTGTCCTGACATGTTGATTCCAGCAGAGCAAACAGACAAACCCATCTGTGTTATTAAAGACACATCTGTTACTTGTTGATTCGAGTCATGAGAATATTAAGTCTTAAGCCTGAGCGCAGGAGATTTCTTTGCAATGAAAACGCACGAAAGCCACAGTCATTTAAATTTTATGCCAGCCTTTACCTTTACGTTTACCTGTTTGTTGAGCATTGGCATTAAGTATTCAAATACATAAGCTACCAGCCATGGAGAAAGTAAAAAAAAAAAACCACCTTCCTTTCCCTCTATCTCACTAGATGTCATCTTTATATTAACAAGAAATCGAAGAAAATTGATCCGTCATTGAAACTTTTAAGAGCATATTGGAAAGACTGACAGGCAGCCGAGGTCAGCTGAGCTGTGTCTTCCTGAAAGTGTCTGTTCTGCAATTTGCTTTGGATTATAGGACTCAATAGCACCCAGTTTCCCCATTACCGCCCAACATCCATGTTTAATCCCGGGGATTTGGCTTTACATTTCCGTCAATGCTTAGTGGGCTACAACCCCCCCTCCAGCTTTATGCCAGCTTGAACACGGAAATCCTTTCATTCATGTCTGGGAGAGATGGGGATTAGATTTTTTATTTTTTTTATGCAAATAAACGAGCAGAGGTTTCAAATGCCTCATATGCATTTTATATGTGCATATATATATGTGTCTGAACTAACTATAAACTGATATGCAAGCTGTGCAACTAAAGTAGTGCAGGATTTTGTTGTTGTTGTTGTTGTTGTTGTCGTTTTGCTTGTTTTAGCTGAGTTACCTGCAAAAATGAGAAAATGTCACGTATGATCAATTTTTGTCGTCATGAGGAGCTGTTTGCTGCCTGCTGTTTCACTGCTATTTTAATGCATCCTGCAGGGAGCTAAAAGCAACGGGGGAGATCACTATAGAGATTCCAACTAAAGCCTGTGCAGGCCAAGAGAACGCGGTCCGCTCACTGGAGCATGTGCAGGTGGAGGCGAGCATTGAATATACCAGGAGGGGGGACCTACACATCACACTCACCTCTCCAGCTGGTTAGAGACACGCACACAAACACGAATAACACACGCGAGCGAAATGACACAGCTCTCAAATAATCCCTTTTGGCTTTTCCCTCAGGGACCAGTACAGTGCTGCTGGCAGAGAGAGAGAGGGACACATCCTCTAACGGCTTCAGAAACTGGGACTTCATGTCCGTCCACACATGGGGGGAGGACCCTGCTGGTACATGGACCCTAAAAATCACAGATACTGTGAGTTAAGAATGTATATATATATATATATACTTATATATGTTGTGATGAAAATCTTCTTTCTACATGTATTCCCAATACAAATTCCACTCTCTACTATAAGTAAAATTAAGTCTTTTTTATATATTATATATATTTTTCAAACCTTACCCAGTCCGGCCGCATGGAGAACAAGGGTCGGATTTTGAACTGGAAGCTGATCCTTCATGGAACATCAGAAAAACCGGAGCACATGAAGAAACCTCGAGTGTACATTCCTTACAATGCCGTGCAGAACGACCGCCGTGGTGTAGAACATATGGATGACATGATGGAGGTGAGTGCAAGTCCAACATAAATTAAAACTGCAGGTGAATCCCTACGAAGGTTTGGATGCTAGACGATTGACAGACAGTAATAAGTGCACAAAGGAACAGATCAAAGCATCCATTTAAGATCAACTTGAGTCGAAAGCGCGAAGTTTAAACTATGTACCAGTTTTTAATTCTAATAGTGATTGGCAGCTTGATGCATATAAATCCTACACCACAGAATCGGTTCAAAGCCAACACGATAACCGTGCTTATGTTGTCTATTTGGTCGACAAATCTTAGTGTAACAAACACAGAAGCTTTTCAGATGTTTGATGATGTAGTAATGATCCTGTTAACTATGTAAAAGAATCCATGCAAAAACAAGAAATGTTCTGAATCCCAGTCAGTGTTACATTTCAGATAATCTCAAAAGATGTGTGGGAATTGAGCATTAGACTAAGTTTGAGAGCAATTGTTGGTGCTGCTCTCCCAGCAGCGTGGGGCAGCATTAGATTAGGGTTAGCACATTTGATAACTTAGACCTCAGAGGGTTAAACGATAAGGAGATGACAGGAACCTTGTTTAGATCTGATAACAGATGTTGTTTTATTTCAGCTAGCCTGTCTACATCTGCAAAGCAGTGATACAGGGATCTTGTCCATAGAAACGATTTTTAAACATATTTTACGACCCACAAGAATCAAAACCAAACTTTAGACCTCCTCATTGGATTATTCTGGTATCACTGTGAGTGTGCCAAACTAATGGCTAGCCTCCTTTCTCTCTTTGTGTCTGCTGTTACAGGAACCAACACAGGCCCAACCTCAGAAGACTGAGAATGCCCAAGCCTCTCCTAATAACTCAGAGAAGGAGATCAAAAAACCCTCAAATTCACCCTTCTCCCCCTCCCTTGCTCTGCTGCGTCTCCTGCAGACGGCCTTCAACCGGCAGACCCCAGCGCTGCAGCAGTCTGAGCCCATTGCCAAGGCCTGGAGGAAGCAGCAGCAGCTGGGCCAGAGCTTCTCTCCCCCTGCTACGAGACTCCCGCCTCAGAAGCTGTACCAGGCTCTGGACATGATCAACAAGTACCGGAGCCCTGAGGACAGTGTCTACAGTGACTACAGTGACGGCTTCTACAGCACCAAGCCGTACAGGCACAGAGATGACCGTCTGCTCCAGGCCCTGTTTGAGATGCTCGACGATGCCCGCAAGTGAAAGTCTAACAGAGCAGTGAGGAGATCTAAGTGGAAGAGACTGTTGGTTTGGGAGCTGTGGAACAAGGTGAAACGAAGAAGGCTGAGACCAGGCACTGGGAGAGGAGGAGGAAAAAAGATACAGAAAAAGAGAGAACTCTTCCTGTTCTGTTGTTCCCCCCAAAATGCTGCATATCTGACCTATTAACCTTCACTTGCCAATCACCTTTTGTAAACAGATATTTAAATTCCTTCATTCAGTGCATAATGTCCAAATGTGATTCAAAGCATCTGCTTTATCTCCATGTAGTGAAAGTAAAAAAAATCATTTACACCAGACGAAAAGTGGAGTTGGTGGTGGTGATGGGGTTGACGGTGGCCTTTTCTCTCATCTCTTTACTGCCTGCTGAAGCATGCCACCTTTAGAATCTAAGTTTTGTAATAGTAGCTATATATTATCTATATATTATTCAGAGACATGGATTGTAATATGGATTTGTAATTACATCAAAACTCTTGACATTCTGATTCAAAAATCCCATTTCTACAGACTTTTTTTGGCATTGTCCAAAGTTTATGTCAATATGTTTCTCACTACAAATTTATTTGCTGTAGGGGACAAATTGATCCTAATTCAAATCAACATGAATTTAAGAGTGAAATTAAATTTGAATTCGATTAGTCATTTGAAAAGGTTTAAAAGTGTTGACTAAAGATTTATTCTCAGGGTGTCAGCGAACCTCAACAGAGGACTTTTCAAAGTATTTAGAGAAATATATTTAGTGTGACAGATTATTTAGTGTAAAATGATACAGATGACACGATAATACAGACGAAACATTAAAACTAGAAAAGATTATGATAGCAACAAATGACTGAAAGAGCACTGGAAATCTTTTCAGTTGGAGCGAATTACAGATTAATCTTCTTGTGCAATTTGTTTAATTTTGTATGAGTATAATGCTGCATTAAATTAAATATTTTTCTATGGATACCTTATAGGTTATGAAACAATATATAGAGTCTCAAACTATTTATTTTCTCGTGACACAGTTCAGTAAAGTCAGTGTAGTTATAATCACTGCAAATGAGCACTGCCAAAAATCCTGCTCTTACAAAGAAGCTCCTGTGCAAAAAGCTCTTTAATCAGAATTTGTAATATGCCATCTATAAACAGTTCTGTGAATCCTGGACACAATTTTTTTTTTTTTTTTTTTTGCATTATTATTTGCAAATAAACCACTTCTCTGGTGTTGTTTGATTTTAATCAATCTATTGACTGACCAAAAGCTGTGTAGAGTAGGGGCTCTGCAGTACAACTCTTAAGCACATTCATGTTGAACGCCTTAAAATATGCTGTAACACATGTGCATACTCATCTCTATGTGATGTAGGTTGGTTTAGAGATGCTAGTGTAAGTGTTTATGACATAAATAGCTATGAAGTTCTTATGCAGAGTCCCTACCCTCCAGCTTGGAGCTGCCCGCCCCCACTGCTCTGCCAGCACAGTGACAGGAAAACAACAATGTTTGGAAAAACGCTTTACATGCACCCTGTAATTTAGCCATTCTTTAGTGTAGTCCATGCTGTTTCCTTTATGTTTTAGTTTCTGGCTGAGACTTCAGGCCAGAGTTGTTTACACAAACCAATGTTATGTTGTGATATCTGTATGGGTGTACAAAAAATTATTATTATTTATCTTAATAAACTGCAAAGTGACTTCTTGTGTGTGTTTGAGTCTCTGGCAATAGGTTAGGGCCACCTTGCTAATACTGAGTTGGATCTCCCTTTTTCTTTCTGCACTGCTGTAATTCAACAAGGTGCTGCAAAGATTCCTCACAGATTTTTAGTCCATATTGACATGAGAGCATCACACAGTTGCTGCAGACTTGTTGGCTGCACATCCATCATGTGGCTCTTCCATTCCACCGCATCCCAAAGGTCTTCTATTGGTGACCAATGGACTTTTGAGACAACCTGGGTACAATAAAGTCATGCTCCAAAAACTAGTTTGAATTTTTTAAAGGTTTGTGACATGGTGCATTATCCTGCTGAATGCAGATGACTACACTGTGGTCATAAAGACACGATAACGATCGCTGACAATACTCAGGTAAGCTGTGGTGTTTAAACGGTGCTCAGTTAGTACTAAGGAGCCCAAAGTGTGCCAAAAACAGACATTCCTCACACTATTAATTCACTAACAGCAGCCTGAACCATTAATACAAGGCAGGATGGATCCATGCTTTGATATTTGCTTTACAGCTGAACATTAGATAGGTTTCCCAATAGATAATCAAGTCCAGATTATACTTTATGAAATCTAGAAATCAACATTATTGAACACATGAATCACAATTTCAAGGAGGCACTAAAAGCACTGAATTTATTGCCATGTGATTGCGTGCAGCTGAATAACTGTTGAGTGTACGACTACATTGATATTTTGTCCAGAAAGACAAGCAGTGGGTGCAGATTAACCAGCGGATGCACTTTGGATTTTTCTGAAAAGCTTCTCTTTTTGAGGCTCAAAATGAACATTCATATTTTTCTTAATGGAAGTAAATTTAAGCCATACAATGCTAACACTCACTTAGCCATGTTCTGTAAAGAACAGTATTGCTATTTATAGAACATGACTAAATCTGCTGTTTAATCCACAAACCTTCTAAAACCTTCCAATAGTTGATTTATCAATTTATTGTCATATAATTGTGGTTTCCTGAGACTAGAGACTCTGGAATCCCCTAGCTTGTCTTTTAGCACTAGAACTTGCATAAGCAGCTTTTACATTAAAAACTGGTAGAGGCATTTATGATACCCAGAAAATAAATAACTAAAATAAATTAGTGTAGTGTTGCTTAGTCTTCTGTGATCCTGAACTTATAAGTGATCATATCTCAGTGTAGGGACCAAAGCCCTGCATTGACACCTCGCACTGAAATTACAACTTGCTGAGAATAGAAAATCTGAAGGAAATGAGATTTTCATGCACTGTCTGTCTAAAATCTACAATTTCTTTTAAATTAAATAGAAGTACTAATTGTCCTAATAAGTTCTATTTTGTTAATTTGCACTGAAATGGGGCCACTGAGCTGCATATGTACACTGTCCAGATGTGTTTTAAACCTCATAAACATGCATTAAACCCATAAACATTCAAATATTTGCTTCAGTTACTTTATAATAACCCTCTTTAATTGCTTTTTTTTTCATGTGAGAGTGACAATGTTTTGTCTTATTGTATGATACTTGTTGCAACAATGCAACAAGCAGTTAGAGCAGCTTCTGTCACTGGATTTGATATTGAATAGTGCCACCTTGTGGAGCAGAAGGAGAAAGGATAAGGAAAAAATGCCTGATGCCTGCTGTATGACTTATCTGTGCAAATCTTGAGATTTAAAAATGAATTTGAGGAAGTTGTCCTTCTATTTTGAGTATCCTGTACTGTCTAAACAGAGGGGAAGAAGGAAAGAAGTGTGGGTGTAACACTACCTTTTAATGGTTTTCTTGCCCTGTTATGTCTTACTCTCCTCCCCTCATCTCCTCCCATTTCCCTCTTTTCCCTTCACATCTGGCTACTTTGGTTTTTCTCCAGAAGTGAATACTGCAAAAAGCCTGAAGAAGAATGTGAGAGGGGGGAGATGAAGAAAGGTATGTGAAGAAAAAGGAGAGGAAAATATTATAAACGCAGCGAGAGAAAAATACAAACCATAGGGAAGATGTGGGAAAACTGACCCCGAAAAAAAATCCTGGTGGAAAAACAGTGAGTTAAACAGTAGATTTCCAGGAAGAGACAGAGTGAGCAACAGAGAAACACAAACAGAGGAGCAAAAAATAGTGCCTTCGGGAAAGGCTCTGCGTGTTTTACCACCAGCAGGTCACAGTATGGCACTGTTCCCTTTCTGCAAGGCGTCATCAGGTTAGTGCAATATCTATGACCACTGCTCCACCTCTTCGACTGATGTCAAATCTGGTTGTTTACGCCTGATTGATTTGTGCTGTATTTATGTACGCTAAAACTGGATTACTTTTAAGATGAAGAGACTCACATTGAATCAAGCAGAAAGAAGAACAGACATAAAAAACTTGCAGTTTTTTAAACCTATCATGCGATACAGAAAAATGTTAGTTTTATCTCGTGCAGTCCCATGTAATGTCAGTCTTTCTTTGCATCTGTGTGTTTGCCTTTCAAGCAGGACCAATCAGAGTGAGCAGAATACAACTAGTCCTGTGCTGTTTTCTCCTGTCTCTTATCATATGTAAGTGTACAGAATAATGTGTTCTGCTCTACCCCTTTGTGTCACTGCATACACCTAGAAGAGTACACAGTAAAAAACCTCAGCTGAGTCATGTGCTCAGTAAAACACACGCTTTTAATTAATTTCCACAGAAAAATGTTTATTTTTTTGCTTTTGGCTTCACTTGGGACAGATTGCTATGAATCATCTCCTCTAAATATTTTGCGCATAGTACAAGTTACAAAGTAGAAGTATATAAGATCAGTTTGCACTGCACAAATAAGCGTCTGGTGTTTCCTCCTCAGACTACCTTCATGGCAGCAGAGCTGCTGCCAGAGTGCACCCAGCTCACCCTATATTTCATCCCTTGGAAATGGACAGGGGGAGAAAAGTGACAGACATGGAGGTGCTCAAGGGAGCAGAATCGCAGACTCCTGCAGAGACGCCATGGGGTGCTCCCTTGGTGTGGGGTGACAGCCGCCACTCGGCATCGTGCAGGGCTAAATTTGCACAACGGGAAATGCGCATAGGTCTGCTGGCCTTTGTGGTGGGGACTTATGCCCAGTTCATCAGGCGTTTCCTGTACTCGGCTGAAACCTACTTTCTTCCTGGTCAAGTAGTCACATACTACATCCTCACAGATAATCCCCGCTCTCTGGATCCCCCCGTCAAGCTGGGGCCTGAACGAGAGATGAAGGTGGTTCCTATTGCCGAGCTGCCCGGGTGGGAAAGGCTGGCTCATCGTCGAATGACCCTTCTTGGTGATGCCATCCGAAAATCAATTGACAGTGAGACTGATTACATCTTCTGTGCTGATGTTGACCAGGAGTTTGTTGCTCCTGTTAGAGCGGAAATCCTTGGAGACCTGGTGGCTACACTGCACCCAGAACTCTATGGGATGCCAAGAAATGCTTTCCCTTATGAGGATGATGAAGGCTCATCAGCTTACGTGGAGGAGGATGAAGGAGACTTTTACTACACCTCTGAGTTTTATGGCGGGGCGGTATCTGAGATGTACAAACTTGCTCTCGCTTGTTCTTTGCTCATTCTTCAGGACCACGCTGATGGGATAACAGCCAGGGGCCTAGAGGAGAGCTACCTGAACCGATACCTGATTGACCACAGGCCGACCTGCGTGCTGTCCCCAGAGTACAGCTGGTGGGATTCTGACCTGTCTGCTCAAGTGCCTGTACATAGGCTGCTGTCCTTGGGAAGGCAATGTGAGTCTTATAATGATAAGCAGAGAGAAGAACACAAATGTTGATTTTTTTTTTAAATGAAAAAAAAAAGACCCATAAATCTACACAGAGGACTGTTTCTATTGTTATATCTGACTGTGCTGTTATGACAGGACAGATGATGGAAAGAAAAGATAACGGAGGGGCACATACTGCAGTTAACGTCACAATTTCCATTTAACTGTTTGTTCTATAGGCCAATAAATGCAGCCTGCAATCACACCAGAGCAAACTGCGCAATCTGCACTGAATTAAAGATCCATTTGGGGGAACGATCCCCTGCACCTCCTATCTCTGCCAGAGCAGACAAAAAGAAATTGACCTGTCTCTTTAAAAGGAAAGTCCTGTCTACTCCATTAATGTCAGCCTCAGAGATACTGCTCCATTGGCTTTGTGGTCAGCAGCGATAAGAGTCAACAGAGTAAGTGCACTCTTTTCCCCACAGTGGCCAATCATTAACGAGAAGAGCTGCTGTTTCAAGGTTTTTAAAGACCAGGTGGCTGAAAATGGACACAACAGGATGCTGTCTGCCCAGATTGCACGTGTCTAAATTTGAGCTTTGTGAGAGTAAATGTTTTTGAAAATGTTTCAGGATGTACTGAATAGTTTCCACTATAAGCTGGTTTATGACTTGGAGTAAAAAGCAAACTCAAACGACCTGATGGTGGTTGTTTTGTGTTGTCTGTGCCTTGGCCTTTCTCGCTCTCTCTCATTCACACACACACACACACACACACACACACACACACACACACACACACACACACACACACACACACACACACACACGCGCGCACAAACATACACCCACATTCTCACTTTGCTTTCTTTTCCATGTGTGCTGTGTTTTAATGGGAGGCTTAAACAGCAGCAGATGTTTTCTTCTCACTGCCAACAGAATCTGTCCTCGGGGCCAGACCGCCACGTGGAGTGAAGTTGAAGGTGGATTTCAAATAATCCTGCAATACAAGCCATCACGGCTTGCTACCTGCATGTTTTTTGACTCATAACTGGTATTCAAATTGGAACAGAATTACTCAGTGGACTTTCTGTCTCATAACACCCTGCTTTCACATATCGACAAATGCACAGAACACAAAGTGATTTCCGTGTGCAGAGTTCCTCAACATCTGGGGCTAGTTTCACTAAGACAGACTGACTGTGCCTTACATCTAAGTAGTCAAATTAATGTACTGAGAAAAAAAACCCATCTTGAGTATTTTTTTTTATCTTTTTTGAAGCCACTATCACTGTGGCTGTTACAATGGAAACCTATTTCTTCTTTGGCTATAAAAAGGGGGAAAGACATGGATTTTATGAATCTGTATTTCTTTAATTAGATCAGCAGTCACCAGAACTATAGATCAGCCTGTGAAACCACTCCCTTGCTTTGAACACCTGCTTTGAAAACCTTTGTTACCAACAGTATAAAGGGTATGTTGCTTAGTTTACCTTTATTCTGTCAGTCTGATCCATGATCAGTGCCCCTTTTTCATTCCACTATGCAAAGCAGGTTAAAGCAGGTTTAGTGGTGGTCAAAGAGAGCATATTTCCAGGAGCAGCATAACCTAAAGCAAAAAAGAGACAACACAGAAATCAGTGATGTGAGAAGATATTAATCTGAATATCAAATCTTACTTTGCTGACAGATAAATCTGTTGTGCTGGATGAATAGGACAAGGGTGATTCCTTCAATTCTTATTATATAGAATAGGGTTCAAACTCATATACTTCCTTGAGTGGGCTGTACACAAATGCAAAATTACCTGTTGAAATGTTAAAGAGTCATCAGTGGCTTGAATTTCTTTGGCTTCCCTTATTTCGATGTAAAACAGGCTTTGATCAGTTATCTCTAAAATGACTTTGGTGAGTGGCTTAATGGTGAAGTATGAGGTTACTCTTGCTGTATACCATTCCTGCACATTTTTATTGCAGGGATAGCCTGGGAAGTGTGCATAAATAATAATAATAATGGACTGCATTTACAGAGCGCTTTTCAAGAACCTCAAAGCGCTGTACAATTCCATTATTCATTCATTCTCACATTCACACACTGGTGGAGGCAAGCTACAGTTGTAGCCACGTCTGCCCTTATTAAATAAATAAATAAATATTATTTATTTATTTAAAGACTAAATAAATAAATAATACAGCTAAATAATTGACATGTGTGATTTGGTATCCACATTGTATCCACATAAACAGACATGTGAAACCAAGAGGCCGTTTGAAGCCTACAGCTCACCCCGCCTACACGTGTCTGTGCTAAAGGAGAAATCTTGAAGCATCTGGATAAAATCCAGTCCAGGATGTTGCTATGAGGCACTGTACCTCTGCCTGCCTATTAGTCTCAACTACAGTTCACTGAAGAAGTAGGTTAAAGTGTCGGAGAACACCGGTGATGATGGTGCAACAAAATCTTTCACATATAAAAATTAGAGCTTTAACAGCTTAGGTCTCCAGGTGGAGAAATACTTCATTTTGTTGAAATGATATTCCAACAGGCCGAGGCAAGTTATACATGATGTCGAAGAGCATCACACTAACCAGCAGCTGGAGAATGAACAAGCTTGCAGTTTATGCGATCAATTAGCTTCTCTGCAACAAAAGCTGTTGATACTTTTATACGCAGCTTTTTAAAGAAAACACATTGTCCACACTATTGGCAGTGTTTATAGAAAGTGTGATAAATAGTTCCAAGCACTAACAATATTGCACTACTTCTTAAAATATAACCACAGACACAACAGCATGACAGAAGCTGATACTTCTCGTTCACATTAATGTATATGAAAACTCTGTGGAGTTTAATGTGTGTTAACATACTGGATGGAGTTTTCTTCATTATTGATATAGTAAAAGAACATGTAAGAAGGAGTATTCAAAGGCTGAGGAATCATACCTCTAAATGTAAACCCTTTGATCTAAGTAGAATAAGTGCATCTTCATCACTCTTCAGACTCCACTCACTAAAACCTCTGTTTGGCATCAAAACTGAAGCCTGACTGGTCAAATCATGCATTCATTAATATCAACACTCAGCTCAGTTTAAACTGTTTTTGTGCTCCAGGTAACAAACTTAAGCATCACGTGTTTAATGTTTAACCTGAAAACAATGGGTGTGTAATTTTTAGGTATTCCTAAGCTTCTACCAGGCGACACTTGACACCTCTGTAAACACAGAAGCTTTAAAATCAAGGAGTCCTATCTTTGTTTAATTGTTTGCACACCAGGCAACCCATCAGATAAAGTAGAGCACGACTTGAGTTGAAACGACCTCACACTTCATATTTGCATGTATTCGATCCAAGAGAAGCCACAGAACAGGTTATGTAATGCTTATGAAGTACAGCTTTCCTCCCAGCCAGGGTTGTGTTTCACTATTGTCAAGCAGATAAAGGTAGCTTACAGTCAGTGGTATTAATGAGCACACTGTTGAAATCATGTTTAAATAAACTTTATATGTGCATATGTTTTCTAGAGAAATGAAAAGAGTTACTTTGTCAGTGCGCTGATGTATAAGTTCTCAATATGTTTGTGCGTGTGTGTGTTTGTGTGTGGGCATGCATGCAAGTGTGTGTAACTACTCAAGGGGAAGGGTGGGGTAAAGAGCCATGATAATCTGCTTGATTCACACAAGCCTTTCCCCACCCTGCCTGGGGCTAAGCCAATAATCACCATTCCAGGGGACTGACACTGGGAGATAGTCGTCCAGCTTACAGGGGGGTGAAAACTTGTGCTGATGTTATCTTATATGCCATATCATTAAAGGCACCATATAAAATACTATCAAGCTATAGGCCAGTATGGGTGTTTATAGTTCAGAGAGGTCCAAAAGTAACTGAAATTCAGGATAACAGTGGTAAAAAACTTATTTGAAAGGAAAGGTACTTGTTGTAGACTGTATGTTGCTCCAGCAGCTACCTTTCACAGTTTCGGCAGGTTAGAATCAGTTTCACCGTGTCAGCAAAACACAGCAGGCAGAGGAAGAATGCGCAGCTGAAAGAGGTTATTGGCTTACACAGAAGGGGGACTACTAACTAGTAATTTTTCCTCTTATAGTAATAAGCAATTCCTGCAGTCTCGTTTTATTAAACACATAGCAAGATACAGCTGTGAATTAGGCTGCTAATCATATCTAAGTTATAGAAGAAATGCTTAATATATTATTAATGCCCAAAAGTCTTAAAAAAAACATATATATCTTTACGACGTACTTAAAAGTCGCTGTGGTAAAAGTTGAAGAAGGAAAAAATAGCAAGCTGACAAGTGAAGACATACAGAGGTGTGAGTCCTGAGGGCAGTAAGCGTAATCCCTCCCCGTCAGAGTGCGAACAGTGAGCTTGGACTGCTAAATGCTCCAGCCTTCAGAGGGACGATGGTGGAGGGCTGGTAAAGATGGCGGCGCTCTCCGTGGATGGGAGATACGGATTAAATTGTGGCCAACAAAGCGCAGAAAGAGTCACTGTATTACATGTAAAGTTAACCGAGACAGCACTGAGGGCGATAGAGACCTACCAAAACTGTACGGTGAGTAAAACGCCGTGTATTTCAAGAATAAGGACTCAAACTGACACTGCTCGGATCAGCTAGGAAGTCCCAACTGCCACGCATAGCTAAAAGCTACAAAGTTAGCTAAGCTGTTGACAGAGCGAGTTTCAGCTGGGTTTTTTGATCACATTAGTTGGGTGTCGTGAAAGTAATCAACGGCAGAAGATAAATGAGACCTTGGTCTTATATTCTAGCCAGGTTTTACGAACTGACAAATATGATTTAACGTAAAAACCTGTTGGTTGAGCTGGACGCTGATTAGCTAACGCTAGCTCTACGTTATTATGTTGTGCTGACCAACCTAGTCCATTTTTTTTTCTTGCCAAACTAATGTTGCTTACCAAATTAGGAAAGTGGTAGGCTCATATCGACGAATACACTAGACAAGCTTCATGAGCATAGCGTTTTAACATTAAAATATTAAATCGCAGTCAAGTAACCTGAACTTTTTTTTCGACGACGTTATATATTAAGAGCAGGAGTGGAAACATAGCAATAAATGAGTGATAATCTAACTTTGATCACAGGTTCGTGCCGTTTGAAGCATGTCGATGACTGGTTAGCTTGCCATATGTTTAGATTTAGCCAGCTGGCAAAACCTAACAAAAACCTGGCAGGGATATGGAGCTCCTAGTCAGGCTCGCCCTTTTTTAACTGTTTAACTTTGTTATAATCTGTTGCAGTCCAACACTAGCTAGAGATACAACTGAGCAAGCATCTCCAAGGTTTTCATAGGACAAATATTTATTTATTGAGTTTCTTTCTTTCTCTCTTTCTTAATTCATTCAATATATATCTTTTTCTAGTTGGCATCAAGCTTCACTGAGAAGAATGAGCCAGCATTTATAAATATGTCTAATACAAGACCTTAAAAAAATGAAAGGAAAGCAAGAAGAACAGCTTATTTTTGTCCTTTTCTTTTTTTTTTCTTTTTTTTTTTTTGCATTAATGTAATGTATTTCCATACTCTTTCTGAACTAATTCAAGCCAGTGTGCTGTAACACAAAGTAGTGCTTTTAAAACTACTGTTTGCTCTGGATCACTGCATGCCTGTGCCGATTAAATATAACTTGTTAATCTTGAACCGTACGAATGGTGTAATCTTGTTGAGGTGAATGCAGGTGGACTAATCTGAACCTCTGCAGTCTTGAATAAGGAGGCCTAAAGCCAGGTTACCTGACTTTTCTCTGCCAACAACAACGCTGTTACGTAACACACTGGCCAGGTCTAGGTCTCCACTCAGGGATGATTGCTAGTAGGCTATAGTGTGCTAAGGTTTCTGAGACTTTATCATTTTATTGCATATACACTTACCTGTCTGTCTGCCAGCCACACATTGTATACATTCTTGTATGATAAGCTTTGGCTTATTGTCAGCCCCGTGAGAATTCCTCTTGCAAATATATGTGTTTATAAAATGTGGATATAAAGCAAAATCCAAAATGATTATTCACACGGTTTTGTGACAGCTGGCAGGCTGCGTTATCACTTAGTTGAGGGAATTCTTTTGTGACAGCCCGTGCTACAACCTTATTGGATGTGGTAATGTTGGTCTGTTCTCTGCACTGAACAGCAGCCTGCAATCTCTTGCTGACTGAGCAGCCAAAAACTGCCTGCTTTTTGTTTCTCTCTCCCTCTCGGTAATGTGTGCTGTAGCTAACCCAGTCATCGAACTCTGGAAGCCGGCTATCTTTGTCTTTCTGTGGTGATGTGAAATGTGATCAGAACGGTGCGAGTGGGGGGGGAGGGAGTATGGCTTGGAGTAGCACAGCTTTTACAACCATGACATATTTATTTCAATGTTTAAAAAAAAAAAAGTGCCCATTTTATCCAGTCACCTACTTCTTGAGTCGCTTTAGGAAGACTCAGCAACGTGGAGAATCTGTTAAAATGCGCATACCTCCCACTCAGACTAGTTCACAAGTCTAGCTGACTGGTTCTTCTGTGTACTTAAGCTGGGTGAAGAAACTGGGAGTCATGTGCTTCTCCCAGCTTATTGTATACCGCTGAAGAGCAGCCACCACATATTTGTGGCTGTCACTCTTATTTCAAGTAGCCACTGGCACAAATGTAAATAAAAGAGATTTAGAAATCTACTATTTAAAAATATCTGGTTTGTTTTTAGTGTCAAAACAAATCATTTCACCTACCACTTAAAGACACAGGTCATTTTGATTTATATAGCCTCTCTCTCTCGCTCTCTCTCTCTCTCTCTCTCTCTCTCTCGGCCCTCAGGTAAAGATTGTCTTTAAGTGGCTCGCTGAGCATTATATGCTGCAAATCACCCATGGCTTCAGAAAAAAACATGCAAGCTGTCCATACAAGGAAAACTGCAATAATTGGGTGACTGTTTAAATAGCTCTGGCCAGACCGATGTGCTTTGAGCTTTGGAAATGTGAGGCTTCACACTATTTGTCTGATAATTTACTGACCAAACAACCAGTTGGTTAATTGGTGAAATAATCTGAAGATCAGCAGCAGCACTGCATCAGACACAGCGCTGTTAACAAGTTCCCAGTTGCGTGATTGACAGGGATTATCTTTGCTGTGCTGCCTCTTCATTTTTTCTCTTTTGCATCATGAATACTGATTATGACCTAGTTACTTGCTCTCCCACAGACAAAGAAGGCACGTGCTCGTCAGATATCAGCTGGCTGTCAGCTATAGTCCTAGCAGCATGTTTTTAAATGTAGCCTTTAAACAAACATGCAGAGCAAGTGGTTAAGCATTCAGCATTTGTCTGCATTATGATGGAAGCATATGTTATAGGAGGACTGGGAGTAAAGTGTAGTGTAGATTCTAGGCCTTTATTTTCTGTTTTGTTTTTTGTTTTTTAATGCTTATTTATGTCTGTATATATTTTTTGTTTCAGGGGTTAAAGTATATGTGTGTTTCCCATTATTTGCAGAATGTTCCTTCTCTGCGGCCAACGATACAGTTCAAGGGACTACAAGGGGTAAGTCCAACAAGGAAAACAAAAAACCTGGTTGTATTTTAGGTTGTGAGTCTTGCATTAACTGATAAAAATAAGCTTGCCAGTTGTATTCATTGATCCTAAAATCAGTAAAACCACTTAACAATTTCTGGCATTAACTCATTTTAGCACTTGTAATAAAATATAAATTCAATACAAAATGGCCAATTTAATGATTTTAATGATTCAAACGGAATTGTTTATAAAGCAAGATCATTTCTTTTTTCTTTTTTAATGTGTGTTTTCCTCTGATGTTCCTCTCGATAAAATATCAAGTTAATAATTGGTTCATATATATTTTTGTATGATGTATGTACTCCATAATGGCATGGCTCACCTCCCATTAGATGATAAGAACTTGGGTTGTCCTGTTTCCTCGTAACTCTTAAATTGTTCACATCATCCTCTATAGCTCTACTGCTGAATACACTGTTATACTGTTTGTGTTATACTTAATATGTATGTGAATTATTTGACAGCGCATTAAGATTCCCAAGAGTGACTCTTCTTCAGACGCCTTCCACAATTTTGAATTCTATCTGTCTAATGTGGGCAAGGACAACCCTCAGGGAAGCTTCGAGTGCATCCATCAGTATGCGTCGAGGTAGTGTTAATAGCTGGTCAGCTGAATCAACTGTTACTTTCTTACCACACGTTGCTGGAAGGTAATCCCTCTCTTGCATTACATTTCTCCTCCACATTCCCTCTTTGTCTCTAGCTCAGGGGCCTCACACCTGGCATTGTTGGCGACAGTACACGACAAGGTCACAGTGTGTGCCACCAATGACTCCTACCAGGTGACCCGGGAGCGCATGACCCAGGCTGTGGAGGACACACGAGAACGTGGGACCAAAGTCATCAAGCCTGGTGGTCAGTACAGAGGTAAGACCCTTCCTACAATCTCGCTTATTTCCCACTGCCGCAGTCAAAGGGCGGTGTGGATCCCACATGTCACCATGGCTTTACAACCCCTCTTCTCTCTTTTCAAACTCTGCCTCTTTTGAGAGCCTGAATAGGTGAAAGCTGACAGACTAACTCTATTCAAAGCCATTATTGCGACTGACTAAGCTATTTTGCCGTCTCAGTTTTTTCCAGATTAGGAGTCTGTCTGATAATGACAAATGGTGGCAGATAAAGCTAATGCTGTTTTAGTAATGCATAGCTTGCCACATAGTACACGCTTTACTTTTGTTTTATTGTGTTTAACATTTATCTTTTCAACAAATTATGTCTTCATGTTTTCCTTACACATGAGGGATGTATAGTTGTTACAGTGTTTTATATACAGATAGCTGTTGCTCTTAAACTTGCTGCATGTTTAGAATGACTGCTGGTACATGCAGCTAATCTAGGCCTACATTAGGTATTCCCTGCTTTTCAGATGTCTGACAACAAAAAAAGAATGCGTAAAATTCAAATACTTTGGCTTATGCAACGTTAAAAGATAGTTTGGCTGATCACAGAGAGTTGATACTCAGCAATGTAACCAGACTGCATTCACAGGCCGCGCCTGGGTGCCAGCAAATTTAAGAAGACAACTTTGTTGTCTTCATCTTCTACAGTAATCAAGTATTTTAAATTTCACTATAACCCACGGTAAAGAGCTGTTGCCCTGTTCTGTATTTATTTTAAGTTTTCTGATCTCTATCCTGATCTGAATTGTGATGAAATTTTGTTGCTTGCCAAAAAAGAAAAGGAGGGCAAAGTATATCTGTCCCATTTCACTATAGAAATCGCTACAAATCCCAGTTTGTGGTTTAAATGTCATTATTTTCACACATACAAGTAAGCATTTAAAAATGTACACTATTTACTGTAGATGTAGTCTAAAAGCCTTTTATTTTTCTGAGCCCTGGGGATATATTTGTATATTTGCATGTACTGTCACATAGAAACTGGGAATCGAGATGATGTACAGAAAAGGGGGTGGGTCAGTCGTTTGTAGCACCTGGTTTGAAGTAAGTATCATATTTACAGATGTGCCAGGGGCCTTTAGATTCTTGTTTTCGCAGGCTTTTTGTTTCAGATAGCAGCCTCTAACTTTCCCTAATCTTTGTCTGCCTTCTGCAGTCGCATTTAAAAGCAGTAACTCTTAATAAATGTACAGATGGTCTGTACAGAATATCTCTTTCTGAAGAAGAAAAATGTGATGCAAAAGCATTACGCCTGCTAGAATCTGTCACTGATCTCTGTCACTGTTTGCGAGTCTTTTTCCTTTTCTTTGACGAGGAGGGAGGGGAGGAGTTTTTCCTTTCTCTTCCTTTCCCTAACCTTAATCTTTTAAAGAGCTTTAGAATTTCATAATGACCATGAAGAGGTATACAGGGAAGTGTTGACACCATGATTAAGCACATTGCTCAGTAATAAGGTTTCTCTGGCTTTAACGTCAACACTTTAAAATGGGTTCTCTAAGCTGCTTAGTGTAGTTATGTAGTTTGGTATGGTCAGTTTTCTTGCCACATACACTTTCACTGGAAATGGCATTAACATCAGACCATATTGTCACTGGTTTCAAAAACTGAAATCGTGAATGTCACTGACATAACAAAAGCACTCATTGTGTCTCTTATATTCTGTGGTTACAGTTCCTAATGTCAGTTTGAAATAAGGTTTGACTTGAGCAGCTCAGCTTCTTTGGTCTTCCTACATGCCATTGACACTCTCACATGATTTCCTCTCAGAAAGGTTCAACCCATGTGTAGGTGACCAAATCCTGGTTAATGTCATTCACATACAGCAGTGGAGGATTTAGCCTACTGTAATCCATTAGTGAACACAGGTAAAAGAGTATTATGGTATAAGTTATTCCTGGTCCTTTAATATACCTTTAAAAAAAAAAAAAAAAAAATATATATATATATATATATATATATATATATATATATATATATATATATATATATATATATATATATATATATATATATATATATGTATATATATATATGTATGTATATATATATATATATATATATATATATATATATATATATATATATATATATATGTATATATATATGTATATATATATGTATATATATATATATATATATATATATATATATATGTATATATATATGTATGTATATATGTATGTATATATATATGTATATATATATGTATATATATATGTATATATATATATATGTATATATATATATGTATATATATATGTATATATATATATATGTATATATATATATATATATATATCTCCCCAGTCCATAGGTCTGGCATAGATCCATTTAGCCTAAGCACATTGCCAGGATTGTAATACACTGGTGGAAACCCTGATCCATTTCTTTAAGCTCTCACTATTATAATCATTGGATCAGTCCTAATGTATGTGTAATGTAGATGCAATTGACACCCACTTTTAATAAGAGATGTTAATCAGAAGTTCTTATCTGTCAGCGTAAAAGAATCATCTGTGATGAGCCAGTCTGCCGAGAAGAGAAGTCGTAACTTTCCATTTTCCTTCTGTTTTGCAGGAAAGCAAGTACATATCCGTAAGCCTGCACTATCCACCCCAGAAGTGGTCCCAGAGCGTAAACGCTCCACACCCATCAACCCAGCCAACACTATTCGTAAGTGCCTTTCCAATAACCCTGTATCGCAGCGGCCGTTCAGAGACCGCATCATTCATCTGCTGGCACTCAGGCCCTACAAGAAGCTGGAAGTGCTAGCACGTTTGCAGCGTGACGGTATCAACCAGAAGGATCGCAACTCATTGGGGACCGCCCTGCAGCAGGTATTTCCCAACAGGAGAGTTGCATGAGTTTGAACAGATTTGTCTGTTTAAGAAGGCTAACAAGATTGTTGCTTGCAGATCTGCCTGATGAAATCCTGCTCACGTTATTAATGCTTCATTCATGAGAAATGAGACTGTTAGTCGTTGAACAGTATTTACATACACAGATGTTTAGCCAGCACAGGATGTACGAAGTATCTATACCAGTATTCCTGCTGCCACAACTTAACTTTGAAACTCTGTGTGTTTCTATGCAAATTAGGTGGCAAACCTGAATCCCAAAGACAATGCATATTCTCTGAAGGACTACATATACCGTGACGTCCAGCGAGACTGGCCTGGTTACTCAGAAGATGAGAAGTCTCAGATTGACCGGATCCTGACTCGGTACACAAGCAGCCAGTTCAGCTTTTTATTCTGATTAATTTTGAGTTGCCTTTGATTAAATTAAAAGCAGTCGATATATTGAAAGGAAATGTACAGAACGGTAGGATGTGAAATACAGAGCAGAGATCCTCATGCTTGAATAGAAGCTTCAGTCATTTGGTCACATGGCAAGTGCCAAAATATAGCCTCAATTATGCTCCTAAATGGTCTCCTGCTTGCCTGTAGTGATAAAGCATTTGTTCTTTATGGTGTGTAATTGGGCTAACACTGTTTACACTTTAAGCAGAAGTGGTTTTACATACATGAGCACAGTTTCCAAAAGAATGAATGAAACGCTGAAACTCGTGAGAGAGTGAAGAAAACACACTGTTCTGTTATCTTGGTGTGTGGCTACAGCCTGCAGTACATGCTATAGCTTCTATGAAAACATCGACACTGTTTAGACTAGCTTGTGGTACGGTTTATTTTGACATTAGCTACACTACAGATTTGTGTTTTAGAGCCATTTCTTCTCCTTCTTGTGTTGTGGCATTGGAAAAATGTAAATTAAGCCTCATGAATATGACCAATCCACATTTTTAGCAGGTCTTAGTGTAATGATGGTTGAAGGCTACCCTCCAAGTTGCCCTTTCTTGCCACTTAGACTGTTCCCCACTGATAACACTCTGTCTTTTCTTCAATAGCAAATTAGGTCTTCCTAATGAGATAACTGCAACCTCATCCAGTGGTTCTCCCAAAGACAGCGCTCCCACATCGCCTCAGGTACCTGAACAAAAATTCTCTAAAGCTCAACCCATGGTGTTATATGATTTTTCAGACTAAATTCTGTGGTTGGTTTCATTGGGGGGGGGGGTTTTGGCAGAAGCGTCAGCCAGACTTTGATTTCATTGATCCTTTGGCACCGAAGAAAGCCCGCATCTCCCACCTCAGTAATCGAGGGCCAGCCGCATCCTCCTCGGATCGCCTTGAGGACGAGGGCAGCCTCAGCTCTAAACGCTCATCCCTACCCTCCAATGTCACCTCAGGCCCTCCCACTCATCTCCCCATCTCATCCCACCCACCTGCCCCCTCTCACCAGCAGCCTAGCCCAGCTTCTAACACCAACTCACCAAGCACCCCAGAGGGCTGTGGCACCCAGGACCTGCCCGTGGACCAGAGTTCCTCCTGCAGAGATCCTTCACCCAAGTCCTTTTCGTCCAATAGATCCCTGCAGGATCGCTATCAGCATCCTAACCCCGGTCCCAGACCATCCCCCAGCCCTCCGCCTTGCACCTCACTCACAGTTACCTCCACTGTCATTTCTAGCCCTCCCTTGTCCAGCATCACCAGTAAGAAGGTTAAAAAGAAGTCTAAGAAGCACAAAGACAAGGATCGAGAAAGGGAGAAAGGGAAGCGAAAGGAAAGAGATGGCAGTAGTTCTCATGGTGTTGTGGAGCAGGCTGTAGAAAGTCATAGAGCCAAGAAGAGGCAGAGCCCTGATGAAGAGACCAGGAGAGTTATCAACAAAAGTTCTCACAAAGATCAAGGTGCGTTTCTGAATCTCTTGTATGGACCGCTGAATCAGATACCTGCAGTTCTGGAAAATTTATGTTGTCACTTTAACTCAGAAAACAGGACAACAACCTTTACATTACAGGCCTCCATTTCTTTGCAGCAGCCTTTGCTTTTTCAGCAGCTGCACCACTGATTTCATGAGAAAAATGGGTTTGTCTTTTCCTATAAAAGCAGTGCATGTCTGTCCATCAGTACCTTTCGGTCCTGATTATATTGAATGAAAAATCCTGTGCTGTGGGTTAATGTCATCATGCAACAAACATTTACATTACTGTTGAAACATCAGGGATCAACTAAAAGAGACCTGTTCATATTCTTTACATCAGAACAAGATGGTTAAAAATAAAATCCTGTTGTTAGACAGTTTTCCATCATAGCAGCGGTGCTTATGTTTAATGTTCATTATAAATTCTGCACTTAGATTCTTGCATATTGCTGTCTCTCCTCAGACTCTTCAGACAAAGAGAGGCCAGTCCAATCCACTGAATTTTCATCCAAAATAGATACACCTGACTATATCCTGTAAGTAACTGTTATAATTCTAAAAGGGTCCATTATCAACAGTCTTTTTTTTTTTTTTTTTTTTTTGTATTTCCTCTTTTCTCACCACAAATTGTGAAACAATTGCAAAAGAGGATGTTTTGAACAAACACAAGTGAATTAGAGTAGACAAGAATTAGGACACGTGAAATGCTGCTGTAAACACAGATGTGTTTCAGTGTGCATGCTAGTATTCTTTGTTCATTGCTGTACAAGGACTGTTTTGTACTTTCCACATCAGTGGTAATGAGTTCAGGGAATATCTTATCCGTAGCACATTTGAAATGGAGAAGTGCAACAGATGTTGAACTTCCCATATGTCTATAAATGGCATGACCTTTTCAAAGGTGCATTCAGAATAAATAAAGTTTGGAAAGAGCATGTTCATAGTCCAGTGCTGGTATTGGTGTTGTCTGTAACAGCTCTTTCTGGATTGAAATTTCAAATTAAAACTTACTTTGTCACCACTTTAAAATGGATCTAATTTTCCTTTGTTTACAGGAAGTACACAGCATTGGTGTCCCTCGACCAGCGGCAAAGCTACAAGGACGATTTCAATGCAGAGTATGACGAGTACCGCCTGTTGCATGGACGCGTGGAGAACATCACCCGCCGCTTTACCCAGTTGGACGCCCAGTGTCGGAAGTTGGCCCCTGGCACCAAAGAGCATCAGGTCATATTGAAACTTTTTGCTTGGATACATTTTCAATGATGCTGGTGATGACTGCAGAAAGACCACAATCATAGAAATGTGACACAGGCTGTTCTCTCTCTTAATGTGTGTTTTAATCATTTTCTACATTATTATACATTTGTGGTCCTGTTGGCTGTGACAGAATATAATGAAGTCTTTGGCCTTTAACCATTCACAACTGGCTCTTTGTATACTGCTGTCAAACAAACAGGAGGCAGTAATGATGGACAGCTTATTCATAATCAACAAAAAGTAATAGTGTTGTCAAAGTTTCACAGCTGCTCCTCAATCCAGAGACACCTGCAACCAGCAGGCGACAGACATTTGTTTAGAGTGCTAATAGTTTCATTCTGTGCTTTGGTTCAGGGTCCTGCTTTTTGTCCCCAGCTATCAGAGCTTTTGTTTTTTATTTCCTTAAAGTAAATGTAGGTGGGTCAGTATTTCATTTATCTACAAAAAGTGAAAGAACACGTGTTTGTAATGTTTATACATGACGTCCATTGGGAACAACTAATGACTTTAATCATCTTTACAGAAGGTGCAAGAAGAAATAGTGAAAGAGTACAAAAAGATCAAACAAGTAAGTTACACAGGCTGTCATCATTTTAAGTCTTTGTGTGCATTTCTGCCTTTTCCCCTGATATAACCTAAAAACAATGTGAATTCTATAACCAAGTCTTTACTTTTTTGAATGTTTGTTGCATTAAGTTTGGCCAAAATGTTGTCACACTCCATAATCACGCTCATTCTTAAGATCTGAATTAGACACACTACGCATATATGTACTGGTGGCAGGGTGGTATGTGCACACCTGTGTAAATGACACGGTGTTTTAACTGATGTGAAAAGGTGCATTAACGTTAAATATTAAATCCTTCAAATATTAGTGCAGTATTGTTGCTTTATATTCCATGTGCATAAAAATTATTACATAATTGGACATGTGCAGAAGCTCTTTCTGTCCTAAGACCATTCGGAACTGTGAACTTATTAGAGTTTAGAGCCTGATTATTTCTTTGACTCCTCTTTTGCATACCAATCAACTCAATATGGCTATAAAATGTATTAAAGCAGGCTAAATATGAATGGTCACAAATACCGGTAAGGAATGGCAGCTGTGAGAAAGTGCTGAAGTCATGACGGCATGCTGAGATAACTTAACTTCTGAGCAGGAAGACAAAGCACCTCCTCATGGATTTGTATAGGAATGTCAGGCATGTTTAGCTAGTGCAGGCAACGGTAGTGCACTGTTTCCTTTTTGCTGTGTTTGTTCATGAACAAGGTGTCAAAGGAGAGCTTTCTGAAGCGAACTCTCTGCCAATTCTTAACAAAAGTGCCTGAAGTATGCAGAGTAAAATCCGGATAAACTGGAATTGTGGTCAGTGAAACAAAACAGACAAATGTCCACAGTAAAGTTAAACATTTTCATCACAACTTTTAACCTTTTTAGTGTTTCTTGAAAGATGCCCTAAAAGTCTCATAATCTGAAGTGCTCTGTAAGGAAGAGTGCATGCCACGATTGGTCAGAAAATAACAGAGCATTAGCAGGTTGACTTCTTTTATTTTAAGGATGAACAAAATGTGTAATTTGTTCTGCACTTTAAAAAATCAAACCGAGTGCAGCTGAACTGACATTTTCTTTTTTTCCCCCCTTTTAAAAAAAAAAAAAAAAATAGCACAGCCCCAACTACCACAAAGAGAAACTGCGCTGCGAGTACCTGCACAACAAGCTGGCCCACATCAAGCGGCTCATAGCTGATTTTGACCAGCGCAGAGCCCAGGCCTGGTCCTGAGGGCACAGTAGAGAACAGCTTCACTCATCAGTATTGAGAATGGAGGGTCAAACCAAGAGCATCTGTCCAGCTGTCTCTTAGCTATTGAGACCCCTTCAGTTGCTGCCTTCGCAACAGCTCCTTCCCCTACTTTCCTTACCATTTTTCCTTCTCCTGTTTTCTTGCTTCATTCCTCCTTTTCTTTTTGACCTTTGATTCCACAGGCTTCATTGGTGCCTGCAATCCTGCTTTTCGACTTTACCCATCAATCCTTTGCTTTTGCAGTATTTTTTTTTTCTTCTTCTTCTCCTGTGGATTTGACACCACTGGACCAGTGGAAGGGGCTGTCTGCATGTGTGAGTGGGTTTGTCTCTAACTTTTGAAGGACTTTCTCTTCAGACAAAAGTATTTTTGAGCATCAGATATAATATTAACATGTATTTAAGTAAAACAAAAAAGAGGGAGATCTATTTATTTTGTGACTCGTAGTGCAAAGTAAGAGTCTGCAAATGATATATTGTTTAATTTTGTTTTTTAAACAATGCAAAAAAAAAAAAATACCACAGGCCTTATGTGTTTTGACTTTGTGAAGCCATTTTGAATGCAGATCCATCTGTCATCTCATCTGACAAAGATGCCTGTCTTGCCTCATTTCCTCTCATCACTTCAAACGGCAGTGGATAACCACACTTCAATAAATTGCTGCCGAAGCTGAATTTGAAGCTGAAGAGGAAGGAAATGAGACAGGAAGAAGAAATCACTTGAGCTGATTAAGAAGCAACAGTTTGTGTGCATGGGTTGTGAATTTAATTGCAATGATGAAATGGTGTTGAACGTTGGCGTAAGCCAACCCCTCCCCCCACCCTGTCAGTAGGGGGCAGTATTTCCCACACCAAACAATATTTAATGTTCACAGTGCATTATGTATGCCTTAAGGTGTTTACATTCGGAAATGTCGAGCTGGGGCTTGGAGTCCACTGGCTGTACAAAGGAACTACAACTGCCTAGAAACAGGTGTGTGTGTGTGTGTGTGTGTGTGTGTGTGTGTGTGTGTGTGTGAGTGTGTGAGAGAGCGGGTGGGTGGGTGGTGTGCAGATGTCAGTGATCGAGAGAGGAAGGGATGTAAAGTCTGGAAGGAGTGTTACAAATTGTGAGTGTAGTTGTATGGATGTGTATTATGTTGAATGAAAGGAAAAATAGAAATGTGGAGAAGAAATGAAGAAATATAGAAAACAAACAAAAAAAAAAGCTGCTATAATGTTTAAAACCGGCCAGGAACACTCAGGATCGACCTGGCTGGAGTAAGAGTACCTGATCCTACCTGAAGAAAGAAGGAAGATCCTTATTTGGTTCTTCTCTAGACCCTGCAAAGGAATAACCCCCCCCCCCCCCCCCTTCCTCCCAACCTCTCGAGCTTTATCCAGCGGCAAACAGGTTTTGTTTTTTTGTTTTTAAAGGTTTGAAAGGAAGCAAAATGTTATCATCCACCAGAGGACTTCTCTGTATTATGATGTCAGTGCGTTTGATTCTCAGTTGGAGCTCCACACAGCAATGAAAGGTGTGAGTTGGAGCATTTCTTTTTCAACATGGATACAGAGTTGGATGAATGGCTTCTATGAAATTATTTCAATGAGGGAAATTTTATTTACTAAGTTGTTTTAGAATGTTTGCCAAAAAATGTAATTGCCTTTTGTTTCTTTGGTCATGCTTCCATGGAGTCAAATTTCTGATTGGGGCTAATGTTGAGAAGTCATTGATTATGCGATGTCTCTCTTTCACTGAAATAAAACTTCCTTAAATGTAGGGATGTAAAAGAGGAACTTTGTCATTGTGCTGTTGACGTGTGAAATATTTCGCAGACAAGAGTCTGTACTTTGTTTTGGGGGGGCACTGTTTATTTTCATTTCCCACAAAAATGAATATTGTTCTGTCCTGTTTTTCATTATATGTGATTGTGGCATTCTGTCAGATAGTCAGTCTCTGCAGTAGACTGGCTCTTTGGGTTGGTTGTCAGAATCAATTTGGGTTTATAGCAAACTCTCCTTAACTTTTTATTTTGGACAGATAATTAGCACTTGTATCTACAAGGTGTCACAACAACCGAAAAATGTCCATCCCGCTGTGGGGGAAAGGGCTGGTATTTGTACTGTTTTTCCTGGTTGTGATAATTTCCCAGAATTAAGAGCTACAAAGGGCTACTTCACATAACTTCCCTGTAAGAGCTAATTCAGAATATAATGAACAAACAGTATATGAATCAGTGTGGAGGGGTTTAGTAAGGAATACCGAGGAAGTTTTAGATTTCCCAGCAATGTTTAAACAAGAAGCCACAAGTCCATTCTGAAAGAAATCTGATTCTGCCCATCTGAAAATGTACAAGACATTTCAATAAAAATCAACACAGTTTTACCTGAAAGATGTTTCGCTTCCTTTTTAAAAAAAATTTTTTTCCCCCCTTTTAATCACAAAATATAGTTATTATTAAATCGTGTTGGGATTGTTTTTTGTTTGTTTTTTTTTTTACAAAGGCTTGTATGCAAAAGACAATTAAAAGTAGAGAGATGTATAGTACAAAGACTTAAGAGTGGGTTAGTAATTAAAAGGTACTTAAATATAACTTTTTCTAATGGCATCAGAGAGTGGCTTCATAGGAATGAGATCCAAGCTAGATCCAATGAGAGGTACAACTAACGTTAAAATATCCTGTGACCTGTCACACGTATTTTAATAAGATTGGTTTTCAGAAACGAAATAACGGTTATATGAGCAGACATAGCTGGACTGGCCATCGGGCATACCGGGCATTTGCCCGGTGGGCCGCTGGCGATTTTTTTTTTTTTTTGGAAGGGTATAAATAATGAAAGGTGTTGGATTGGCCAGTTGGTCATGATCGACTCTGGGCTGGACCAATTACAGCCGAGGAGGTCGGATGCACCCTCCCCCTTGTTTAGCAATCTTATAGACGAACTAAAGAAAATGGAGAACAAAAAAAGGAAAGAAGGTGCAGAAAAAATTAGGACCAAAAAGAAACGAGCCCTTCAGGCAGACGCTGCCAAATGTGTAAAAAATAACTGAATTGTTTGGCGGTAGCTATGGCATAGCTTCCACAGATTTAGCAACATCAGCAAGTGGTGGAGGCCAGCAGGTGGATAAGGGAAAGGGGAGGCAAGAGGAGGAGAGACCGAGGCGGCCGCCGGTCATAGTGGCAGAGGAACTGAACTTCAGGCAAGAAGTTATGACCTGCTGTCTGTGTCAGATATAAACCAAGTTTAGTTGTAGTTTGTTTTCGTTGTGCTGACTTTTTACAGGCGCTTAGAATAACTGGTAGTACTGATAGTAAATTTTATTTTATGCTTCAGGTTAGTTTCTCAAACTCCTCAAAATCTTAACAAATTGTGCCAATCCTTACATGTTGCACCAGGCTGATTTAAGATAAGATAAGATAAGATAACCTTTATTAGTCCCACACGTGGGAAATTTGTTTTGTCACAGCAGGAAGTGGACAGTGCAAAAGTTATGACGCAAAAATTAGAATACAATAAGAATAAATACAGTACACAGCTGTACAGAATAGAATAAAATAATATACTATATACAGTAGAATAAAATAGAATAAAAATATACAATAAGATAAAAATAGAATACGAATGCTATATACAACTGAGTAAAAATACAACGATGCCAGAAAAGATTATTGCACTTAGTGTTATTGTTAAAGTGGAGAAGTCTGTGACAGGAGACAGGAGAGCAGCAGAGAGAGATAGAGAGATGACTTCATGTCATCCATGAGGGATGCATTTGACATATGTTTCACATATTATAGCCCAACAAGTTACTCATAGCAATTTAAATACCAGCAATCAGTTTTTGGCAGACTTTTTGGCACAATACCGGCTATTGCAGTTAATAATACAACAGCTTCTTGCCATTTTTTGTGTTTCTTTTTATCGCTGTGTAACTGAGCTCAATTGAAAGCCTGCATGCGCTAGTACCTCTTGCCACAAGTTCCCAGAATCCTTTGCGGTTTTACCCCTGAATGACGTCACATTTTTGGTGGGCCGGTCTCTAGTCAAAATGCCCGGGCCGATTTTTTGTCCCAGTCCAGCCCTGTGAGCAGATGCCTACTACTAATGTCTGCAAGCAATGAACACAAGGTAGAACATGAGTTATCTGATACTAGTGTCCTGGTTACTGAGTGGGCCCAGAAAGGGATCATATTTTTTTTGTGATATTCTAATCTAAAAAAATATATAAATACTGAATTTCCCAGAGGAACCCACCCGAGGGATTAATAAAGTTTCGTCTAATCTATTTTGTGTGACTAACATTCAGATGGTGCATTTCTGTTCACTTGATGACAGGGCAGATAAATGCCAACATTTATGATGACCCTCAGGAGGTAGAGCAGGTCATCCACTAACTGGAAGGTTGATGGTTTGATCCCTTGCTGCTCCAGACTGTATGTCTCTTTGAGCAAGATACTTGCTTACCAAGTTGCTTACCAGTTTAAATGTTACAAAGGTGTAGAAAGAAATTGCCTGGGTATGTTGTGTAAAGCACTTTGAGTACTCCAGTATAGCAGAAAAGTGATATATAGCAAGCGCTCATCTTCCAATTCTTTCATTTTTTAGCTTCACCTCATTAACATTTTATACAGTGTTGCAACAGCTTCATGCACAGAAGACAGACACACAAACACCTGCTGAAGTCCTCAAAACTGCTTTTGTGGTTAAAGTAAGTGTGTCTAGCAGCACATTTTGCCACGATCATACACACAAAGAGACAGACAAGCTCACAGGGTGTAAACAATACCAGCCTCGGTGATGCAGCTGGTAATAACAGAGCTTAGATGGACTGGTGTATGCAAAAATACCCACAACTGTAAAACAGTTATGGGTACTTATGGGCACACACACAATAAACCCAATAAAAATGTGCAAGATATAATCATGAAACTTTATAACAGAGTAGTTGAGATCAAAATGATGGTTGAGTCTGACCCACAAACACGGAGTAAGGGGCATCATTTATTCTTTTTAATCTGTAGCATGCATCCTGTGACTCACTGTGAGAGGCAGCTTGATCTGATGTTTGAGTATGTTTTAAGATGTGTGGCGTGAGAACTTGTATTCTTCACACCTTCAGTTTCAGTTCTTGGAAACAAAAATGCAAACACTTATATATGTTCCACCCTCATCTAAATGCAAAAAAAAAGAAAATCAGGCTACCTGTTCGGATATAACATCCCTTGTTTAACAAAGATTCATGTGGTCCCCGGAGTCTCTCATATGCCTGGAAGCTTTCCCTGCACCAGACAAGGAAACAGCTGCATACATAATATGCCTCCGGCCTCCATGTAGCTTGTCCCTGTGGCTTGGGGAAGAAAACCGGTGAGACTCAATTAAATCAGTGACAGATGCCATTCTGAATTCCAAAATATCACTTTGGTTCTTATTTCTTATTATACTGCTCTCACTATGACAATTCAGCATTCACATGTTCCTACCCTTTATGATGTCTCAAATTTATCCCAGTGGCCTTGCTGACGAGGCATTGCCACAGGCTGAGAAGACATAATCCACAGAGAAGCCAGAAAAGAATAGACTTGGATGTAACCCCTCTGTAATCAACAACGCTGGTGATAACAAACTGGTTATTGCAACATGATTTTTTTAAATTTTATTTTAAGTATTTGAAATAACATGAATTTTTAATCTAACTGTAGAACTGATGTACATAACAAGTTAGTTTACATCACTGACTATAAGTTTTTATGCTGTCAGCTGTATTTGAAACACTCATTTGGTAAGTGAGATTTGGGGGAAGAGCCCTAAAAAAATTCCTACAACTTGAACTTGGTGCTTCTGTGAATTGCTGCAGCTGTCTGTGGGTGCCCATGCTCTAATGCAGTCTGCACATAGATAGTATAAAACATTCAATTCAGTTTTATTTATATAGTGTCGAATCACAACAACATTCGTCTCAAGGTATTTTATACTGTATGGTAAAGACCCTACAGTAACAATCAAATGCTCCCTGTGAGTAAGCACTTGGCAACAGCGGAAAGGAAAAACTCCCTTTTAACAAGAAGAAACCTCAGGCACAACCAGGATCAGGGAGGGACAGTCTCCTGTTGCAGCTGGTTGGCAGTGAGAGGAGGAAGACGCACTGTGGAAGAGAGCCAGAGATGAAAATCGCTGTTCCTATGTCAATAGCAGCAGCGATGTCATCTATTGGTTTGTGGCGTCCGATTATGAAACCTCAGGGAGGACACTGGATGCTTACAGGATAAATGGGCACACCTGCATTCAGTACAGTCTGAAACTACCACTTGAGCCTACAAACTCCAGCGGAGTCGCCCCCTGCTGCCCGTTAAACATAATGCAGGTTTAAGATACTTCTGAACTGGCTCTACTTTTTCAGACACACAAGCAACGTGCATCTTACGTTGTCTACTGGTCTGCAGTAGTGTTTAGATTTGTGTCAGATGACCAACAACCACTTCCCTACTCAGTGGTTTTACTCTTGTGGCTGTCCGGTTCGTGCCCAATCTGTGCGCTGTCTCTTTAAGAAGGAGGGCGTGACTTGGAATGATTGACTTAACCAATGACTGTTGAAAACAAAGAGATCACGTTTCTTCTTCTGCATCGAAAAAATTAATCTGGAAAGAAAAAAAAAGGAAAGAAGTAGGGAACTCCTCACCTCCTCGTCACTTTACCAAGAAACTTAAAATGGCGCAGCAGTTTGTCCAGGCGAAAATTAAAGGCGACAAAGTGGTGGTGTTTCTGAAACCCACCTGTCCTTACTGTACCATGGCTCAAGAGGTTTTGGAGAAATACAAGTTCAAGCCGGGACATTATGAGTGCGTTGATATAAGCAACCACAGCGAAATGGACAGTATGCAGGACTACTTCCTGGAACTTACTGGAGCCCGTACGGTAAGCTTACAGCCTCTCCGTCTCAAGCAGGGCGAGAGCTTTACTTTAATACACACACACATAAATTCAGTGTTAATATCGTTGTATCTTCAGGGCACTGACACAAAATTTAAAGAACACTTCTACGTATTTGTGGGAAATGAAATGTAAGCATCGTGGCCTTAAAGCATCCGGTATTAAATGGAAAATAAAGCAGATACAGATTTTCCATATAGGATTAAGGTAGATAAAATGTCCAGTGAGTGCAGGAAATGTTCCTCAGCGATTTTGGTTCATTTTGAAATGATGACATTACACAGTAGCTGACATGACATGGCACATTTTTTCTGCTGGAAGCAGCCAACAGATGATGGTACATTGTGGTCATTTAGAGACTCTTCAGACCAGGCAACGTTTTTCCAAACATCTGTTTTGGGCTGTCAGGCTTGTAGCCTCATTTTCCTGTCAGGAGTGACCAAGTGTGCTCTTTTGCTGCTGCAGCCTGCCTGCTTTCAAGGTTCAACATGTTGTGCGTTAAGAGATGCATACTTCTAACAAGTTACTGTTACCTTCCTACTAGTCACTGAACATTTTCTCTTTTTCAAACCATTTTTTATAAACCCTACAGATGGTTGTTCAGGAAAATCCCAGTAGATCAGACCCTAAGTAAGAATGCCCATTTGATAATCTGGAAATCACCATTATTACATGAATCACAATTTCAAGAAGGAACTTCACCTCCTGATTATGACATTCTTCAAATCCAACACACGCCAGCTACTACAGTTTTTTGTCCTTAAAGTATTATTTTGATTTGATTTGATATACCTTTATTATTTGGATCTGTTCTGCTTTTTTATTATCTCTGTGTTTGTTTATGCAAAAAGCAAATGTACTGTGGTAGAAGTAACTACTCGAGAAGTGTTCTAGCATATGATTGGTGGCAGTAACACGAGGGAGTATGTAATGAGACAAACAGGAGAAAGAAGTCTGGGGTTGGGTCCCTTCGGGGAAGTTCTGACTGTCACAAGCTTCATAGTCACCCGACTTCACCCCCATCTCTCACTTAAACTGAGAAAATCAAGCGTTTGTAACATGAGAGAAGCTCCTTGTGCTGATTTTGATTGTGACGAGATAAAATGCGTTATCAGATTTTGCTGCTCATGCATGCTGCCTTTGATGCAGAAGCCGTGGCAGACCAACAGTACCACAGATATTCCGATATTCATGCACATGTTTCACAGATCACTGACCCTGTGCATGAAGCTGAAAGGGAATTTCTTCCTTTTTTTTGTTGTATTGGTTCAGGTCCCACGTGTGTTCATCGGTGAGGAGTGCATCGGTGGTGGCAGTGATGTGGCGGCCCTCCAGAGGAGTGGCAAACTGGAGGGCAAGTTGAAATCCATTGGGGCCCTGCAGTGATTCACCTGAAGATCTCCAGGTATGGCATGGACTCTGAGAATGTAGCTTCCCTTCACCTTAAACTACAGCACACACCCTGTTACTAATGCTCGAAATAATAACAACCGCTTAGAAAGTGTAAGTTAGGAATACTCAAGGAAAATATTATTTAACAACAAAAAAAGTGGTGATGTTTACAAATCACATTTCGTATTATTAAAAAAATAATTTTATAAGTTATATAGTTTGTTTTACGTATTTTATAAAAGCTGTTACTGGATCTGCTGGAAACTGATGCCAGGAAGCTCCCAGCACACAGTTTCTGTGCTGATATTAATAACATTTGGTGTTTGGCGCTCTGCGGGAATATTTAGGATTCAAGAAATTTCACAAACTGACTTGTTACAGCAGTGGCCTCCTGTTACCACACTTGAATTCAGAGAGCTCTTTAGAGTAATCTATTCTTTCACAAATATAAAGGCAGACAGTACAGATGGGTGATTTTATTTATTTATTTATTTATTTTGTATATACCTGTGGCCCATCAGGGTTTAGCTCGTCACTAGGTTTGGAAATTGGTATTAATAGGTACTAGCAAACCTGCGCACGTCTTCGTTTAGCACTCAGTTGAACTCTCAAAATGTACAAATATATACGATTGTGGGATTTGTATAAAATATTTGTATACACCATACAGCTGTTTGCAATCACATCACTCTAATATTTATGCAACATTTCATTAAGATCGTTCCACTTATTCAGGAGGAAACATACGCTATGATCATTACAGTATGATTATTAAGAAATTATTAGTGTAGAATGCATAATTCCAGGGAAAGACAAAAAACAAACAAACATATAAGCAGTAACTTGCCAGTGAAGACAGCGATGGAGTCAGCGGTATGTTAAAACATGTCTTTATTTAAAGTCAGACGCCATGTATTCTACAGTCTGTACAGCACAGGCTCAGAGGAGCCATGTGTCTCCACACTAGGTGTGGATGCAGCACTGGGATACACTTTGTTTCACAGTCCACAGTTTCACCTGCTGTTTGCTGATTCGTATTAGTAGGGATGCACCACCAGGATTGTAACGTTCTGGGTTTTTGCCAATGTTTAAAATAACAATTTGGCTGATTTCTGATCCTAGTTAGATTTATTATTGTGATAGGACAAAAATAAACAAATAAGTGAACTGTTTCAGCGTCTTTCAGCCTTTCATCATACTATCTCGCAGTGAGCACAAATTCAGTCATACATATTTATGAAAGTGGATCCCAGAGATGATAACGGCAAACTCTTGCGAACGAAGACATTCGCCAATGTTATTGGTGAATGTCATCTATTTTGGCAATAGGCCGATGTATATCTACAAGGCGACTATCAATCAATAAATCGCTGCATTCCTGTTTATTAGCAGATCAAGATGTATTCGAGGATATTTACACACAGAATTTAGTGGAATTTGTGCAGCAGCTGGTTGACAGTGGGAGCTTGCTTGTACTATATACACAGAATTTCTGTTAATACTGCAGAAATAGAATATGAAAGCATTACACGCTGCTTCCTGATTGATTGTGATCCACAGATTAAAAAAAAAACCCCATCTGCTAGCTGTCACTACTGATCGCTTTCACCCTCGCGTAGGTGAAGGTTTATTTAACAAATTGAGCCGTTATGTTCCATTTCCCCTTTTTTTTAAATCGAGTAAACAGCCGTGAAACATTAGACTGGAAAGTAGTGCCACCCTGTTCGTCTCGACTCCAAATGTTAAAAAAAACAAAAATCATGTCCACATACGGTATAGTTTACAAAAATAATTGAGCACCAATAAATCATAATCTCTTTATGATTAAAAAACGTTTTAAATTAAAAAAAAAGATAAAAGAAATATTTCGTATTCACCCAGAGGCTTTGAGATTTTTACTGTACTAACTTATGTTCATAATACGGTGCTCTTTTTTTTTTTTTTTTTTCCTCGTTTTTTGTGACAGCGACAGGTCGTTATTTATTATTGCAAACAGAAAAGCATGTTTTCTCATTAACCCGCAAAGGAAAGCGTGTAAAAGTCCGCCTCAGTAGATTTTAAAAAGGAGTTTTGAAAGAAAAATGTTATTACTGTTGCTGATTTGGTTTACAGATATTAATTACAGGCTAGATGCTGTTTGATTTGAGGCTTACATTTGAAGCCTTTTCTCCATGATAGTGTAACTGCTTCATTTGACACCTATGTACTCTACTGTGTGGTTATAAAAATCAGTCTGGCTGCAAGACAGTTTATGAGGCTGTGTCATCGATGTGAAAGGATCGACTAAAGTGTTGTAATTAAACCTGTCCTGCTCATTTTCTTACACATGAAAATACATATGACGCTGCTAACAGCAGGAATTGTGGATGACTTGCATCGGGATCATTTGTTTACCCTAGAGTCAATAATTTATTATTTCAGTGCTGTTTAACTGACTCACTCAAAATACAACCTCACCCAGTTTCTTAAACCTGGGGAGAGGTGAAGCAGAGCCAAAGAAAGAATGATGTTTGGTGCAGATCTGGATTGTTTAAGATTAGGGCACTGGGAGGAATCTTTCATCTGTATTGTCAGGAAATTTTAGGATGTAATTTAGCGCAAAAGGTGACATGAAAACAGTAACAATAACCCCAGAGACTTTTAAAGGCTCTGGATTGAATGGAAAATAAATTAAATAAACACTGAGCTTTTGTTATAGAGATGTTGTACGCAAAGGTTAGCTTCCCTCCCTTCCCAGGTGTGTTTACTAAATTGCTGTGGCCAGTGAAAAGTGGAGTTATTGAGCAAATCTGCTGGAAGCTGACTTGGACACCGACAGTGAATGAACCAGAGTTTAATGACACACAAGGACTGAGTGAATGAGTGAAAAGGTAACTCGGATAGGCCATCTCTTGGTCATGTGACTGAACGGGAGACCCGTACTTCTGTCACATGACTTACTGGTGATAGCTAGCTCACTGTTTAACATTATTCACACAAACTGAAAAGTAACGAGTTGAACAGAATAAAATGAACGTTGCTGCAAAAAATAAAACCAAGTAATATTTCCCATGACTTTTTGTTAGATCTTAACAAAATCTTAGAGGGCTTTTCATTGGGCCAATCAGAAACTTCCCCCCAGGGGCATTAAAGAGACAGGAGCCATGAACAGAAAAAGGGGAGCGTTTCAGAAATGTGCTGCATGCTTTCATGTTGTGGAACAATAAAGTATGTAAACCTATTCTTGAGGAGCCTCAAAATAAAACTGCGAGCCTGTAAATGAGCTATATACGGGCACTTTGAGAAACTGTTTTCACAAGTTCACAATCTTTAGATCAGATGGGATGCATCATGAGTGATCAAGGGTTTCATCTATGACAGAGAGGTCCTGCGTCAATCCTACAGAAGACACACAGAAGCTATTGAGTGTTGAGGAGATCTTCCTGTTTAATCAACCTGAAGTCACATTACCCGTTAATGTAGTTTGAAATAGTTTGCACATGATCCTGGTTGTTTTCCTGACAGATGTGTGGTCATTTGATATATCAGTAATTATACTGAAGCCATTTTGTGTCACTGGTCAATATTGAAATCCACAGCTTTGCACGCCATTAGAAATGCGATCTTTCACAGAGATTCGGCCAGTGGCCAGTCATATTAAAGTCTTATTGGGTTTTATGGATCAGTTTTTTTATTATTGCCCTCGAAGGAATAGTCATATTAGGATGCGCCAGTCAGTCCACTGAGGGAGGAGAGGCGCGTCGCAGCAGTTTAACAAGTCTTTCCTTTTCTTCCTCTGCATCGTTGTCTCTCGATCAGCCCTTCATGCAGCAGGATAAAAAGAAAAAAACATGTCTTCTGTCAGTTTTCCCACACGTCGATGTGCACTGGAATCCTTTCTTTTCTTTTGTCATTGTCTTCCTTTGCTCTTCCCCACAGATGGTTTTGGCGTCCAGGTTTGGTCACATGACAAGGCAGCGGGACTTGCGGAGTTTGCGGCGTCGCTGCTGGTACTCGCTGAGCTCTTGCAGGTAGCCTCTGGACGGCCATCGTAGCCTCTCCACCTGCTCGCGCTCCTCATCTGGACACATATAAACGCAATCACATGTTAGACTAATTTGTACTCTACTGGATGTTTTTGTTCTTAAAATGTTAGAGGAAGATTTATCATACTTGACCAATACTCAGACACATATGGAATATGAACTTGTTGGGCTTTTGTTATACTGTTACTGTAATATCCGTCCAATGGCCTTTAAGGAGGCTGATATTTGTATGACCTATGATGACAATAAAAAAGTGGGATTGCTACACAATTTTGCTGTTGATGTTGTCTTTATCTACTTTGATGTGGTCAGTAATATGCACAAACATTAAGTATTAAATATAATATAAGGGTAAAGTTATAGTACTGAACCTAGTATGAGGAGTCACTATTTAAAGGTCTGACAGGTCACAATCTAATTTACAAACACGGTGCTTTATGATGCTGTATGGGAGGTTTCCACAGGTTTCCAGGACCATGCTTGATTCTCCAATAAAAAAAAAAGTAAGTTAATGATTTTAATTTTATTATCTAAAAACAAGTGGATGTTCAGTGTGGTTCAATTTCAATTTACACATAACTGATGAGCACTTTGATTATACCTCATGTAGTTTTAGACGGAGCCCTGACTCAAAAAATAACAACAAATGGGATTATTTTGCAGGGACTATGTTATCTGAGGAAATACTTGTGTTATTTCTTTTTCTGTCTTTCACTTTTTGTCTTTTCTGTTATATTTCACAACGTTAAGTGTACAGGCTAATTATCCCAAATGTACAGATCATCTGTAATCCTTTTCTTCTCTTTTTGTTTATATGTATAAAGGAAAACCATTGTTTAAAAAGGATAGGTCTATATACATTACATGTATGCAAATGATGTGTATATGTATATATTTCAGTGTGATTATTTATAGTAAAGCAGTTTCTCTTTTTAATCAGTAGATTGTTGTTGAGTTAGGACACATTAATTGCACTGCAGGGCAGCATGTGACGATTAAAAGCTACACTTTAGGTATTAGAAGTAGCACGTGGTCAAAGTAGCCATTAATTTCGCTTGAATCTCTCTATTTATAATTATTTCCCCTCATCTATGTTCTTACCATGTTAATTATACTTTGTTGTTGAGCCACAGATTTACAGTTGTTGTCCCTCCTGCATTTCTTCCCCACTAAAGCGAGCAACAGTTTCCTATGACTGTAAGGGCTTGTTATTATATATATTTTTTAAATAAAAGAACAGGGGGCTTCATACTAGTTGTTTCTGGTACTAATGTCGACAGTGCAGATGCTAACATGATGGTTAATTTGACATGTTTTGCTGCATCTATTTGTAGTTTCTTTTTTCTCTTTTAAGCTCCACCTTTTCACTTTTGTTTGTCCATCTTTACCACTTCTTCCACATTAAACTCTGTCCCTGGCCCATCCCTTACGTCACACAGAGAAGATAAGGGATGGGCCAGGTGTGTTAAGAGATTTTATTGGTCAATGCAAATAAGTGAATGGGTTATTGTGCAGTGGCTGGTCAAGCTGGCCTGTAGTCTGTATAATTATATCGACAAGGAAAAAGGAGAAATCCCAGAGACAGGGCGGGACTGTCTCTGGGTGGGACTGTCCCGCCCTGTCTCTGGGAAGTGAAGCTGGTGCTGAAGTGCATTAAATCTGCTTTCTTTCTGTCCAGCAGGGGGACGACTTCTCTGCTGAAAAAAAATTCAGATTGTTTAGAAGTCTGGTAAAACAAACCTCCTGTTTACTTGTTTTATGACCTCAGTAAACACTTTCCTGATGAGCTGATGATCTCAATCACTAGTTTGTTATTGAATACAAAATATTAATTTTGTAAATTAGGGTCAAATGGACAGTAAAGCAAGGTATGCTTTAGCACATGGCTATTTTGTGTCACTGTTGTATGAGTGACTAATTCTTAGTTTCTCTCAGATCCCTTACATCTGGTTTCAAAACAAGACTGGTACAGCAAGAAATGCTCAATTTGGGGAATAAAATTGGAAATCTTGATTGAGGTAATTTCCATTTTTTCTATACAGTCTGTGATTTTGGCTGGATGGACTGGTGTTTAGGGGGGGGGGACACCTTCACTTTATTTCAAAGCACTTAATCACAGGGTAGTTTCAACACTGTAAAGGCTGCTCCCTTATTCGCAGGTGATACCTGTAATAGTGTTTAGAACAGTTATCCCTTTAAAATTGCACACTGACCTGAGAGCTCCAGGAAGTCAGGTTTATGACTGAAGATTAGGTAGTTGTTGGCGATGAAGTGGAGGAGCCAGATATAGAGCTGCTCTGCATTGTGGCACTGGAAATCAATAGAGACACTATATGAAATGCAGGTCTTCTCCTAAATGAAATTGTATGAGCATCTGCTAGAGATGGAGCCTAAGGCAGCTGCTGATTAACAGACTATGTTTCAACAAGAAAATATTGCACTGGATACTTTGATACTCACTCACCTTTGCCCTGCGGAGTAGTCGAACTACACTGATGCCTGTTGATGCCAGCTCTCTACTGGGCATGCTCTGAAGGTAAGCACATACGCAGACCTCACACAGATGCTGCAGTCGTTTCACTTGGTACATCTCGGCACAAACCAGCACAGCCATGGCCTGAAGCACACTGGCTGGACACACAAACACACAGTACTGTCTGATATGCTGCTTACTAGGGCAAAGAAAAAAAATCAATACAGCATAGCATTGCAATATTTTGCATGGCAATAAAATATTGATATCCATTTTCTTCCGCTTATCCAATTCAGGGTTGCAGGGGGCTGGAGCTTATCCCATTTGCCTCAGGGTGAGAAATATCAATACATGGGCACCAAATATTGATATATTATTATATAAATTAAAATACTCTGAATAGTATGAACAAAAGGGCTCATCTTATGCACCACCATCCTGAGAAAACTTAGATCAGACTGGTTTAACTGAAAAACCATCCAACAAGGGACACACTTAGCTTGACAAAGCTACCTCCTAATTAAGAGCAAGGTAATGGCTCAGTCACTTAAAATTAGGACAGCGACGTCCTAGCATCGACAAAATTGATTGTATTGAATTCACATACCAGCTGTAACTTGCAGTTACTAAATTGTTGTCGAGAGCCTGAGGTTGTTGCACACTCACAACTACTTTTGATCACAAGGTGATTTCTTGACAGGAAACAACCTTTCTGCAAACAGTCACAGTCTGACTTGGAGTGACTGGAGTCACTCTCAGAGAGACTGTGGAAAGCTTGCAAATATTTTCTGTGTAATTTATAAACAGAGACCGATTACCAACATGTTGCCATCAGTCTGAATAAGTTGTCATCATTGAGCACAACCCAACTCTTGTCTTAGCAGGCTGCGAGCTGGTTGTATTCTGGTTATCTTCTTATAGAACAGGAAGTCTGACGAGTGCAAATTTAATAGTTTAATGTGAATATCTGTCTGTATAGACAGCAAGAAATATGTGACATTTTTACAGTTAACTGCTGTATTATTAGAAACAGATTGCATGTATCAATCACAGGCTGATACCAGATTGATTGCAGACTCACTCAGTCTCATAGCAACATTTATGGCAGGTTTTAGTGGCAGTGTTTGTTTGCTTGGCAATCTCATTTTGCAGAAAAAAACTGAAGTGAGATAACTTTTAACTTTGAGGACAGATTTTGTAGCTGGAAACGGCTGAGAAGTCGCAATATGTTTTACTGCACTAATCAATAAATCATAAAATGTTAGGTATCACACTGATATATTGTCAAAATATAGTATTGTGGGGTGTCTGGTGATTCCCACCACTACTAGTTATTGTATACATTAAATACTGTGAAAGCATTATACGTATATTAAACCAATGTAAATCCGACTTTGTTCTAGATGTATGCAATAGCTGGACATATTCTCCCTGAAGCTGAAATGTTTTCTTATCCTTCCTGTTCCAAAAATCATTCAGGTAAAGCACCACAATGAGCTTAAATCAATCAAACACTGTCACAATAAAACCGATTTGGGTCTATTTTACACACAATTAGAATCTGAAGAGCAGATTTCTAACACATAAGTGCTATCAGTCCAAACCACTTCCAGCAGAATTTAAACTCAACATTATTTGACATGGTTTGGTTTGCATTTGCACAGCACAGACAGGAGTGATACGGTTGAATGCTCAGCTGCTCCCAAAACAGTAAAACTGCACACAGCTCAAAAATGATCACTCAGCTCTGCTGTTTCTGTCATTTCTCTCAAAGCATTTTAGGATCTTTCATAAGACTGATTTCCTTTTAAAGACCACACTTTTGTTTTAGTTCTACAGATGGATTTCATTCACATCCATGCAAATACTTGTTGCACATATAGATCTGATTTTTTTTAAATCAACTGTCATTCCAACAGTTTTTTTTACCTTTAATTATGAACACAGTGTAGAAACAGAGTAGACAAAGGATTGCATGTGAAAACTCCTCTGACATGAGTTTGTTCTCATTGTTTTGCAATGTGCAAATGTTAGCCAAGCACTGGCAAAGTGATTTTTTTTTCCTGTTTATCATCACATTTATTTAACCAAAAATGTGTCTTTTAGGATGAGCTTGAGGCGGCCACTGCAGCGCGTCTGGGCTTGGGGGTGGTGGCAAAGTGATTAAAAAAGCTTAGACACATACAGTCGATGGATCGGACAATCTGAAACCTGTTCCCCTCCCTTTTTTGTTGAGCTCTTAGCACGTAAGCCACATTTCTGAGAAGTATGCGGCTGTCCTACCTGCCGAGCTGTACACAAGGTTGGCGACTAGCTGGATTAAAGAGTCAAATTATTTTAAGGGTCGGCCATAGGTGCACATGTAGAACCTCAAAATAATGAGAAAGTTGCTTTGTGACTGCTGCATGTATAAAGAGATGACTGCAAAAACCGGAGGGGGCTACAACAAAGAGAGTAATAAATAATCATAATGGGAAATTTTAAAGGCAAAATATCGACAAATAATTAAATGAAGCTCTTTAATCACAACCCAAGAATACAAACAAATGTGTATTAATTCAGAACTTGTTTAACATCCTTAACACCCATTATATACTCGCTCCAGCTTGCCATTTTTGTATTGGTGCAACACAGACTGCACCACAGTGTACACATTTCATCATCAGATATTAACATCAAATCTCAGCCGGTTGTGAATTTAAATAAAGCTCCTTAGTCAAATCACTTAATGCTCAAATAAATAATTACTCATCGCTCTTTTTGTGCTGTCAAATTACATGCTTGCATGCAGCAAGCACGAAACAAGCGGTGTCGATCTTTTTCTGTAATGTCAAAATGTCAAATTAAATTACCCCTGATGCAAACAGATTCCCGCCGTTTATGTCAAACACCACCTTCAGCATCCTTCACTCACTCGTGAGCGCTGATCCTCCGCGTGCGTCCCTGACAGGACGCAGCTGAGCAGCAGCAAAACAAGAGGGTTTGTTCTATGTCACTGTACAATCACCCAAATGAACATTAACACAGCATCCCTCATATGTACAGTATACATTGTTTAACACAGGGAAATACTCTGATGGTTCTTTACTTTTGATTTCACACCCTTCTTCTTTCTTTCTTTTTTTGTTGTTGTTGTTGCTACTGGTGGAATTACCTTGATTTGACCTTGAGTGCCGAGCTCTTACATAACACTACAGCGGCTGCAGCCTCTGAAGCAGTTTCATGTCTTTAATTTCCTGTTCCCATGACTCAACCTGGAGCTGTATCTCTGGAGAAAGCTTGCTTATCATACCCTGATCTAAGCTGGATCATAAGGACTGCTTGTTGAATTTTTTTCATCATTTAATTTATTTTTTTTAACCAAAAGATCTCACGCCACAGAATAATGGGATTGTGAGCTGCAGAGAGCTTGTTATTCAAAGCTGATTATTCTGAAGTTTTGCATTGTCTATTCAGCAGCTTTGTTATATAATGCTACAAAGGAGGGTGACAGTCAGTGTTGCAGTAAATCACTCTGCAACTATACATTAAAGTGATCATTTTTATACTTCTAATCAATGAACGTAGCACATTATTCTTTCTCAATTTGTATTCATAAGGTCCAGATTAGATACAAGCTGCTTTAGAGACCCCAGCAAACACACTTATTCACAGCTGCACCGACTGATCTTTTAACATTAGGGGGCAGAAAAACTCATAAATAAGAAGAATAAAACACAAGTTACAAAATGTTTTAACTGACCCAGAAGCTGAGAGTTGCAAACATGGAGCAGAGCCAGCCTGAATATCACATAAATATGGTGACGAAGGCATTTTAGAATTTGAATAAAAATGTATGAGTGTTTATTCATATCTTATTCCAAAAGGTTTATATACAATCTGTTCAAACAAAAGAAGAAGAAGAAGCAGCAAAAAGTCCAATATTTAAGATAAAGTTTTTATAATGATAGGGAGTAAGTTCTAAAAATACTGCTTAATGCAGCAATTAATGTTGTAGAAGTGCCTCCAGTGTGTTTTATTTCTATTCTTTCCTAAAGCTCACCACCGTCACCAGAGAGAATTACCAGCACTAATTACTTTGAAGACATAACACACAGCGTGTCACATAGCGACAGGAAAACAAAAACAAGACGTCTGGGGCCGTGATTTGGCACCATTAAAAGCAGTGATGCCAAGAGTTGATTTTGTCATCAGTAAATCTAATTTAATTTTAAGCTCAGCGCTGGTTTCAGAGCACCTCCTGAGAACAACACTGGCAGGATGTGGCAGTCACACAGATGGTTGATGGGACTTGTCATCTGCACTTTAGTTTTGGTTTGTGTTGAGCAAGCGGAGCCCAGAAGAGAAGCTGACATACCTCTCTCGAGTGTTTTATGACTGGTAACGCTGATTATTTCCATTTCCAGTTGTTGCTGGGCTGTTATCATTACACTGATCAGACTCGGGACTTTCATCTCTTTCAAAAATCAAGCAAATCTCTGTTCAGATCTATCATCCCCCGTTAAATGGAAGCAATATCTAGGGCTAGTTTCCCATATTTAGCCACCTTAATCATTCATCCTACTGTGTACAACGAGACAGTGGTCATACCAGTGCAGCTATGCCTGCTGCTGACTAAGTGAAGGAAACTCACCAGGACAGCAGGAGTCGGTGTAGAGGTACTCGAGGAAAGACAGGAAAGTGTCTGAGGAGACGCCGTGGATGGGCACCACTCGGCTACGAGCCTCTGCATACTTCCCGCTGAACATGGCGGCCATGACATCACAGCGGGCCACCAACACTGCCCGGTGGGCTGGCAGCACACTCCCTAAATCACACGTGTGGAAAATTAAGATGTAAAGTTGAAGTTTCTATGAAGCCTTTCGGCAGCCACAGAGTGTGAAGTGTTTGTGAGTAACATGTTTCATCTTGATGCATCGGCATGAGAAACTTCAATAGCCGCCATGAACACAAGCTGACTTCAGTCAGACATTCCTGCTAATATAGCAGAAGTGTAGAGTATAAATGTAATTTCGGCTTTTAATGAGTGATCGGTCACAACTGCCCATTTAAATGAACAGGAAATTATTGTACAACCTCTCAATGACACAAGTCTCATCATCGAGTACCATTAACAAGACAGATTTTCTCCATGACCTCCATGAAGTTTAGCGCACAGCTCAAGGGCACAAGGACAAGAAAAGCTGGCTGCAATTTTTATGAGATAAATATTGATTAGGAGAGGCTTTTTAGCATTATTTCTAAATTTCTCGATTTCATAGAGAAATGCTGAATGCAAAAGAGATTCTGCTGAGCTGAAACACGACCAGAATGAAAGAGAGCCCATTGCTGGGGCTATTTGATCTTATTTTGTCTCCAAATGGATGATCGGGCCAGGGACGGAGATCCTAATTCAATCACGGCAATAAAATATGACCTTGTTCTGCTGTGTTACATGCATTTGTAAATGTGGGTGTGTCTAATAGGATCAACGTGAACTTACCTTGCACCATGAAGATGACATCAGAGTATAGAGGAGAATTGAAGAGGTTGACGAGAGTCTGGGGACCAAGCTGAGCTGCCCTCGCACTCGGTGTGTCCCTGGTGCCCTGCACACACACACAAACACGCAAACAGTGGAGAAGAAGACAGAAGAATCGGCCAGTGAGAGTTGAAATTCCTCTGCTGCATATCAGGTACTCGTTACCAGCACAATTGCCATTCTGTGCATCTATCCCACATCCCCTGTGGAATACTAATGCCGTCTCTGCCAGTCTTGCTTAGCAGTACCCAAACATGCTCGAACTGCAATGCCAAGAATGTCATGAGTGGAACTGGCTAACACAGAACACAGTGAGAAGCAGACGGCAGTCCAAACTGTCTGTTATCAACACGTTCATGTATTCTGTACTGCACAGCGGGTGAAACTGGTGGAATAAGAAAATCTGTCAATGCGTGTGTGTGTGTGTGTTTGTGCTTTTTGCAAAGTGTATGTGCACACATGGATTTCAGTCCACAGTAGAGTGCCTTCAAAGCATCCCATTTCCACTATGTGACCTTTCTCAGTCAACTGAAGCGCAAAGAACTCCATAATTTCACAGTGAGAGAGTGAGACAGAGAGCAAGATCAACACACACAGTTCAAGTTGGAGGCAGAAACAAAATCAAGAGGCTTAAAATTTCATAAATCAATCAAAGCTCATGGAAAACTTATGGGAAATTAATTTATACAGGTCTCACAGAGTCAGATTCCCCGGAGGTGCTGGAGATGATGCGATCAAATCATGACAAGACATTAGGCTATCTCATTGCGTTAAAGTGGCCCAGCCGTCTCGGTGTGTCAGCTCATCCCAGCACCGCCTCAGGTAGAACTAGTCCTATCCAGATGGGTTGGTAGACTATGCGTGGTGCCAAAGGCTTGTCAGACACAGCCATGTCACATCTCTTTATCCCACTCTAAATATTAAAGCCTGCTGTTTTGTAACATAGAGCCATGTCATGCTCTCTGAGCAGCTGCAATTACACATTACAGGCGTGACGCTGCAGTTTCTAAAATAATTTTAGTGTGCATGTGTTCTTGTGTTGTGCTTTTTGCTCCTTGGAGGGTATCTCTTGTTTACTTTCTGCTAATTTCCACAGTATCCGAGAGGTGATTACAGGCAGTAATTATGTAAATATTCTAATTATAGCAACATTATTACTGTGCTGTTTCCAAACAAGTCGCACTAATTAAGGCACTCTTAGTCTGCAAATGCAAAACACATGTTATACATTCAAAGAGCAGATTTAACACATTAAAGTTATTTAACCTGTTTATTAAGGACAGACCAGTATCGGTGTCATACACACAGTCGAGCCTTAAACAAGATTTTTATTATTGCGAAATTTGTCCTCACCCTTTCTCTGCCGATGAGGGATCGTATTCGGTCTATAAGCTGAGCCACAGCGAGAGAATTCTTCAGCTTCTCATCCAGGGCCTCCTGGAGGTGGTCCCACTCCCACGCTCCTACAAAACATCCACAAACAACCCAATTCTATGGATCCACAATAGTTTACAGAAACACACAGGCAAACACTTTTCTAGCTGGCACTGTGCTCTGACCACCCACATACCTTACACCAAACACTTGAGGCCTGTTTTTGTCAAAGTTGGCTTGTTCTAAAATTTTTCTGTTTATGTAATCTGTTGTCATTATGGGTGGGGAGCCCAGTCCAGATTCCACCCAGCAAACTCAGAAACAGTGAATAAAAAAGGCATTTGTAGAACAAATCGTAAATCTGCCTTCAAACTACCTGGTTAGTAATTCATATTTTACTTTCATTTACGTCAGTGTACCTGATGGCAGGAAGAGCTGGGCCTAGAGTCCACACAAGTCCAAAATGCCCTCAACTCACTTGGACTTCTGGGTAAAAAATTTGATTTGGGTATTTAAAGGTCACTGTGATCTCACAAAACACATTTTAGGCCATAATTCAACAATTAATGAAGGTCAATTAATATGGCAAAGTTTTACACAAATGATTAATAGGAGAAAATTATGAAGTGATGACATTTCATATCAAAAAGTTAACACTTTTCTGACCTTTATTCAAGACATAAGTCTGGTACTGAAGGAGTGAATGGGACCATCTTTTACATTTTACTTTACATTTAGTCACATATTAAATTAGTGATCTGCCATCTTCTGTTTTCACAGGCTACACATTTGTTGTAGCATCCACATTTAACATTTTGTAGGTTCTTTGCAGCAAGTAAAGAACCTACAGTGTTCAGAACTGTATTGTATAGCAATCGACCTTATTGAACAAATAAAAATACACCCAGCCACTCATGGACCAAATAGCCTTTAACAACAGGTTCAATAGCCCATGCTACCAGCATACTCCCCACAGACTACCCTGAGAAACAATCCAATCCAATAATACAAGTCCATGTACACTGGCTGGGCAAACTCCCACAGACCTTCAATTATCATTGAGAGGGTGAAGAGCTGATACAGTGACCAATGAGCAAAACCTCATTGTTTCTCCTGGATCTGAGGTTCAACTTATCAGTGGATTTCCTCTCCATTACTCCAGCACAGACTTCCTGAGAGGCCCAGGAGTGTGATCCCAAAATTTGGAGCATACTCTCCAGTTCCTTTTGTTAAAAAGGTGAGCCACCACTCCAGTCTGTTAATCAGACCTCAACACAATGCTGCAGCATATCAGTCTTGAGGACCACTAAAAGTCTTCTCTGCACATGCTATATAAGTCTGGTGAGACATAAATGTAAAAGCACACAATTGAAAGTTGTACCCTCTGTTCATATCACTCTGTCTTCCTGTATAGAAATATTGGCATAGTCCATACAAATCAGAAAAGGTACTAGACATGCTTAAAAAAAAAATCAAAGCATTTTCAGATGTGGCTGGTATAGACAGCCTCAATGACTACAGACCTATAGCCCTCACGTCTGAGACACTATCTGTGTTTTAAACGGATAGTGTCTCAGCACATCAGAGACTGTCTACCCCCCCCCCCCCCCCCCCCCTCCTCCCTTGACCTCCACCAGTTTGTTTACAGGGCAAATCGGTCCACAGAGGATGCCATCACCATCACACTCCACAGAGCGTTTAGCCATTTGAAGAACAGGAAAAGCTAAGTGAGGATGCTCTTCGTGAACCATTCGACACCATAATCCCAGACATCCTCACTCCCAAACTGGACCTTCAGATTCCCCCTGCCACCTGGATCAAAGATTTCCTCACCAACCAGCCTCAATCAGGCCTCACCAATCCCCACCTCTCCTCTCCCTACTGTACGCCCTGTACATCAACCCACCCGACAAACGTCGTAGTCAAGTATGCTGCTGTCTCATCTCTGATGGAGATGAGACAGCATATGGCACGGTGACACATACAGTGGTAGAAAATAACCTGAAGCTGAATGTCCTTAAAACAAAAGAACTCATAATGGACTTCAGGAGGCACAGACAGGTCCACTCCCCTGTCATTATAAACAGAGAAGAGGTGGAATCTGTTTCTGCCTTCAGGTTTCTGGGCACCCACATGTCTGCTGATCTCACCTGGATCCAAAACACAAACGCCCCAGTAAAGAAGACCCAACAGTGGCTGCACTTCCTCCGTGTCCTGAGGAAGAAAAACCTGGACCAGACGTTCCTGCTGGCCTTCTCCCGCTCCTCAGTGGAGAGCATCCTCTCCTACTGCTTGGGCGTTTGTTACGTAGGGGCCACAACTGAGAAGAGGAAGGCTGCACAGAGGGTAATTAACACCTCCCCCAAAAATCCTCTGCTGCTTTCTACCACCTCTAGAGGCCATCGCCAGATCCTCCAGTCTCAGGAAAACCAAGCCCATCACAGGTGACCCCATGCACCCACAACCTGTTTGACCCGCTGCCCTCTGGTCGGTGCCTCAGGTCAATCGGGTCCCACACCTCCGGACTCACAAACAGCTCCTTCCGCTGTAAACAAACACTATTCCCCCACCCCTGCCCACCCACCTCACCAGTGTGAGCCATTGTCTGTGTAACCCTCATCACGCTGGCCACTCATATACAGACTCTATACTCAGACCAAGTCCTTTTGCACTGCTTTAAAGCACTTTGCTCTCCAATGTGCGTCTTTCTATTGTTTTGTATATATTCTTCTTGATTTTATACATTTCTCCCATTTGTTATTTATTTCTGTAGTCTCATTATTTATATTTTATTCCTGCACATTTGGTGTGGAGCACTTATAATTCTGTTGTACATGTACAATGACAATAAGTGGCTATTTTATTCTATTCTAATATTACAGTTAAATCACAAGTGACAGAAGTAAAAGAGGAGCACAGCGGTGCAGTAGGTAGAACTGTCGCCTAATCACAAGAAGTTTTCTGATAAAAACCTGCTGGTGAGCTCAGGCCTTTCTAGGTATGATTGTGAGACTGTGTGGTTGTCCGTGTCTGTCGAGGCTATACCCTACCTCTCGCCAAAAGTCATTTGGCATAGGCTCAAGCCCCCATGATTCTGAACTGGATAATTTGATACAAAAATGGATGGATATATAAGATACTAGTTTATTTTGTGAACCTGTTCTTCACATGCTGTACTGCACAATGTTCCTTTCAGGTAAATGCCAACATGAGCATGCTAACGTGCTTACAAAGTCTTGCATGCTGATGTTTAGAAGGTATCATTTACTACAGTGGCTTGCAAAAGTATTCGGCCCCCTTGAACTTCCCCACATTTTGTCACATTACAGCCACAAACATGGAATTCCAATAAAATTGATTCAAGTGAAAGACCAATACAAAGTGGTGAACACGTGAGAAGTGGAACGAAAATCATACATGATTCCAAACATTTTTTACAAATAAATAACTGCAAAGTGGGGTGTGCGTAATTATTCAGCCCCCTGAGTCAATACTTTGTAGAACCACCTTTTGCTGCAATTACAGCTGCCAGTCTTTTAGGGTCTGTCTCTACCAGCTTTGCACATCTACAGACTGAAATCTTTGCCCATTCTTCTGTGCAAAACAGCTCCAGCTCAGTCAGATTAGATGGACAGCGTTTGTGAACAGCAGTTTTCAGATCTTGCCACAGATTCTCGATTGGATTTAGATCTGGACTTTGACTGGACCATTCTAACACATGGATGTGTTTTGTTTTAAACTACTCCCTTGTTGCCCTGGCTTTATGTTTAGGGTCGTTGTCCTGCTGGAAGGTGAACCTCCGCCCCAGTCTCAATCTTCCAAGACTGCCCTGTATTTGGCTCCATCCATCTTCCCATCAACTCTGACCAGCTTCCCTGTCCCTGCTGAAGAGAAGCACCCCCAGAGCATGATGCTGCCACCACCATATATGACAGTGGGGATGGTGTGTTCAGATTGATGTGCAGTGTTAGTTTTCCGCCACACATAGCGTTTTGCATTTTGGACAAAAAGTTTCATTTTGGTCTCATCTGACCAGAGCACCTTCTTCCACATGTTTGCTGTGTCCCCCACATGGCTTGTGGCAAACTGCAAACAGGACTTCTTATGGTTTCCTGTTAACAATGGCTTTCTTCTTGCCACTCTTCCATAAAGGCCAACTTTGTGCAGTGCACGACTAATAGTTGTCCTATGGACAGATTCCTCCACCTGAGCTGTAGATCTCTGCAGCTCGTCCAGAGTCACCATGGGTCTCTTGGCTGCATTTCTGATCAGCGCTCTCCTTGTTCGGTCTGTGAGTTTAGGTGGATGGCCTTTTCTTGGTAGGTTTACAGTTGTGCCATACTCCTTCCATTTCTGAATGATCGCTTGAACAGTGCTCCGTGGGATGTTCAAGGCTTGGGAAATCTTTTTGTAGCCTAAGCCTGCTTTAAATTTCTCAATAACTTTATCCCTGACCTGTCTGGTGTGTTCTTTGGACTTCATGCTGTCGTTGCTCCCAATATTCTCTTAGACAACCTCTGAGGCCGTCACAGAGCAGCTGTATTTGTACTGACATTAGATTACACACAGGTGCACTCTGTTTAGTCATTAGCACTCATCAGGCAATGTCTATGGGCAACTGACTGCACTTAGACCAAAGGGGGCTGAATAATTACGCACACCCCACTTTGCAGTTATTTATTTGTAAAAAAATGTTTGGAATCATGTATGATTTTCGTTCCACTTCTCACGTGTGCACCACTTTGTGTTGGTCTTTCACGTGGACTTCCAATAAAATTGATTCATGTTTGTGGCTGTAATGTGACAAAATGTGGGAAAGTTCAAGGGGGCCGAATACTTTTGCAAGCCACTGTATCTTCGGTTTCCATGTGTGCATACTAAACAGGACTAAGCACAAAGTGCAGCTGTATCTGATGAGAATCTCATTTGTTTTTATGATAAACACACACTGGACATTTTGACTGGGTGATACCTAACTTTCAATTAAAAGGAAAAGAAGCATTGACAGAAATGTTCAGTAGCTGTTGTGAAAATCTGTTGTGGGAGTAACAAGAAACACAAGAGATTGCCAAAGTCACACTGAGTCACCATGTGGAAAATTTGAATGTCTGCAAAAGAAATCATGACAATCCATTCAGCAGTTGCAGATATTTCACCCTGGACCTAAGAGGTCAACCAACCAACCAAACAAACACATAAATGCGCCAAAATATTCATAGCCACACCACTAATGCAGCTGAAAATGATCGCTCAACAGTAAACAAGGGCGAGAACAGATTGTCAGGGTTTAATGCACAGAGGTTTCTATAAAACAGGATGTAAAATATAACGACCCAGTAATTATCAGCACTGATGAACGTGATAAACCTAAACATAAAAATGCACAAAACTGCAGAAAAACAAATAAAATTCTTCATGCTGCTTCCTCAGCTGAGACATCTGGAGAAAACAGCTGGATTTCATTGCAGTGTACTACAATCTTAAATTGTAGATGCTTTATAAACGCAAAACATTCCTGTAGCTTGATTGGGGTGGCACACTCTGTCTCACTGGGACATAAACAGGCTGTCGAGGAAAGAAGGGAGCTGGTCTGGTCAGGATTTAGCTCATCATTAGTTCATAATGATGGTATTTGGCCTGATAGAGGGATTACCTCAACAAGCGGGGCCGGATAATGAAACTGTGTGGTGCAGACACCTCAAACGCAGGCCGAGAGATTAGCTCAAGCGCTGTCGTGCTTTTACGTGACGCAACTGGACACCAAGACTATGTATTCAAATAGACAAAAAGTGGACAGGCAAACAAGTTGGAGAAGAAATCATGTGTAAACAATTAAAAAACAACAATCACAAAGACATTTCCAAGAAGTTTCATTCCTGGCTCTTAAGTTTAACTTCAACTAAATTCGAATAACACAGCAGCAAGGTCAGCAAATCAAACTTCTAAGATAATTTGAGATAAGATGCCCTAAAAAACAACTGGTCCTGAATGTCCTCACACACACACACACACACACACACACTCACACACACACACACACACACACACACACACACATCTGTGTCACAGACATGTACTAAACGTGTTAAACATGCACATACACACCACACCAACCAAGTGACAAATTCAATAGTACAGCAGCACAATACACAAGGAGACAGAGTCTCACAGTGTTAACATCACACAAGCAAAGTCATGGCCTCTGTGACTGTCCATTCACACTCATGTGACAAAAACCCCAAGTTTGGAATAACACCATGGGTGTGTGTGTTTACTGATACATGATATATTGTTATGCAAATTAGCTCTGGAAAGCCAAATAAAATAAGCGACAACTGCCAGTTGTTGAATCACAGTCAAAAAAAAATATCTATCCCATCTCTGGAAAGGCAAAGTACAGCTTGTTGTGGATTTACTGCAAATGAACAAATATTGGCTCGCTGAGCTCTGAATGTTTCTGTGGGCAAAGAAGACGCTCATTCACATCTGATTAGCCAATTCAAGAAAATACACTAGCACACACTCGGTATATGAGGTCAGCTGCTTTAAACATACAGTGAGACCCACCATTTTGAAGGTTAACATTAGTCAATTTTTACACGAGACTTAACACAGTCTCCCTGCAGTCTTTTATGAAAACAGGGTATTCCTAGTCCACTCAGCACACGCACACATTCCTCCTGCTATTCTCTCCAAGCACCCCCACACACACACACACACACACACACACACACACACACACAAACTAACGGTAGTGCTCAGCTTTTTACCATCACATTATCTACAGATGAGCAGGGTCTTACTTTCTTCTCCCCTCTCATTTTCCCCTTGGTCCCAGTTTTTCCACTCCACACTATCCCATCTTCCTCCTCTCTTACTCAAAAAATATCCACACAAACACACAAGGACTATGTACACATGAACACACACACACTGCCCTCCCCTTATTTCAACTGCTGGTTTTCTTATTCTTATTCAGACAGTCACTCAGAGAGAATCAGTCTAACTCTATAATCTTCTTCCCTCCTCTGCTTACCCTCCACCAGCCGCATACACTCTCAGCTTACGTGTTTGTGTGTCTACTTCTGCTGTTGATTTGTTTGTGTGTCAGAGCATCAACGCGACTCACATGCACGTTAACAGGCAGCCAGGAATCAGATGTTTGCACAGCTTTTTTTGCCATAAGGATTTGTGCACACCGTGCAGCCTGTGTTGAAGTGCCAGCTAGCAGGCACTGCGAGCTGACATGCAGCAGGCACAGCACCACAGACTCTAAGCTGTGGGAGCGAGAAGATTTTTTTATTACATTGCTAAAGTTGAAGAAAATATTGCATGCCTGTTTTACTGGCTTCACACCCGACTCGAGAACACACTGGATGCAACTGCCTCAGTGTTTACAGTGCCTCGGATGTTTTGTGCTTGCATGCTTAGTCCGTGAGAGCAACCTAATAGATGGCATTGGAAATTATACAAGACAAATCAAATCAAATCAAATCACTTTTTATTGTCACATCACATGTGCAGGCACACTGGCACAGCACATGCGAGTGAAATTCTTGTGTGCGAGCCCCACAAGCAACAGAGATGTGCAAACACAACAACACAAACAAGCAAAATACAAGAATGGCCAACCTGAAACTAATAAATATATGTACAATATATAATAGTGTATGCACTTTATCATTTCTTGATGTAAATATAAGCCCCCAGGAACAGGTGGCAGAGTCTGACTCTATCAGCTAATCACATTCACAATTACAATGGTGTACCAGTGTGCCAACCCCTCCTGCTGTCATTCCATAATGTTTAATAGAAATACGCTACGAGAGAGACAAAAGACACACACATGTCCTGAGGGAGCCAAGGGAAGTGCAAGCGTAGCTCCAGAAAGGAGTTCAAGATCACACTACTACAAAATGATTGATCTGGTCCTAGATTAAAATACTACAGTTGCTTGCTATTAAGTACTTTCAACTTGACTGACTTCTGTTCCTCGGCGTAATGGAACATTGGACAAGGCCCAGCAGCAGGAAAACTGCCTTCTGCTGCCACAGGACCATTAATCATCACATCTAAATTATTAGAAAAAGAGTAACTGCTTTTAGGGAATAGATTTCCCTTCCTGTGAATGTCAGTCCAGCTATTTTTGCTCCAGTTGTAATGTACCTAATGTGTCTAAATTAGCAAAACAGGAAACATCAAGGATGCAGCACTGGCTTTGGCAACATAAAAAAATATCACTACAGGACTGCATTGTTTAAATATGTCATAAATGTATACAATGGGGCACGGTGGTTAGCACTGTTGCCGCACAGCAAGAAGGTCCTGAGTTCAATTCCAACATCAGGCCGGGGTCTTTCTGTGTGGAGTTTGCATGTTCTCCCCGTGTTTGCGTGGGTTCCCTCCGGGTACTCCGGCTTCCTCCCACCGTCCAAAGACATGCAGCTTGTGGGGATAGGTTAATTGGATAATCCAAATTGTCACTAGGTGTGAATGTGCGAATGAATGTGAGTGTGAATGGTTGTCTGTCCCTGTATGTTTGCCCTGCGACAGACTGGCGACCTGTCCAGGGTGTACCCCGCCTCTCGCCCTATGACAGCTGGGATAGGCTCCAGCGCCCCCCGCGACCCTGAAAAAGGATAAGCGGAAGCGAATGGATGGATGGATGTATACAATGGATCAAATATTAATAAGCCTGTAGTATTCAGTAAAAATAATCATTTCAATGTGCACTTTCCAGAAATCATGTAGCGCCATGGAAGTGAAATGACTGAGTTTTATCTGGATAAAGTACTTTGTTTGGACTCCAATGCTTGGAGACACTTTTTTGTCTTTTCTGATTTCCAATTTCTGTTTGGCACTTTCTGTGCATGTCATCCTGCTGCCAGGGTGTCCGTTTGGGCAACTCGATGCTGGCGAAATCACAGGCCGCTAATCGGCTGAGATGAGAGGCTCGTCTGTGGTTTATCTGTTGTTTCCATTTAAGCTGGTCCAGCTTTTAACACAGAAATTATTTAGCAACACAAACTACACCACAGTATTTAGATTGCAGTCTAGTATAACTGTTCTTAATTACCAAAAAACTCTCATTTTATTCAGCCACACTAGCAGCATGGCTGGAGGAATGACACTATAGATCAGCTACCTACTTTACACCACAATAAAACGTCATGATGGTTAAAATCCATCAGATTATGGTGAGCCTCTATCTTTCACAAGCACAGGAAAAGCCAACCAAGAGATGAAGACTAAGAATCCTGCCAAGCAATGGTGCAATCAAACCAGGCTCCAACGTTTGTTATTTTAAATTTACTGTCTGCAAACATCTCTCAAAATTATATCCATAGTTTATTGAACAGTCTCTGATGCATAAACTATACAAATCTGCCACAAATCCTCATCCAGCAAATCTGCGAGAACAAAACTCCCTTCAGCTGCCCGCCCCTGGCCAGTCAGCCAGAAAAATTTGCCCCCTTAGTAATGCTAACAACATTTTCATCTTTGGCCTGTGTTCATAATGCCGTGTGAAACTGTAATATTTTCTTAGTCTGTTGCTTAGCACTAAATAGTACATGTCTGTATTTGAGCATCTGTACACTTTAAGGATGCAGGTTGCCAACCAAGCTGACTAGTGTTAGATTATAACTTAATTCTCCAACCTCTCATCCAAATACGGTCATTTCTGGCACCAAAAAAACAGCATGGCAGCTGCCAATACTCCAGCATAAATGCACACTCCAGAAACGAATGAGTGACATCATGATAGCTATGTCAGTCCTAATAATAATTGCTTTACTAGACTTGTTATCAGTGTTACTGCTTATAAATAGCTTTTCTAACTAATATAGGTGCCTGTACATTTACAGCAACACTAGTTTAATGCCCAATCACACATCCATCCATCTTCTTCACTAATTCAGGGTTGTGTGGGGTAATGAAGCCTTTCTAAGATAATCAGACTATAAATTAAAGGTAAGGAAAACAAAACAAAACAAAAAAACAAAACCCTCTTCCTGTCAACCATTTACCTTCATGCATTTTGCTTTTGTCTATATATTACTAATACGAGCAATGAGCAATGTATCCAAAGCGTACCCAGAACAGTTTCCTAGCAAAGAAGGGATTTTTCAGATTACAGAACCTTTAATCTTCAGTCTGCAGCTACGTCTGTGAGGCCTGTGAGTTTTCTGTCAGCTGGTACAACACATACAGTACAGGATATCACACCACTTCTCTTTCTTTTGGAAAAAGAGAGGTTTGTGATATAGCGTTTCATTTTCTTTGACCTTAGAAAACATCCATCAGCTAATTTGTCAAATTGTTCGATTTCATTCAGTCACACTAGGAATCAGGTGGATTTCCACATTCAGTACCTCGAGAGCTTACAAGTGGCTGTTAAATTGGATAAATGGACATGATGGCATTTTCTATAAAGATACATAACAGCAGATTTAGGATAACAGCAACAAATCTTTCTTTGGATGGAGGTTTTTACCTCTATAAATGAACATGAGAGTCTCCCACAAGCACATGCACAGCAGGGGGTCCTTCACCACCAGACGAGTGAGGCGTCCCGTCAGGTGTCCATCTGATCTCGGCATGTCATCAATAATACTCCCATCCCAGGTGGAAAGCAGCGAGTGGGGACCTCCGTCACGCTCTCTGCAAACACACCGCGACTGTGGACGTTCCCTGTCCAACCAGAGATAGAAGAAAATGTTTCAATTACAGAGAAGTTTGCCGAAATAGTTGGGCTCTCACTGGCTACAGACTCAGGTGGTGAAATAGGATATTAAACCCCATGCTGTGAAGAGGTTAATATCTCTCCTACCTGGTCTTGGGCCCAAGGAGTAGCTGTCTGAAGTACGGGCTGACAGCACACAGCACAGCGGCATGCGCCCAACCCAGCTCTTTCCCAGAATCCCCGGCATAGAAAGCCACATCGGCGAACTGCACGCCACGCTCCAACAACCACTGCATGTCCTGGGAGAAGCTGGACTCCTCCACTCTAATAGGGGGAAGACGAGCTGAACAGAAGAGAGCAACAAAAGAAACGAGTGAGGATGGACAGAGATGATGAGCAATTACTGCTGAAATTCAGTTTGCCTCCATATCAAAGAATAACACAGAATATTGAATGGGCTTGTTATGTTCAAAGCCTCTCAGGAGTGTTTTAGTATTGATATTTGGTGTACTCAATTTTCCTTCAGTCTGCCTTGTTTACTTGTACTTGTGTTTTCTTGGGAGGCTGTTGGCAATGAGTTTTGACAACTCAGAGAAAAATTGGGGTGTACAATGCAGGTCGAGGGAGTGATCTTGTCAGCAACAGCACAGTGAGATTTTAAAGCCAAGAAAAAGAGACAGGTCATTTTTGTCCTTTCTCGTTGCTCATGTTTAAAGAACGGCTTCCAGGTACGTTTGTCTTTGCATTAATAACAGTCCTTAAAAGATGAAAGTAGCTCAAGGCTGCTGCAGTGAAATTCTGGTCTAGTCTGGTCTGGTCTGGTCAGAGACTGAAAAAGGACCTGAAGTTGACCTTTATTTGTCAACTTTACTTTTAAATTGTTTTGGTGATAAAACACTAAAATGAACAGCACACCCCAAAACTTTGGGATTAAAAAGATTTGGAACTAATCTAATAAATGAAGAAGACACAAAAAGGAAAAACCAACAAAAAAAGACAACGATTTGCAGTGAACTGCATGACAAACGTGAATACACAGAAAATTGCAACGAAGAAAAACACAACAAAGCGTCTCTTGGAAAAATGGGAGGCAAAGCTGTGCACGCTCAGTGATTCATGCATTCATGAAGTCAAATTAGTAAAAAGTAAAAAAGCACTGAGCAGGGGAACAAAGAAGGCAGGGCGAGGGAGCTTCAGCTTCACTAATCATTGGCCTATTATATTCCTATTGATGCTTAATACTTACTGCACCTCTGTGGAGCTCATCTCCTTTTTTATGAGTGCTCTGTTTTAGCCATGACAACTGTGCCGCTTCTTAATCCCCGTATGTCATTGTTAATGTAAGCTACACCGTAAAGGGAGCTAAGCAGTGTCGAACGACACCAATAAATCCTGCAGGCACTTGCTGCCATTTTTTTGGCTGCACTTAAAAATGTCAGTCAGATTTAAACAGGCAAAGCGGAAACCTGCTCGGATCGATATTTAACACAGGTTTAACAGCGTAGTTTGTGTTAAATATGTTCAGGTGTTTCGGTTTTTTTAAAAGCATGACTTTGCATGCAGGAATGGCCATAGCAGAGAGGAGAAGAAAAGTGAACCAAGGAGTGCAGCTCTGTATTCTAACCCCCTCCCTGAATACAACACCAGACTACTTCGTCTACTCGAGGTCTTGGAGTTGTTACTTTTAATTTCCTGGTTTCAAATTCAGCGCACAGAAAGCTTTCAGTTTGTGGCAACATCCAGCAGCCAGTTGCAGCTTTAATCAGACTCTCTTGTATCCAATTAGGACAAAGAGCGTCCAAAAAAGCAGAGCATTAAGAGAAAGGGAGAGCAGCAGACATGCAGCCACCGAGCACTCCAGCTCAGCCCGTTTCTTTTTCAGCGTTTCTACAGTAATCAAACTCGCTGTGTCTAAGCTGTTTGCTGTGTGTCAGCCTTTCTGTGAGGTTTAGCCTCTTTTGATCATTTATCTCCTCATAATTTGTGGTCTTTTGCAGAATGTGACTGGATAAGACGCAGTTTGATTAAGTCTGCAATAAATCTGCAAGGGCCTCAAAAAAAAAAAAAGCGAGAGAGAGAGAGAGAGAGAGAGAACTTTTAACATGAGTGGCTTTTTGCAGCTTAATTGCAATTTCATCTAAAATTCTGAATTTCAGATAAGCAGACTAAGACTAAATAACATCTTAAGTAATTAGTCAGCAATTAACTGGCAACTTTTTGATTTATAATGGACCATTTGAGTCATTTTGTAGTGTGAGCGACTTAAAGAGAGAACTGGGAGAAACTGTCTGGTCTTTCTTTGTTTTTTTAAACATCCATGATCGCTCTTCTCTAGATCAGCGGTCCCCAACCCCCGGGCCTCGGAGTTGTTTGGTTCCGGGCCGCGAGAGTTGAGGCTCAGGTGTGAAATGTATGGTTTTCAGGGGGTTTATCGGTTTTCAGCGTTATTTTGTTATCGTTTTTATCGTTAACTCGGTTTTCCTGGGTCTTTTCACGTGTGTTATGAATAAATCTTCTTTTTTTCGGTACCGGTACTAGTTTTATTTTGTTGTATTTATCCGCGACACCTTAAAGGCTGGTCTGTGAAAATAATGTCAGGCATAAACCGGTCCGTGGTGCAAAAAAGGTTGAGGACCGCTGCTCTAGATTTTAGAAGCTCATCACCATTGCCTTGACAAAAATCATTATAATCAACACATTTATTTGGTTATAAAGATAATTTTTTGTTGTTGGGGGAAACATATTGTGAATAATTAACTTCAATAATAGGCATGAAAAATTAAAAACACATAACATACAGGACCAAGCGCTGAACTGACAACATGAGAGGGCTTCACTAAAAGATGAGGTTAAGGAGTAATCCCACAGTCTCATAAGAACAATCATTGAGCTGCCTCCACCAAACGCAGGGAACTCAGCTGTTACTGCTTCTGTTTGCTCAGGCTAAAATTGATTCAAATGTCAGTGAATAAAAGTAGTCTACCTAGCTCTTTGTCTTTCCAGTTTGGAACAGAGCGTATTGATCCAGATAAAACCTTTGTGCTCAGCTCTTTTTATGGCTATGTAAGCTCAAAAGGTAACAATCCATCCAGTTCACTGAATGTTTCTAAACACCATAAACATGGCAATTGACAAAAATATATATAATTAAGAAATATATTTTTAAAAAACACACACAGGCTACAAATCTGCTTAAATGAATTAAAAATGGCAGGCATGCATGACACTTGAAACAAAGCCAGGATAACTCATTGCTTGGCATAGTATTCCTCTGACCTGGCTGTTCTAAGTGAGGGGGGCGAAGTTCATTCACTTTATTTCCTCGCCTCTTCTCTGGCCTCTCTTTGGCTTTGTGTTTCAGACACTGAATCATGAAGTACTCCAGCTAAACAACACAAACAACATACATGTTATTTCAAAATCTGTACAAAGATAGTGAAGTTACATCATCATCTTGTTGCTTTAGAAATAACTTCCCGGGACGTCCAACCTGTCACTGTCTCCCCTACTAAACACTGTATCTACAATCTGGAAACGCAGAGTTACTCTACTTTGAAGGAAAAGAACATCGTGAGATGTGTTTTTGTCTTTCTCTTCTTTGGGGACGCTGAGTCAAAAACACACCACAGCATCAACTCTGACTCCAGTGTTGCATCATCACTTACCACGCTGCCAAAGTAGCGACCCACGAAGACATGGTTGAGGGAGGGCAACTCCAGATAGGTGGCCCCCAAGTCCCGGGACAACTGCAAACCTTCACTGTGAGGTACGCAGCTGCTCCAGTCAGAGGCACACAGTGGACACGTACAGGGGGGGCCTTCATCTGAAAACAGTAGAATTCAAGTGTAGGATGAGGTAATGCACACTTTACTAATAACTAGTTTATGTGTGTATATCTGAAGGAATACATGTGCTATTGATGTTACATTATCCTTTTTGAGAAGCATGAACCTACTAAGGCAGTACTAGATCCATGTGTGACTCAGTGAGTTCTACTGAACCACTCAAGCACAGAGGAAGTGGAAAAGAATAACATGCCTGTGACAAAGGAGTAGCAGCGCACTGAAGGGCACTCAGCAAAATTGAACAGATTCTAAGAAATAATTAGATTTAAAATAGTCACAAACACACCCTCCCTTCAGGTGACTGAAATTCCCATGGCAAACACTTAGCCTGTTCAGATGAGCAATGTTCCTCAATAATTACAATAAAAAGTTGTAGAAAAATAAACAATAATAAACAAAAAACAATGCCCTTACAGAATGCAAAAGTGTTGTGTTGTTAGTCAGTGCTGCTGGAGCAAAAAATTGTACAGCAAGATCATATAGATGTGTAAAATCTGCAGTGGCACGTGGACTAGGACTGGCTGTACTGTGGCATGTGTGCACAGGGAGACCACAGAAACAGAATCAGACAGAAAATTAGAGGGATTATCTTGAAGGAGAAAAAAAAAGACTAGAGCAAGGGCTGCACAAAGGAGGAGAGAGAAAGGCAGAATCTGCAGGACATACAGCCAAGTCCCGAGGCACTGGATAAATCATATTGCTAATAACCCACAGGCGTGACACAGAGACGATGGCAGGCTGAGAGCGTGTGAGTGAGTGCAAGGGTGACAGCAGGAAAAGGAGTGTGTGTAAGTGCGCGCGTGAGCATCGGAGCGGCTGTGACTTGGCATATCAGTGGTATGTTTGTGCGAGCAATGGTGTGCGTGCGTGCCCTTGGATAAATCTGTCTGCGCTCCTCCGTTCTTCGCTGGTTTAATGGCTGCATTAATGCACGTGCGGCAGCGCTCCCCCTGCCACAGATGTGCCTTAGGTGGTCTAAAGACAGGAAGCGCTCAGACCTCAGCCGTCATTCTCTGCAGTCACAATGGGGGGGGGGGGGGGGGGGGGGGGCTTGCATGAAACTACTCACAGCAGCTGCTAAAAAGAAAAGAAAAAGAAAAAAAACACAAACACAAACAAAAGCTCTGGTCTACAGTGATCCACTCCCCTCTCGTTTTTCTCTCTCTTCAGACTTGACTTTCACTGTGATCACGCTGCTGCAGTGCTCTGACAGGATTTCAAAGTATGTTGAGCACACGTGCTAAAAATATAACCTGGTACATTTGATGGGCTTGTTTACAGGATTTAATTTTAACAGGGTGTGGGTCACTCACTGAGATGCCAACACATGTGTGTTATGTTAATGCTTATTTTGTTAAGCAGCCTCCAGTAAGGCTAGATAGGTGTGCTCTATCCTGCTGAAGGCACATACTTCTGTTCTGGTGCACTTTTTTTTTTTTGCACCACGACAATGAACTCTTGTCTACAAGCAAGGCTTCTTTTTTTTGGAACAGAAAAGCCCCAAAGTTGTACTGTACACTGTACTTCTTTGGAGTGTTTCCTGTGGGGAAGCATGTGAGCTGACAGCCTGAAGGCAGCCAAGAGGAGAGTTAATCATGAGCATCCTCCTGATTGCTGTGTGGACATGCTAGAGGATACAAGACTCACTGAGTGATCTCAGCAAGAAGAGCATAATGCTGTCCCGAAACCAAAACCAACAGCTTAGGTAACAGTCAGCTGACCTGAAATTGCCAGGATATCCAGTACAGTGACAGCTCATATGCAGCAACGATAAACAGTTGGAGGGTTGGCAAGCCATGTTGGCTAAACTAAACTAGGTCCTGCTCCAACAAAAACACAGAACAAAAGGCATCCTCACCATTCAGCCGCGCTCCCACAGCAACGAGGATGACGGGCACGCCCCAGTGCCTCAGGAGTGGGCGGAGTCTCGGAGCATAGCCATTCCTGACCTGCTGGAAGGCCAGCTTGTCAGTGACTGAATATTTAATAACTAAAATGTCCGCCTGCTCAAGAACTTTCCGAACACTGGCCCAGTCGCTGTCCAGCAAGTCCTAGAAAGGCAAGGAAAGGATGACATTTGTAAATAGATGGAGGGCTGAGACCCAAGCAAAGACATACACAGAGATGTATCTACACCCCTGTCTTCACCACACCTCATATAAACCTAACGCTTCCTCTCATGTAAGTACAAATTCATCAGTGTAACTGGGTTTTTTAACTTTACCCCCTAGAGATCTTTATGAGGCTAGCTACTCTAAACCAACTTAATTCAACCCATTAGGAAGGAAAAACACTTCAGAAAGCTTTGAGCATTTTGAATTAAAAATAAAAGGCAGAGACGCAGAATTAGACAAACAGACTTCCACCAGCAACACCCCTGACGGGGTTAGACAGGCCTATAATAGGATGCATACAAAACCCTAACAGTGCATATGCTATTAAGAACAAAAGTTCTTTCATCAGGTTTTTTCTGCAATGCATGTTAAAATAGCGTCCTAAGAATAGAGACGTTTTTATAAAGCCTGCAATCAGCGCTGCAAGGCAAGGGCTGCTGGAAGTTGAAATGTTGTAGAAGGCTGTATCTTCTGAGAAACAGAAGCAGACTGAAAAGTAAACAGCATATACATTAAGTAACTCACATTTTCTCACAGTACTCTGGAAATGCCTTTGATTTGGCATAAAATTTGCAGATTGTTATTTTAAACAAATAAACTATCAAGAGGATGTAAATGTAGAGGAAAAGAGCCATAATAGCACTTGAAGATCAGACTTACAGTGCACAAATACATGCACAAGCCAAAGTCATAATGTAACAGCTGACTCATGCAGGTGTCTCTGCTTCTCTCAGTCTGCTCACTCAAACACACCACCTGTCTCTTACCCAGCTGGGACAATCCCGAACCACTACCGTGACATCTCCAAAGACACGTGAGGTGTACTCCATGAAAGCCGGGTTGTGCATACTGCTCTCTAGGTCGCACGGTCCCACCATGGCTCCCTGACCCAAGTAGCTCCACAGCAACCCCCCCTGCAGCTGCCCCTGCCCCAACATCTCATCTCCTGGACCGACTCCTCCGGGGCACTCGCTGCCCAGCGCCACGATGTGGATGGACCTGCAAGCCAGACAACTCGTGGTTGAAAGTGGACTGAAGGCATCACACAGGTGCCTTCAGTCCACACAGGTAGATGATGGTGATGATCAAAGAGCACCGAGGGAGCGGAGGCTCCTCTCTTTGCACTGGACCTTATTATTCATGTCTCTCACGGAGACAGTGCATCACGGCTATGTCACTGAAAATCACTGAAGAGAAGCTCGCCCAGGCCTTCATTATCACACCTGAGTGGGTATTATGTTAGAATAATTCAGACGGACAAATTATTCCCGCTATCTTTGTGTGTTTTCCAAGCAGTGATATACTGAAAAAAATCAATAAGGCATGCAACCAGGAGCCCCATCTCTTCATAAGCCTTAATGAGTTGCAGCTCCAGAGGAACTTACATTGTGGTCACCGCGGTTTCGTTCCGCTGCTTTATGCTATGGAGCCCGTTTCCCTCTCACGGTGCCTTTCCACGCCAGTCTGCAGTCAAGGCTCGCTTTTTCCGCAATGAGCCGCGGCTCGGCTCCGTCGGTAATCCCTCTCATCGGTGGCTGGCCCCCCGGGAGCCCGGCTGTAGGGGGAGTTTCGCAGTCACGGGCATTTCCCCGTCTCGTTATTCATTCATAAAAGCGGAGTTCGACACCGTCCCGAACCGACCGCAGAGGCGCACCGGACAGCCCAGCCGGCGGAGGAGGAGCAGCAGAGTGTGTAAACAGCAGCGCCCATGGACAGACAGCCAGTGCGCTAACAGGCGAACAAGTTGTCAGTCGGTAGGAAACAATTAACTACGGAGAGGGAGGGTAGCTTCGCGCCTCGGTGTCCAGACTGTATAGATGACGTCGGTGGATGAAACAAAGTGTCGCTAGCAAAATAACAACTGGGAAGGAAGAGAGAGAGAGAGAGAGGAGGGCTGACTGAACCGTGAGCGGCCGCGTCTGACTCAGCAGCACGCACGCGCGGACATACACGCGGCAACACACGCGCACAAACGAACACCCTCACCCGTTTTTGTTTACTCGGACTTACACCTTGTTGCCTCACCGCAGCTTTGCCCCTCTGCACGGCTCGTGTGTGCGCCTGCCACCATTCCGCTGCCCCACACTGTCACCGCACTCCTCCACAGGCGTTCACACAAAAGTTAATTACCTCGAGCTGGAAGCACGGGGCTCAGTGTTAATGACAGGGATAACAATAATGACCACCAAAGTGAGCACGCGACCGGCTATTTGCTGACACTGCGACGACATTTAAAATGCTTAAACCAGCCTTTTTTCGGGAGGTGTTTTGTTGTTGTGGGAGAGGTAGGTAAAAGGTAATAATAAGATCTGGCTGGCCCTCTTGGAAAAGCTCCAGGGCATCCACTGAGAATTGAGGGGAAGAATAGCCTGACCCTTAAAGGCTTAATCAGAGCCTCATGGGTCATTCGCAGCCATTATGAATAATGCATAACATAAAACCAGGGCTTGAGTTTGAATGCCCTTCTACACTGAAAATCTGTGTTGCTTACATGCTCTCCTTCTGGCAGATGCACTGGCCCTGCTAAGCACTTTCCCCACAGTCTGCTCTTTATCTTGACGAACAGCCCACCGCTTGACCTATTGCAAATGACCACCTGCAGACAATGGCCACTGCCTTCTGTCAAGACTCCCAACTTGATTATGTAATTAAACTGCCCCCTTATTCCATGTAAACCATGGGTCTTTCTTGACTGTATCTGAAGAGTCACACAGTACTGAGTTTGCTATAAGCCAGCTAGAGAACAGCATCATTCATGCACAGAGGGGCTCTATACCCCACAGCATTTGTGCTCTCAACCAATGTCACTATTGTACAATTCTGGTACAGAAACAGAGAAATAATCTGAATGTGACAGGCTGCCTTGACCCGTCATATCAAATGGTTAAGAAATGCTACAGCCTCATTCTTTTGCACTGCATGTGAAGTATAGGAAAGCCATGCATTAAGTCACATTAATTCTACTGACATGTGATGAAATAGATAATAATAACACTAACTGTATGTATTTTCCCTGCTTTGTGAAATTGTTAATCCATCCGTCCATCCATCTTCTTTTGCTTATCCAGCTAATGCCTGCAGTTGAGCTACAGCAGGGGTGTCAAACTCAAATACACAGTGGGCCAAAATTCAAAACTGGAACAAAGTCGCGGGCTAACATTAATATTTATTGAAAAAAAATCTTCCTCTAGATATAAGAATGAATCTTTTCTTATGGACTCAAACAAGGTTTGCTGAAAAACTGAATATGGAACAAGCAAAGCTTAATACTAAACAATATATATATTAGCTGTATAATACCAGTAAGCCAGCTCTAATAGTAATTTGGTATGGCTTCGCGGGCCAAATGTAATTAGGCTGCGGGCCAAATTTGGCCCGCGGGCCAGAGTTTGACACCTATGCAATACTGGATACAAATAAAAGTATCCCCAACAAAAACCATACATTTTATACAAAATATGCAGGGCCCCCTCAGAGGCCGCAGAGCCAGACAAATGCGTGCTGTATCTGCAACCCTCCAAGACTTTTTGGATTATCTAATTTCTCAGCAAACAGGTTTTCGTTTTTTGCAGTTACTGGGGGAAAAAATATGTGACAATAATCCCAAATACGTAAATCTATGCAGCCTCTGAGATCATATACTTGCGTTCTAAAGCCATTTGAAGCAATACAGAGACTTGGATACTGCAAAACCACTCCACTCTAGGATCTCATCAGTGCTACTGATTCCTTCCCTGTATGCATACTACACAAAGAGTATTGGATGTCACTGTCCTATATGAGATGGATGACACAGAAATCCAAATTCATCCTTAGAAATGTTTATTTAGAGATGGAGATGATGCTATTGACAAACAGACATCAGTGTTAAATGGCAATGCTTTACCAGTGTTTGAAATAAACCATCACCCAAACAAACGTGTAAATACAGTCAAAAATGACCAAAAACAAGAGCCACTTTAGAGCTATCTATCCAACTGAGTGCTAATAAATTGACCACAGAGTGCATGTCATCACTAACAACCTTGCCATACAGTCATCATGCAATTATTTAGAGGAGATCAAAGCAGACAAAAAGAAAACACTTGGGTGCAATCTTCATCCATTACTGTCAAGATGTTTCCTTCTCAGACGCCTCAGCTTTGGCTCGTTCTATCTTGCCTTTTTCTCCTTGGTAGTAATCTGATTCGATCCAATTTGGGTTATCGGAGAGCTTGACGTAGATCTCCCCATTGTTCTCTGTGACTGTGTGCGTTCTCTGCTTCACACCCTTGGAGTACCATCTGGGCACAGGTGGCTTTTCCTTGGGGTTGTTGCCTTTGTATAAGCACTCCCCTTTGGCTAGAGTGAGTTTGTACTTATGCTTCGGACAAATTATGCACAGCTTGCCGTTAATTTCCTGCTTGTAGACAAAAGGCAGATAAATGACCTTGTGTGTATGTCATTTTAGGTTTCTGTGCACTATAAAATAATAATACAATATCCTCACAGCCTTAGCCCAGCATTTGCCTTTAGTCATTATTGTGCAGATACAAGAATATGTTAAATCAGGAATGAGATAATAACTTAAGACAAGGCAAAGAAAGTTTATTTATATATTACCCTTAAATGCTATAGTCATTCAAGGTGGTTTAAAGGGGGAGGGAAAAAAGAAATAATAACTATAATAATACAGATACCAGATTACTTAAAAGCAGTAGTGATTAATAACATTTCTTAAAAACAGCCAAAGTTAGAGAAGATCAGTTGAGAAGGTTGAGATGAGGCACTATTTGTTCAAGGCTTTTGTAGTGAATGGCAGTAAATTCAGATATGAAAACTGTGTTAAGTATTCATGTGTTTAGTTAAATTACTGCTTGAGTGATTGTAGAAGATATTTGCTCCGATATTTTGGAATGTTGTCTTGATCTAACCCTCGTAATTTAAACCTGAAACTCACCTCAATGTCGCCGTTGTTCAGCATTCCTCCAGCATCTGCCGAAATGACGGGGTATCAGTGTATCACAAAATAAACAAACATACTAACAGTTTGCTAAAAAGGACACACTTTCCAGATGACATGTGCTAAAATGTTCAATAATTTATTAAATAATGAAGCCCAGTGTTAAAGGTCCCAGTGTATTTCCTCTCTCTGCAGTGACCACTATGAGTTTTTCACTAGAAAAATTGCACTTACGGTAACAGTAAGAATCCATAGCATAGAAGACTCCCTGGTGGTAGATAATCAGTATATCCCGATCTTCTATTGATCTGAAAGACCGCTTTGCTTCAATAAGTTCATCCTTCTTGCCCACGAAATGGAGGCCTCTTGCTGACTGCTCGTTCTCCTCCATGTGGCTGCCAAATGCTGCTTTGAGGTCAAGAAGGTCATATCATCAGTTCTCAAGGTTGTGTGTATTTGTCCCTCCATCATTCTCATATGTGGCCCAAAGTGACTATGGTGTATTTTAGGGTAAAAACTTAACTGAATCCACACACGTAAAAAAGGTGTGGGCTTTGGATTCGTCACTGGGATTATTGTGTTGGCACCTCACCTCACAGTTGTCAGCTTAAATTAAGTCCAGAAGAACTCAAGAACACTCATGTAAGAACATTTCTTGGCACTGATCAGCTCTGCTCCAAACACACCAAGGCCCTGAGCTTTAAGCCCTATTATCTGTCTCATGATTATTTGGTATCCATCGTAGTATAGAAAATAAAGCTGCTGTGCTAAACACAAGAGAACAGTGATTTCGCTAAATGACCTACATGAATTGGCACAAACTGAATGGGAAATACAAAAACAAAAAAACTGACAGAGATTCAGCTGTCATCATTCAACACAAGAATGGGTTATCCAAAGATCAGAGTGCTACATCATCTCCACGTCTGATCTCCTTGTAGGCAGCATATACCAAAAATATCTGAATGTGAGGATGATTCATGTTCATGTATAGTGGAGTGGAATAATGAGCCCTACACACAGGATGAGTAAGCACAGTAGTAGTAGCAGCGAAAGTCACATGCCCTGAAGCATGTGGCCAAAGCACAGCCAGCTGAAATGAGCAAGCAGGAAATATAATGAAATATCAGGAAGAAGAAAAGTCTTCAAGTGATCCTTTAAGGACTTTCAGTACCTCTGCGCCCCTCTCTCTGGTGGTTTTGCTTCAAAAATAACTCATTTTACTTTTGCATCGCCTTACCTTGAAAGTCAGCCGCTGTATCGCCTCTGTCAAGCTGAACAAGTGTACAGTTGACAGCCCAGGGTTGTGTGGGAAAAGTGGGGGCTCGTGTCTTTTATCTTCAGACACAAGCTGTCTGTTGGTTGGTCCTACACTGGATACATTACTTATCAGTTTCTCTCAGGCACATCAGCTACAAAGATTGTAAAGAAATGCGTTGGTTTAAGCCTTCACTGGGAGAGATTTCTATCATTTTCTTAAAAAAAAAAACTAGTTATTTAAATCACATATAAGTACATTTAATTTTTTTTATTTTAGTCCAATGCATTTAACTGCTTTGGGATTCACCTCAAAATTAACATAATTCAAGATGAATTATCATAAGTAAAACGAGCTGTACCGGTGGTGGAAAGTAGCTTTATAAAATTAGGAGATAATTTTTTTTTTTTAAATCAAAACTGGCTTTTATACTAGTGTTTTGATTCTACAGCTGACGTTATTGGTCAGAGATTTTTTTTTTCATGTGAAAGAAACATATAATGATATATTTTACATATATGCATTATGCACAATACATTATTATAGACTTAATAACCGGTTTGCATAGTGACATTATATTATAGAGACAACAGAATATATGCTAACAGGAATAATTTAGTGATGTAATGCTATATTAACATACGTTATATAAGCCAATAATAGAATACTTTTTATATTTATTGATTGGTTTAGACTTGATTTGATAATTTTTGTTCTACAAACCGGAACTATCTGTGTCATTCTTTGCAGAGTGCCCGGAGTATTTTCTCGGCGCTCCGCTCTCTCTTCCTTGTCAAATCATTCACTGTAAGTAGTTTGCGCTGATTTCTTGAAAATAATTGACTTATAATGGCCTCGTGCAGTGTGTGAGCATGAGGTGAAGATCAGCAGTGCGTCCGGTGGAGCAGAAACATCCACCATAAAAGCGGCGGTTGAAGCTCATATTAGGCTTCACATCCGATTTGAAAGCTAGCTAACCGTGTGCTGTAAATACTAACACATTTCTTTCCGTCAGTAAATATTTAATCGTCGCGACTGTGTTTTACAAAATAAATCCATAGAATCTGGTATAGAATTAGTCTTTAACTGTCGCTTGATTTTAAAATAAATATATAAAAGAATTAGTCTTCCCGCAAAGCTACATTTCAAAACCTGCACTGAGCTGGTTTAGAGTGTTTATAACTATTTTCACAGGACTTAGTACCACATGTACAATAATAAATGTATCCATCATTAATCTTTGCCGTAACTAACTAACAAAAAGCGATATACACAATTTGCTAGTACTGGATTGAACCCCCTTTGGTTTTCAGGACTGCCTTAATTCTTCTATGGGTTATGGTACATATTGATATGACAGCATGTCAATATAATGTTAATCTCCTGTTCCAGCATATCCCAAAGGAGCTTTTTTGGCCATTCAAATACAGGGAATAGCCTGGCTTAAAACTTGTCGTGCTCAAGAAACCAGTTTGAGATCATTTGAAGTTTGTGATATGGCACAATATCCTCCTGGAAGCAGCCATCAAGAGATGGGTACACAGTGGTCTTAAAAGGAATGACATGCAGGCTGTGAAGTTAAAATTGGTACCAAGAGGCCAAAGTGTGGCAAGATAATAATTCCCACACCATTACACCATCACCACCAGCCTGATGTATGGTTGGATCCATGCTTTCATCTTATTTACATAAAATTCTGACCCTACCATTCAAATGTTGCAGTAGAAATCGACACTCATCAGACCTGGCAACATTTTTACGACCATCTTCTATTGTTCAAGTTTGGTGAGACCGTGTAAATTGTTGTTTCAGTTTCTTGTTCCTGCTTCAAGGTTTGACATGCTGTGGATTAAGAAATGCTCCTCTGCATACATTGGTTGTAATGAACAGTTATTTGAGTCCCTCCTGTCAGCTCAAAGCAGTCTGGCCATTCCTCTGAACTCTGGCATCAGCATAGTATAGTCAAGCAGTGAACTGCCACTCACAGCGTATTTTCTGTGTTTCAGGCCATTCTCTGTGAACCGTAGAGATGGCCTTGTGGCAAAATCTCAGTAGATCAGCAGTTTCTGAAATACTTAAACCATCCCAACTGGAACCAACAGCCATGAAAAGCCACTTAAATCACCTATTCTGACACGTACTTTGAACTTCACTAAGTCGTCTTGACCAAAGTTGTGGCCACGTGATTGGCTGATTAAATATTTGGATTAATACAGTTGAGCAAGTGTACTTAACAAAGTGGCCTGTGAGTATATGTACATTTGTCTATGTTAATATTTGTGGGCATGTGCACCTTATCTGTAAAATACACATTTATGTAACAAATGCAAAACATGATGCATAAACAACAAAAAATGACTAGCACTGGACTTTTATTAAGGCACTGTTGAAAGAAATGTTATATTTTAGTTGAGTGCAGGATGCATGAGTTTGTGGTTTGACACTTTAAATTTGTTCTATATCTGCGGTTATAAAATGTTGTCATCATCCAATAAAGTCCTTAGTTTTCTGGAAAGCAAACACACAATAACAGAGGAATTGTGTTTGTGTATAAGTTGCTTTAACAGGAAGATGGTACTCCGAGCTTGTGGCTTTATCATATTTCGCCGTCTAGTCGGCCGCATCCCTCCTCCAGGCAACATCGAGTATCTCCTTCTGCAGACATCTTATGGGGAACACCACTGGACGCCACCGAAAGGTGTGTTTAAGAAACACTAGATTGATTTTTTCTTCATTACAGAAAATTACACGTTAATGAGTCTTTTTTCCCCCTAATAAATTCACCATAAGGTCATGTGGACCCAGGTGAGGATGACCTCACCACAGCACTGAGAGAGACCAAGGAGGAGGCGGGGCTTGGGGCAGAGCACCTGAAAGTGATAAAAGGCTTTGTTCAGGAGTTGCACTATGAGGTGCGTGGCAAACCCAAAGAGGTGCTGTACTGGTTGGCTGAGCTGAAGGACCCAGGGACTGCTGTGACTTTGTCTGATGAGCACCAGGATTACCGCTGGGCCCAGCTAGAGGAAGCCTGCACTCTGGCCCGGTACAAAGACCTGCAGGACACACTGAGAGCAGCACACAGACACCTAGAGGCATGTCAGGACAAACAATGATGTGTCACAGAGGAGAAGATCATAAATGGGAAGTAACTTCCTGCTGGTATGTGGGATCGTACCATTTTCTGGAAGAGCATCTGTTTTGAAAGCACTGCTCCTAATTCCTTTAACTGAATGAGTCTGACTTTCCCTGCCTTGTCTTTCTTTAAATACTTTCCAGAACCTTATGTAAGAGAAAGACTCCCTTAAGTCACAAAAAATCAGAGAGAAAATAAAATCAACAGTTGAATGCTAGGATTAAATGCACAAATGATGCGTTTATGATTGTAAATAAGCTGTATTGCAGGTTTGTGCATTACAGCTGGTTTTTTTTGGTCATTTTTTTTCGGTCTGTCTCCAGTTTGAATTAAATTTAGACCAACACGAAGGTTTTCTCCTACCTTTGATACTTACTCAGCTTTACATCATTTCTGAATGGATTGTTTTGTTTTTTCTCTTTTTTAAACATGCATTACAAAGATGCAAGGGGATACTGGGCTAATAATAGAAGAGTCAAGTGAAACACTAATGATAAAAATAAACTGTAAACAGCAGATGCTGCCACATGGTGGGGACAAACATTTTTTTTTCCTAAAGCTGCACATTTGATATCAAAAGCTGCAACAGATAACTAACATCATCATTGTCACGAGGAAAAGTTCTACATTAAATATAACAGTTAAAAAAACAACATCTTTGGATCTAAATACATTTATTTGCTCAGAAGCAAATGGTGAGAATAAACTTCATCCTTTTCTTGGGTACTGCTGCTCTTTTATATAAGTACAGTTAGACAGTCTGCTCTGGATTTCACGATAGAGGACTATGCCTTTGCTTGAAAGGATAAAATGAGAGTTTTTGAGGAAAAAAAATGTGTGCCTTCAACTCAAGAAGCAGAATGGGAGCGCTTATGGTTTTAATTACCTGTCATCTGTCATTATGAAGACACAAACGGGCAACGGCAGTGATCATGTAAGTGGAGGTCACTGAAACACCGATACATCTACCTTAATATACTAGAAAATATAATATTTACAAAAAGGTAAGTCAGTAATAATTTTTTTATGTCTGTCAAGAGATTACAAGCTCTTCCAACAAATATTAAAAGCCGACTAATGGATTTGAAATTACCCTCACGAGTAAACATTAACAGTGAAGTATGCTACTTTTTTAGCTTCTTTTTATGCTATGGTGCTTCCTAATATCATCTCGCACAGTAATCCAGAACCCCCCTCTGCAGCCACGCCTTGGATCTCTTCAGTGGCAAAACCACCAACTCACCCGAGGCATGTAGTCTTTCCAGCGTGTCCTGGATCTTCCCCGAGGTATCTTCCTGGTGTTCTATGACAAAAACACCTCACTACAAGGTGCCCTGGAGACATCCTCGTCAGAACACCGAATCACCTCAGTGAGCTGTTTTTGATAAAGAAAAGTAGCAGCTCTACTTCCAAATGACTCCTCACTCGATCTCTACGGCTGAGCCCAAACACACTTCAGATGAAACTCACATCTACTGCTTGTTTCTGTGATCTTATTCTTTTGGTCACTAGCAGGAGCTCATGGCTGTAGATAGATAGACTGGTAAATTGACAGCTTCACTTTCCAGTATAAGACCCTCATCACTACCAACACCGCAAAACCGTATTTATCTTCCACTCCACTCCTCACTCGTGAAGGAGAGCCAAGATAATTCAATTCCTTCAACAGCTCCAGGTGTAGATGCTCTTGGGAAGAGTGTTACTACTGGCAATATGAGCCATGCTTTTGTGATGGTTGTACAGGGACTGAATATGACAATGAGCCAGGTGCACCATTCTCCCTAAGCACCCGGACACTCCAAAGGACGCAGTTATATGCCCTCTCCAAGTACACTCTAACAGAGGGACCCACCGCCTCAGTACACTGGCAAGACCTTTCCAGGTGAGCTGAAAAGTGTGATTCCCATGTAAATGTACCACACACAGTTACAAGAATAGTTACAGGAATCCCCGTATCACCGCCCCAGTCTGCTAATCCAGAGTCACTGCTCCAGACTTCCATAAAGACTATGCAGAAGAGATTTAACCAACAAAGTCGCAAAACATCATGAACCTTGAGGAAGTCAGGGTGAATTCCAGCCACCCAGTGGCACAGTCATCCAGCAGTTGTTTTAGTATCTTTGTCACCTTAGCCATAGTGATGGCCCTCACCAGCTTTGTCTCTAGACTTACTTCTTTACACATATAAATTGGGAAAACCCAGGGACTGAACGGGTGATATAAGAAAGATATCGAGTTTAAAATCCTTGAAGATTTTTTAATCCATATCCTTGGGTACAAAGTCTGGAATGAGCAGGCTCGACTGCAGGCATACTTATGATTCGTAGAGTTTCTAAAACTAGAATAGGAGGCCAAGTCTTCAACTCTCAGGCTCCTCTCCTGTGGAACCAGCTCCCAGTTTGGATTCAGGAGACACAGAGTAGAGACACCCTCTGTACTTTTAAGATGAGGCTTAAAACTTCCCTTTTCAATAACGTTTGTAGAGGACTGGGTCAAATGATCCGAACTATCCCTTAGTAATGCTGCTTTAGCCTCAGACTAATGGGAGAGTTCTCATCATGAGAAGGGGACCTCTCCCCTACTCCCTCTTTTTAGTTAACTTTTATCCACTTTCTCAGTTTGTTTAGTCCTTGTTTTTGACTTTGGTCTCTCACTATTCCCCCCCCCCCCCATTTCACCTCATACACAAACAGTCAAAGCAGATGTCTGCCCCTCACTGCGCCTGGTTCTGCTGGAGATCTCATCCTGTGAAAGGGGAGTTTTTCTTCCCCACTTTTGCCAAGTGCTGCTCATAGAGAATTGTGTTTGGGTTTTCTCTCTCTAAAAGTGGAGGATCTTTACGTTACTATGAAAATCCCTTGAGATATCTATTATTGTAAACGAAGAAGGGAAAGAGAAATCCTACAGTAATACATCTTGCTAAAAACTATACCCTTGTGACTGTGGGTACACCACAAACCTTATTGTAAATGTATGTTGGAACTACATGTAACTAATGAGAATGAAATCCATTTTTACCAATCTGATTATTATACATTGATGTCAAGCACAAAGGCAAAAATCCTGTAGAGCTCAACACTCAAAAATTGACTAGTATCATTTACTTAGTTTGAGAGTAATCAAGGGTCAGTGGCTCAAATAAGGTGAAAATCCTTTCAATAGGCTTTGATGACATACTGTTTTATTTCTTATGATTTTCAAACTGAACCACCATTACTATCCATTTGCATATCACTCCTAATTTTAGTCAAAAATCAAACTTGCTGTGTTGTCCATTTTTCATGACATGTGGGCTTAGCAGCAACAGATATCTGAGCCATATTGCAAATAACCCAACAACGTCATGTTCTTTTCTTTCTTTTTTTTAACAATATAAACTGAGTGACATTTGCATCCTCACAAACAAAATGATGGGAAAAAATGAAATAAGATGAAACCGACAAGGACAGCATAAACATCATTAGGTGTGGACAGACTGTGGTACCATTGTGGACAGCTCAATCAGCAGAGTGTGGGACCATGCGAATGTCTCAGGATGACCTCACTGTGTCCACCCACACTTTAGAAAATACACGCTTGTGATTCACACTCACACACAGAGAATAAACAAAGTAAATGATTTCATTCAGTTTTCTATGCAACTGTGTGTGGAATAACATGTTAAAATTATGGATTGCGACTCATTTTATTTAATCTTTTCTCTTTTTTTTTGTTTCTTCATCTTTAGCATTAATAGTCCGCGGCCTTCTTAGCATTTCTCCACCTCCCCTCAGGATAAAAAGAAGGCATATGTTTTATTTAAGAAGTGGAGAGTTCTAATACTGAAGCTGATTAAATTCATCATCAAATTGCTACCAAAAGGGCTACACTAGATCTATTTATTTCTCTAATGTGAATTCAGATTTCTAAATTTTGGGTGAAAGGCAAAAACCTGGCTTTAAAGCATTCGTGACATTTTAGGAAATGCAATTATTTGTTTTTTGTGCTGAGACTGAGACTAGAAGATTGATATAACAGTTCATTTTTACATTTCTTAAAGACGTTTTGTTAAATAAACAAAAGTAATAATTAATAACCTTTGATTACAATCCAAAATTTAGACGTTCTCATATCAATCTTCAGCATCAGAAAGCATGCATTTCCCAAAATGTTCAGCTCTCTCTTTAGCAGACACACGTGAGATTTGTACTTTCCATTGTTTACTACTGAGCTTACTTCTTTCTACGTGGTGATGGGCAAAAATGGTGATCACAACAAGAAGAAGTCCAGAATCTCAATCATATTTCCACCTCCTCTCGTGGCTTGGTATCAAATCCATTCAGTCTTTTAGGAGTGAATTTTGTTTGTCGCCGTTCTCAACAGAATCCAGTCTTTGCAAACCTCCAAAGCACAAGGCCAGGAGACAATACTTCACTCCTTTGGCTTCACATTAAAATCCAAAAAGGTATGTCTCTAAGAGTCTACTCACTCTGCATTAAATCCATTACATGCATCCATTCGTCCATAGTCTTTAAAATGAATGAATGTGGGGCTGGACTTGTTTTCCTTGGCATAAAATCCATCCATTGGAGTCACAACCCCAGTGCTCCACTGTGTTCAATGAGCAACAGGTTCTTAAAACATAGCTCAAAATGCATGGTTTACTCGATGCGGCACAATGATGCTGTTCAGTGTGTTCAAAAGCTTAATACTCAAAATGTGTGTGTTTTTTTTTCTTTTTTCTTAAATCAGTCAAATCCTCAGATGATTCACGCCTCCAGAAACAGCACTTGAACAAAGTGCCTACAAACTGAATGGTTCATCAACTGGACTACTGAAACAAAGGAAAACCCTGACATCATAGTCAATATGAATAGTAAATGTAAATATACACACACGGGGATAACAGGCAATCAGTGTCGTATTCATTCAAATGCAAATGTGTATCTAAGCTGCATGTTGATCTTTGTCCCTGTCGATAAACAAGACTCTGGATGTGGTGTAGCACAGTAACAACATCCAGTTTTCACTAAGTTGCATTGAAGCATCAATTGGGAGTCACAGGGCACAAAAAAGAGAAGATTTTCACATCTATCGCAACGTAATGCGAGCATTGCATTGGGGAGAAAGAGATGCATTTTGATTTTCTTTACCCTACCGAAAACAGAATGACTTAACGGACGCCAGTCTGCACTAACAGTAACATTCAGTGATGTGTAAATGCTTGAAGAGGGATCGGAAACTTTCAGAGCAATCTTAGCCCTCTAATGAGACCAAGTGAGATATAAAGAAAAGGAGGCGGAGGTGAGGAGCAGGTGTGTCTTAAGATTCTCTTTGCTTTTTCTCTCTCAGTGAAAGTCTGAGGCCCTGAGGTTTACGAGGCAGAGAGAGGTGCGGGAGGCGATACGAGAACACTCCCCCCCCACACCCTTAATGAAATAACGCTGCTTTGCCGGAAAATGAGGGTACTACTGAAGGTGTATCCAAGAAGGTGGAACGCCAGAGCCTGCGTTTGCACGTTCAGGTTGATTGCATCAAAGTCGAACAGGCTAGCGTTTGGGACAGAGATATTCTGCTGGGGGGGGGGCAGAATGAACGACTGTGACGTGACGAGCCGGCCAACTCATCGACTGGTTAATGAGCCAAAGGGGTAAGTGTCCATTAACCAGCCTGTGTGAGCCTTCTGAGAAAATACAAGTGAAGAATGTGTCGGTCAAATAAACACATAAAAACAGCAACAAGGACAGACACAGTGGATAGATCCAACTTTTCTTCCAACCCAAAACCAAACAATCCGTCATGGGGCTGGCCAGTGACAGCGGAGTTCAAGAGACCACCACAAGGACTATTTGTTTTCATCATTTATCAAAGCTAAGACAATTTGCTTACTTACTTATTCAAAATCAAAGAGTTCTTTTAGCTTTAGGAGATGTGCAGCAGGAAATATTGATATACTGGAAGATTTTGTTTTACCGTGTATCTAGTAGGATTCAAATATATGTGTACACCTACTACACCGTAATATTTATTATGTCATTGCTGCTGTTGGCTAAACTGATTTTCCTAAAACCAAGGTGTGACTTCAACAACCTACTCTTTCTAAAACAAAATGACTGGTTTAGCAAGACAACACTGAAATTTAATGGCTGAAGGCTAAACTTAACCACAACCAAATAACTTAAAGTAAGGTAATATGAGCAACTGTCTAAATGAGATTGTAATACAGCGAGGCATAATCTACTTTGTGACTTGGATGCGATTGAACACATGCTAACGATAAAGAAACACTCTAATGTTCAAGTCTGCAGAAGCACGCCATCTTTGTGGTTTATGGTAATGAGGAAAAGGCCAGACCCTCAAACTCTTCCATGGCACATTTTAAAAATGTGAAACACCTTCAGGACACTCTCAAACAGTGCTGGAGTAATAAAACGTTCGTTGCCACACAGAGTGCGAGCTGTAATTAAGGCAAACGGTGGAAACGTCAAATTCTGCTTTCAGCGAGAACACTACCTACAACGTTTTGCTGAAAAGTTACGTAACAGCATCAAAGGAATTGCATTTGACCCAACGCTTGTATTAGTTTAATAAATGATGAAAGATTTTTTTTTTTTTTGGCAGTAGACTTTTGACCCCATTGTATGTGCAAATATACATGTGCACACATACACACACATACACACACAGAAAAAAGAAGAAGGGTGGTGGAGTTGGCAGGAAGAAGTTATCATCCAGATCATCACGAGTCTTCGTTGCCAGAGTCGTCCTGGTTGTCGTAACATCTGGTGGACGTCCCGCAGTCCTCCACGGCGCCGATTCCCCCGGCTTCACCTACAGACTCCATCTCGCTCTCGTCCTCCTCCTCGTCCTCCTCTTCCATGTCGTCGTCGTAGAGGTCGTCATAGAGAAGGTCTGAACTGCGGTCCTGAGAAGGAACCCGGGTTTGGATGCAGTACTCGGCCAGCGTGGTGGGCACTTTGACGCCGTCGCGCTCCGCCTCTGCTGCTGTTGACATCACTTGCTTCCTGTGAGCAAACGTGGAGGAGGTGTATTATTTTTTTTTTTCTCCATGTTGCATAAAATACATTTCTTCAAAGTAACTACACACACTGGTAAGAGTGTGTTCATTTGTACCTGATAATCTCTGCATACTCCTTGTCCTTGCCTTTGCTGTCCCTCCATTTGCGAAACATAACTGAGGCATCCACATTGGCTGGGGAGAAGGTGTTTGGCTCGTTGAGCAGAGAGATCACACTAAGCAGGATGGTCCTGATTATCAGCACGTACGCACACATGCCACACACACACACACACAGAGTCGAAATGAGGACACTGTAATATCAGATGTCGTTGTCATATGAAAGAAAACCTCTACACGAGCTTTTTGAAACCTCAGAAGCTGTATCCCAGCTCGGAGAGAGGTGTTACCTCACCTCTTTCCCCTCGTGGCTCAATTACATTCTACACCCAATCTGCTCAAGTTTTCAAACACAGACTCGGCACTTTAATGCAACTCTGTGTTTCTTGCTGATATGCTAAATTTAGAAGAAATTCAGAAACCTACCCTACAGTGGTGTCTACCGCTACAGATAGAATACAGAACAAAGAAATGGTAGAAGATAATTATATCCAATTCTTAATTTCATTTATGAAAATTAAATAAGACCTAGATCCAATTTTTGTGCCACAAAAAATGTCTAATTTAGCCAAAAGGAAACTGAACCACAGCTAGCTGTTCCTAGCAGCAGCATTTTTAGACTCGATCTGCTAGTTTTTGGCAGAAATCAGAAACTGAGGGGTCTAGTGGGTTCATGCCTGTCTAACTCGTCCCCGCCGCTGAATTCTTCATGTTCAAACATGCAGTATTAAAACAACTGTAAACTGACATCACTTGAGGTAGTATGTCAGGCTTCACACAGCTCCCACCGGTGTTACAGTATGCTCTAAACAATTCTTTTCATGCTTGTACATGCAAGACACCCCCAAGACTTATCAACAGGCCTAAAGGTGTAAAATTAGTGAAGGTGAACTTGGACCAGAAGGTTTGCTGAGAAATTACCTGACATTCTGGGTGGGGTTCCACCTTTCAGAGGGCAGCTCCCCACTCTGAGGATCGTCAACAGGGGGGTGTAAGATCGAGATGCACACATCTCCATTCTGAAGACCAAAAGACATAAAGGAACATTTGTCAGGAAAACACAAACGCGGCAGCGTCTTTAAACAAATCCATTTTAAAAAGGAAATAGATGCCAAACTGCAAACACGAAAGCATTAAGATCCTTCAGGACAAACCTCATAGATGTTGGGGTGCCACATCTTGGTGAGGAAGCGAAAGGTTGGTGGGGAGTATGGGTAGTCAACTGGGAACTTGATGTGAGCCTGAAAGAACAAACAGAAGTCTGACTTCAGTTACTTGTAACTAAGCTTCAGCCATTTAAGATTACTGGGGTCTTAACTTCAAGGAGAAAGCATCTGGAATGTGAAAAAACCCCACTATCCAATTAAACTGCACATGTGTGTATTTTTATTTGTGCAATAATAAATTATAATTATCAATGTTCACCAAAAAGTAGGACAAAGGAATCAAAAAGCTACATTAAGTAGATGTTGACAGTAGATTTAAGTTGCTATGGGGACAATTCATACACACATATAAAGTAAATAAAAAAATATATTTAAAAAATTATGGCCCACTCTTTGCATCGTTGCCTAAGTTCATTTGCGACGGCATTGCAACACCTCGATCCTTTTCTTTTTCATCCATTGTGGTACAGATTTGTTGCTGTGCTTGGGATCACTGTCCCATTGTCAGGCAGAAGGCCTCACATTTAACTCTAGAACATGTTTGTATACAGAGAAGCTCACAGCCAACTCCATGTCTGCAAGGTGCCCAGCTGCTCAGGTTCTGTGGCTGTAAAGCCAGCTCAAATCACCACTACTCCACCACCGTTCTTTATAGTTGGTATCACATGTCTGCCTTTCTGCAGACATGGTGCTGTTCATTATGGCCACACGTGTCAACTTGGTCTCATCTATTAACTGACTTTTTTATTTTTATTTGAATTTTATTTTTTATTTTATTTGTATTCTTTCACTTATTGTTGCATGTGTGTTGTTACTGCCTGTGTTTGAGTAATTTCTGTAACTGTGAGACATCTGCTGCTGCCTATCTTGGCCAGGTCTCCCTTGAAAAAGAGCTTTTTAATCTCAATGGGATCTTCCTGGTTAAATAAAGGTTAATAAATAAAATATTCAGAGGACATTGACCTATGATGCAGCTTTCCAAACTTCCAATTTCTTTTTAGAAAGAAGAGGCTTTCGCCTGACGACCCTTCCAAAAAAAGACATACTTGTTCAGTATTATTCTAATTGTGCTGTCATGAACATTAACATTTAACATGTTAACCGAAGTCTGTAGAATCTGAGATGTAGTTCTTGGGTTTCATGTTTGAGCATTACACAGTCTGACCTGGGGTGAATTTGCTGGGCTGATCTGCAAACTGCAAAGAAATCTTGCTTTTATAGAGATGGCCACACTTTCCGATGATCAGTTAATAAAAAGCATTTCATCAGTAGCACCTGACTGCTATTAATTCCTATGAAAGCAGTACTATTGTACTCAGGTGCTACCGGACTCTTGTGAAAACATGTAAAATATTGATATTCTATGGAGCAATACATATGAAAGGTCTTGCTTATTTAAGCAGGTCAAACGTCAAAGTTATGTTGTTGTAACGCCACAGCCTAACTTTTAGAAGGGTGTTAAACTGGCATTTGGGGCATTATGAAAAAAATATACAAAGTTTAGCAGCTGAAACCCTTTAAGTTCCTGTTTTTATTTACATTTTAAAGAGCATCCTAACTTCTTTTTGGACACGGGGTTTCAGTCAGCCACAAAGTTGCTTCCTTTACCGTCATATTTTAAACCACATCACATCAGAGAAATAGTTACACATCCAGCCGTACCAACAATTAGACTGTGAATCACCCTATATTGTCATCGGTTCCTAATTAATTTCACTGTGACACAACATCAGGTGCTTCTGGCTCTTTCTTTCCAAAGTATTATCAGAGAAAAAGGATGGCAGGCTTGGGTGTGTGTAGCTCCGCCCTAACTCTCACTGAACTGCTTGCCCGTCTGATAGGACTATCATTACTCCACAGCTAGTTACTAAATTACTGCAACTGTGTGACATTAAACACGTAGACGTCATGACACACTGGCATGAGTTCCACTGCTTAGTATCAGTCGCTGAAGCAACATTTCTTTTTAAATGTGCAAACACAAGTTAACAGATTGGTGTCAAAGTAACAGTAAAGTCTAACATGTAGTTGCCTTCATGGGCATCTTTCTCTTTTTATCACTTTGAGCTCGTCTGGATTTCTGGGTTTTATTTATTTTTCTGTCTGCATCACATAGTCTATCCTAAAATTACTTTTGTATACCTTAAAGTGAGGGCAATCAACACAACACAGAGAATTCTGGGGAATGATTGAAAGCTGTTGCTTGACTTTAAATCCAAACACCTTTCACTTTACTCTCAGTATAATTACAGGGGACACTGAAGATATCCCAAAATATCTCATCCCTGTACAAAAGCATGATTGTGTATGGTGTAGGCTGCAGGAACCAGGCAGTAAAAACAAAGTTACACTGAAACACCTGAATTGTACTACAATTCACTTTCACCAGTTTTTCATTAAATGAAGGTCAGCTGCACCACCCACCAGTCGGGCATTTACAAGACTAAACAAGTAATTTATTAATGTCATTAGGCACTGGCTGCCAAAGTATTCAACAAACGAGTAGTATACATGTCCCTTAAAAAAAAAAGGGAAGTCCACATTTCCTGTTTGCTAGCTATCACATAGACTGGAAAACCAGCCCAGAGTTCACTCTTACTTGTGGCATCTAATCCTGACATTTGTTAGTGCTGATGTTCCTCAAATTTTTGTGGCTAAAGACATGCCAGTTAAAAGAGTATACTACAGCAATACCTGCTCTGTCTTATCCTTCCATTCCCACTAGGCTACAGCATCATCTGCGTAGCACCAAGCTGAAAGCAGGTGCTCTTTATGCTACATTTTCTAAATGTTTCACCGAATATGCAACATATTCAAAGAAAAAAATATAATGAATCTAATCATGTCCCTTCTCTCTCTGTACTCAGGTGCCATTTATATCAGTCTCGTAGCTAAAAATAGCAAGCACAACCATCTTACAGTGAGGTGGGTGAGGGCTGGGTGAGGGCTGGCCGAGGAGAAGGACAGGACAGAACGACTGAAAATGAATAAAATATAATATAAAGCCTAAAAATTCCTCGCCCATTAGAGGCAAACCACGTTTCAATTACAGCTTCAAGAAGTGAAAAAGATCTAGTTTGAAAGTTTGAGTTTGTACAGATTTTAGTAGGAGGCTAAACTACAAAGCTGTGTTAAGAATTGTAGCATGCCCTGACATATATTATATTACAAAGAAATTCTAGCCGATAATATATTTGGTCCCTAAACATATTTATTGTATGTGTTTGTTCGCTAATGAATAGCTTCATATGAACTCTTTAAGTAAGCATGACTTCACATAATATGTGTACTGGAAGTGATTGTCCCACCTTGAAGTAGCCTCCCTCATACAGGGTATTCGGGGGACCAAAGATGGCCACTTCCCAGTTGTAGAGGTCAGACTCCTCCACCAGAGTGATGCGGAAGCCTTCCACTGGCTGCTCCTGCAGAGACTTCAGCTCCATCATGAGGGCCTTCTGGGAACTAGGGGTTGACTGGTGGGCCATGTTCTTTTCCACACTTCTTGACAACAGTTAGCCGCACAGATCAGTGAGAGGAAGCAGGAATTGTGGAGTGGACAGAAATATTACGAGTTTAATGACACTGTCAGGACTCTACTCACTTTTCATGCATTTTTAATATCATGACCAGTTTGACTCAGAAAACAGCTGCAGTGTCTTAGCTTTGCTTTCATTAACAGGAGTCTTTCTAACAAAAACGATAGGAAAAGCAAAACGCTGTGAAATTAAACCCTACATGTAAAAAAACAACAACAAAAAAACCAGGCACACACAAAAACAGCTCATAAACATTCAGGATTTGTGGCCTGCAAAGCCTGATTATGTCAGTGGTTTGGCTCGCAGGCCCATTATAGTGGGGGGAAAAAGCAAAGTTAACAGAAAGTGTTTACCTCTGTCTCCTTGCACTGTGTTCGCTTCCTTATAGCTGAGCCCTGCAGGATAAACTCATTGGCTGTCCATGCTAACCTGGCTGTGCCTTGACAAAGAGACAGTGACAATAGCAGTGGCTTTTTTCCCCTGCTAAAGCCTATGGCTGCTCCTCGTGTTGTGTTTCCGAAATTCTTTGTGTGCCAGTGTTGACAGTTGACATGGAGCAAATATCAGTGTAAGTCACGGTCTCCTGCGGATCATTCTTGGCTTTAAAACAGGACTCTGGCTCTCCCTGCCATCTCTCCGTGCTGCTGGTTCGGTTCGGACAGGCGCCCAGCTGATCTCTGCTTGTTTATGTTTGTTTATCTGCTCACTGGCAGTCTCAACTTCTCCACACGTCAGCTAAACCCCTACCGAGCAACTTCGTTCAAATAGAGCAGATTTTCTGCTCTTTGTCGTCTCTCCGGCACAGTTACAGTGTAAAAGACTGAAAATTTCGAGCCCGCGGTCGCTAAAAGGACAGTAAGTGAGAGGTTTATACTCGCGAATTACAGTGGATTTAATCGATTTTTATTTTCCTCCCATCTATGCTTCCGGCTATCATTGCGCGTGTCTGCAGAACGTAAAGCGCGTATCTGAACGTGACGTGCGCGCACTCGATGTTATTTTACATGTTCGTTCGCGTGACATTTTTATGTTTTAGATTCCAAAAATACATATTTGTAAAACATATTTTAATAATATGTTATTATTTTTTATGTAAGTTGGTTACATTATTTGTCTAAGCTCCCTCGCTCTCTTTCTTAATACTAAATATCTGCAGCGTGAAGTCCTCCACATACATACATACGGGCATTAATATTAGATCTCAGACATTATTGACATTATTGTAATTTTCATTAAACCTACGTCTACTTCCTGTCCTTAACTATATCCCCATATATTATTACTTATAAGAATGTCATATAAAGTATTTGGTTAGTTGGGGTGTATATATTGACGAGATCACAATTAGTGTTTTTTTTTTTTCAATCAATTTCCTTCACTGGCAATTCTCAGAGCATCTACAACACAGATGTCACTTACTGTACATTGTGGGCCATATGACTCTTACTTTGATCTCAAGTGAGAAGGAGCAGTGAAATCCCCCTTTCAATCAGTGCAAACAGGTTTAACTGTACATTTAATATCTGGAATATATCAATATAAGAAAAGAAGTGCAGTTTGAACAGTATATCTCAATTTTGTACATGATAAAAAATAGTGCTGCTGTAGCAAACAAAACCAGTCAGCACGACACTTTGGACTTAAATTGTAAGACATAAATGTGTAAAATTACAGAATAAGTTCTGGTAGCTCATTGTTCAGACTGTGTTTTAATTCTTTTTTCTTTTTTATCATGGACCCACTGCAAATACTACTACTACTACTACTACTACTACTACTACTACTACTACTAATAATAATAATAATAATAATAATAATAATAATAATAATAACAAAAGTAAAATTATATTATTTAAAAAAAAAGGATATTTCTATATTAGATGATATTGGAAAAAACATCTAATATCTTTTAAAAGCTTATCTATTACTTGATTTTCATTGGCATAGTAGGAATGACCATGGTGGAGGTCTTCATCGGTAGGAAAAATAATAAAACGCTGGGTGGGTGCTATGATGTTACTGATAGTGAACTTTATTTTATTCATAAGGTTAGTTAGTAGAGTTACCAACCGTCCTGTAATAAACAGAATGTCCCGTATTGAGAGAAAATATTAGGCGTTTCTTATTGAGCTGAAAAGGAACGCAGTTTGTCCTGTACTTCAGCTAGAATGGAAAAAGACACAAAGCTGGAGTTATTCTGTCATTACGCTGCACAGCTGCCTCTTCTTCGCTCATTCTCTCCCCTCCCTCTCCTGTTGCTACTTCAATCATGAAACTGATCAATGATCAGCTGATCGGCTTTTCTGTCACAAGTCCCGTCTCTCTTGTTTGTTTATCTCCCACTTTGTGCCAATAAGAAGAAACCAGCGGATGTCGCGCTAAACAACAGCAGCACGTTTAAGCTTGATCAGCTGTTGTTAGAATTTATTTAATATTAATTTCTAGTGTCAGCTGATGCTTGGTGGTGCCACAGCTGTAAAGCTGCTGGTCCTGATATTGGTTTGGATATGTGGTGAGAGGGAAACATGAAGATGAAACCAGGAGATGTCCTTACTGAATCTTCATTGCTGAACAGGTGATGGAGAAACAGGTTTACCTTTTAGGTGACATGAATGAGTTGAAGGGAAGTTATGAACTGTTTCTGAGAGACAAATAACACCAGGATCCTTTTTTATGTAGCTGACAGCTGGTAACTGTGCAGGAGCGGGTCTAGCAAAGTTTTGCCAGGGGGCCAGGTAGGGCAGTAACAGGGAAAGGGGGCACAAAGAAATACTTTTCTTTCTTATTCTCATTTAAAATGTCTAGCTTTTAATAGAAAGAAAATGTACTTTATTGATCCCTGTGGAGAAATTCCTCTCTGCATTTAACCCATTCAGTGAAGCAGTGGGCAGCCATTGGGCGCCCAGGGAGCAGTGTGTAGGGATGGTACCTTGCTCAGGGGTACCTCAGGGTAGCTGTTCAGGGGAATCGAACCCCCGACCTTCCGATCATGGGGCCACCTCTACATACACAAGACAGTGTACATCACTGTCACGACAGCTTTTGTTTCATTCAAAGGCTTTATGGCTTTTCCTATAATACCTGGTGGGCCGGTCTCTAGCCGATTTTTTGTCCCAGTCCAGCCCTGACTTAAATTGATATTTAATCTTTCCATAGCCATACGTCAAATAAGCATTGCGATAATATAGCAACCACTCAACATTGTTATTCTATAACCTGGCTGTGACTGTTTATTAAAATACTCATTTTGTGTAGTTTAAATCAACAGATTTTGTGTTCGCGTGCCTGCCGTTGTGCCGTGCATCCGAGTGACGTCAGACAGGAACCAGTGGAGGGGAGGTTGACAAATCAAGATGGCGACCTACGCTGAAGCAGGAAAGAGGTTTCAGTATAAATAAAACCGAATCGGAGATTAGCTTAAATTGGAGTGGCAGCGATATAAAGCGTCGTTTGGATTTTGAAAGAACAAGACGGAGCAGATACTGGTGAGAGCGGCATGTTCTTTTCTATGAGCTCGTTTAATGTCAGGGGCGGTGGCAGCACAGGCAGCAGCCTGTCCTGTCCGGCCACATAACAAACAGGCCACTGGCGAAGCTAAGCTTATTAGCATGAATAGTGGTTTACATATTCGCCTAACGTCCGACGGTTATATGGTTCGAGTCGAGGTGGAGACATGCATCCCTTTTGGGATGCGTCAGAAAGGGCATCTAGTGTCTGCCAAATCAAAATATGCGGATCTTTCGTCGTGGCGACCCCGTGTAAATAAGGGAGCCGCCGAAAAAAGGTTTAATGACATTCCACCAAGATAGTTAGCCACTATCTAGTGGTGACTGTCAGCGAGTTAAATAATTTGGCTTTTAGAGTCCTAAAATGTCGAGTAAACTACTGCTATATCCGACGCTGGCTTGTTTAACTATCACCGTCACTGTGAAACTGTTAGTGCGCTGAGCTGGAAGTACCCTAAGAGTGTAGACTGGCTTAGCTTGAAGCTAAGGCTATCATAACTTTAGTGCCACTAGCTTACGAATATATCGTACTTGGGGGAATATTTTATGACACATACGTGTAAGATGGGACTATTGCAATAGTCTGGTTTAACTCATCGCTGTCTGAAAATGTGTTTTCGACTATTATCGCGGTGCTTTCGTTCTCGTTTTAGCTTCGCAGTTAAGTTACTCAAACTTATTTACCTTCATGAGTCAGCCACCGCTGTCTGCGATATTATAAATGACTATAATCGTGTGATTTATAATATCTAATATGTTTTAACTCTAATCGTGGTTTGAAGCAGAAACATTATACCAGAGCCAGAAGGAAATCGTTATAAGATCATTTGTGAAAGTAGATAGAGGACCAATTGACTCGGTGTTTTGTTATATAACGTTATCACCAACTACTACACCCTACCAATTATTGTGGCGCTACTAAGCTAACGTCTTCGTACTTAAGACATCTGATAAAATAGATGCACCCCAATCACGAGATGTCTTGTGATCATGATTGATTTGTCTCAGTTGTTTGGAAGTGACACGGAACTAAAACATGTAAACATCTGTAGACTTGGGTGTTCATTTTCATTTATTCAGGAAGTGCCAGGTAAATTATCCTAGTGTGTCAGTAAACCAGGTGATACAGTGTTTGTGTCCACTTTAGCCTGAGGAAATCTGAAATGCTCTTTCTTTTAAAAACACAGAGCACTTCAAAGTTAATTAAATCGGCTTCAAAATATTTTCTGCTGGAAGCTGGTCTGCACACCAGCTCACAGATCAAAGTTCTCTGTTTCGCAGATTTGAAAACGGTAACGTCTGTGTCCATAATGTCAGGCTTTGTTGCACAGCATTACCAAATAACAGGATTATATAACTTGAAGATACTGGGCAACATAATGCACAAAGGCAAATAAAGCTATTTCCAATCTAAAAGGAATTGCACTACAGTATGAAGGCATGTTATTTCTCTTGTGCTTTAATTAGACATGTCAAATTGGCATTTCTCAAAACAACATACTTTAGTGCAAATATCCCATATTAGACAAAATATTACATATGTTGGCAAACTGGTGGAAGAAAGGCTGTGGAAGTCTACTTTGTGCTGGTTTCATAGTGGCACAACATTTTAAAATATGGTAGCCTATAGCTTATAACCCTTTGCTCTCTTTTATCACTAAATTAAAAAAAAAATCACGGTACTCTCACTGACCACTAACCAGCATGCTTATTTCTGTTTTCAGACTCTAAATGGCTGCAAGGAAGTCTGGCTCAGATGCATACAACAATGGCAAGGACTTATTTTTAGTACTTTGTTGTCTTACTGTTAGCTCTGTTGGTGCCTTTATCTGCAGTGTGCTTTCTGTAAAGTATACTTACTTTCTCCTTGTTTTTTAATGTGCACAGGACCCATCAGCTATCTTGATGATGTTCCCTTCAAGATAAATGATAAATTCCGTTGTCCAGCCAAAGTGGGTCTGCCTGTTGGTTTCTCTTTGCCAGACTTCGGCTCTGCATTGGCGGACACAAAGGTGGGTTTTTTCCCACAGATGTTAGCTGTGGCATAAATGCAGCTCTGCACATCATTTTTGGTAGTTGAAGATGAGATGCGAGGAAATCATTTGTGTTACTGTTATTCTCAATTTAATACAGTAAATATTTTCTCTTTTACTTTGTGTCCTGTTCACCCCTTAACACCTATCATTCTTCTTTTCCACAGTATGACTTTTCTCTCGAGAAACGTAGTGTGCGCTGGGGGGCAGAACTGGCTGAGGCCAGAGCGGCAGAAGCCAGAGCAGAAGAGGCTGCAGCCAAGCAGGAGGCAGAGAGCAGGAAGCGTTTGGCCAAGGCCCAGGAGGTTGATGGTGGTGGAGGGAAGAAACTCCAGTCTGCTGCAGAGGACCAGGACCTTCCACCACCAGCGCTGAACCCTGTTCTTGCAGGGCTGAGCCATAATGCCATCCTCACTCCGCTGCCTGCTCGAAGCTTTGACCACCGGAACACCCAACCCAGCACTCCTCAGCTACACAGCCTCAATTTAGCTGATTTTGAGCGGGAAGAAGATCCCTTTGACAAGCTGGAACTCAAAACTTTAGACGATAAGGAGGAACTGAGAAACATCCTCCAGAGTCAGCCTCAACCTCAAGCTCAACCTCAGCCACAGCATCCTCCTTCTGTTTCCCCACCAGAGATTTCTCAGCTAGGGCCAACATCACGTGGAAACAGCCCATCCCCACCCAGCATCAACACCAGCCTCTCATCCAAACCAGGCTTTGCCCACAAACCCAACGGGTTGGTTGCCTTGCTAGACATGGACAGAGTTGGGCATCCTGGAAGAGCAGCATTTGACACAGACGATCGCCCTTGTAACATTCGCTCTCTGACTTTCCCCAAGCTCTCTGATTCTGGTGACCCAGAACCACTGAGATACACTCCTCTCCCCACCACCGTTCCTGCTCCCCGACAGAACCTGCCCAATGGCAGCCCACCAACCATGCCCAAGGCCCAGGTTATTGTTGCTCCTGAGCTAGCCAGCCACACCAAGAGTGGTACACCAAAGCCTGTGAGTATAATTCAGTGTATACATTGAACACTTCAGCTGCAACTTCCACTATAATAATGAAACTTGGTTAACCAGGCAAGAGCGTACACAAGTGTTGTGAGCACGCTGCAGAGCTCTACTCTGCAACAGTGAAACTATGCAAGTCTCCTATTTATTTTTATGCAAGGTGAAGTCTATTTTTTCGTTTTTAAAAAAATAAAATAATAATATGGCTCTATGGGAAATTCTTTTCGCTTTAGGTGTATTAAATAGTCTACCATGCACTTTAGATGTTAACTTATCATGTTACAAAATTTCAATGCTTCTGTGCCATATTAAAAAAAACCTGCAGAATTAAAAATTTAAAAAATGCCCAAACTTTGCTTTGTCTTTGGTCCCAAAACCATACACTGCGTGCGGGCTGACTGTGCAAGTAGAAAACATACATTCCCCTTCATGAAGACTCGACATGTTTGATACATAAAAATATTAAAAGCGCATATCAAGGGATGGTTAAAAACAGTTCTTTGAGCTGTATTGATATTCATGCTTTTGCCCCCACCGCCATTAGGCCATTCTAGGGTCAGGATCTGCTGGTCTACCGTGTGGTGGAGCCCTCCTCAGCATGACTCCCAGCGAGCGTCAGTGTGTGGAGACGCTTGTGGGCATGGGCTACTCTTATGAAGGCGTCCTGCGGGCCATGCAAAGACAAGGGCAGAATGTGGAGCAGGTGTGACTCCCTCCTACTCCAACGTGCACAAATTTGGATTCATAACCTATTTGCTGCCTGGTGCTTAGCACTTCGTTTTGTCTATATGTTTTTGTCAGTGTGCACATGTATTAAAATAAATGTTTTGCACTCCACTCACTCTTTTTGTGAAAAGTTAAGGCAATAGATCAGGTTGTGTAGAGCTAGTATGAAATACTTAAAACCAATGATACAATGTTTGTCCATGGTTAGATGATTATGAAAATTATGAGTAAATGTGGTATAACTGGTATAAGTGATCTACATTGACCTGGTGAAGTTTGAGTAATGAGGTAGAATTGTGACTCAGTAATGTGAGATGATAGGCTCACAGAGCAGGAATTACAGAGTAAGAACTTTAATATGATGTTATTTCGGTTCACTGTAAAAACTTACAAAACCTATTAGTACCACATTGCTATTAAACTTGTCTTTTATGTGCGTATTTGAATTAGTTTTTGTTTTACTTCACACATAATAAACATTTACTTATTGTCTGTCCAAGGTACTGGACTATCTATTTGTCCACGGTCGTCTGTGTGAACGTGGCTTTGATGAAAGTGCAGTGGAGGAATGTTTAGAGATGTACCAGTGCTCAGAAGAAAAGGTTTGTACGACCAAATATACATCTCAAAAAGATGAGGAAAAACTGTCAGTGGACCTGAGAGGCTAAAAAGGTTTAAGAATACAATAAGAACAACAACAATGTAATTTCAACATATTTTTCACTCTTCCTAGGCATTGCAGTTTCTTGAGCTGATGTCAAGATTTGGTGAAATGGGATTTGAGCGGGATACCATCAAAGAGGTGCTGCTAGTCCACAACAACGATCAGGACAAGGCTTTGGAGGACCTGATGGCTCGTGCCACGGCTAGCTGAACCTAGCCAGTTGGCTAACCAAAGCTCTACCCAGGGCATGCCTCCCACTACCACCCAACAGCCCCTTTCCTTCCACCCGCCCTATCATACCATGCCCTGTCCTTGCCTTGGCTGTGGAAGGGACTGCTGGGAGACTGTTGTATTTCTCTGTGCTAAACCGCATTGTGTGTCAGCACTTCTTAATGACTGTGCCTAGAGTGGAGGAGGTTAAACTGTAACCATGCTTCTTGAGGGTGTTCCAGGATTTGGTACTGCTAGGATATTCGTGAATAGGAGGAATAACTGAGCTGTGGCAGTTGATGCCATTCTGATTTGCTTCCACTTGGAAGTGTTTATCTTACTGCAGGCAAAAAACAAAACTAAACGCAAAGCCGAATAAGGAGGAGCTGGTTACAAACTCTGGGTGCATCCACGAATGACCAGTTTGAACTTTAGAATCTCTAAAAAAAAAAACCTGCCATCTTCCACTGCTCACAGCAGACCTAGTAGACAGTGGAGGGGATAGGTGGGCTTGTGGACGCTTTCTTCAAACAGAACAGTTTTACATTAACAAATAAAAACAAAAGAGGGAAAAAGCACAGACAGAGAACTGACTCGCAAGGAGTGACCTCTGTGCTGGTGTGCCCGCACCTGTTTCTGTTCTACTTTATGCTTTCACTCATTCTTGTTGGTTTTTACAGTTCATTTTGGGCACTTTTCATGTTGGTTTCAAATTCAGTTTCTTTGCTTTCTGTTTTAGGAATTGCATTAATAGATCATTTGTCATCATAAGTATGAACACAAGAGTACTACTGCCCCATTGTGCTCTTTGACCTGCACTGGAAAGCCTGCTTGAAGGAGTAGGAGAGGTGTAAGAAATTGAGAAATATCCCATGATGTATTGGCACTGATGTGTCACATACCGCACGGGCACACACCTTTCATAATTATCAACTTATTTAAAATAGAACACTGACACTTTGATTTAAAAATAAAGAGGTTGATATAATAATGTAAGATATGTTAACTTGCAAAAGTGATGGTTTTAACTTTCACTGGAAAACAGTGGGGGGGGGGGGGGTTTAAAGAAAGACAGAGAAATGTGAGGGTTGCTTTTGCAGCCACGTCACAGTGCAATAGAGTCATTTCATATTGTTTGACTTTTGACTTGGCACTTTGAGCCTCAAGTGATTTTGGGAGAGGAGAAATGGTCTGCTGGCCTTGCTGGAAATTTTACCGGAAAAGCTTTGATTTTAGAGATTTCTGTCATTCACACACTGTTTTTTTTGTTTGTTTGTTTGCTTTTTGGATTTCATACCACAAACGCAAACAATACTTTTTCTTGGTTCACTGTTTTTCCCTACGAGTAAGATATGTGTTCATTCAGATTTTAGTTTGGTCGACATCTCCATAGTCTTAAACGGAGCATTTAAATGAAAAAGTCGAAAACATTTTCCATGATGTCAATTGGGTTGAAATTGTTTAAAAGAATTCCTCTTTTATCTTTTATACACGTGGTAATGGACCTGCTGAGTTCGGTATTAAAAAAGTGTGTCTGGTTTGATGGGGATTGTGAAAGGCATGGTAACAATTAAGGGCTTAATGTAAGCAAAGGGTGACTCAGAGAACTGAAACTTTACTCGGACTAGCTCAAATGAGAGGAGACCACTTCTAACCATCAGTCTGTTTGGTTTGTTTTTTTGGTTTATTTTGCCAATAGGGAAATTATTTTACTAAGATATTAGTGATAAATGTCTGAAAAATACACGGTACCATTCAAACAAAGATGAACACGTTTGCAGTAAATTCCCAAAGTGTTGGGGTGGTTAAAACTTTGCATTATTGGTTTCAGCAAGGCGTTGCGTCATCATCCAGCCTTTTGAAACTGAAATGTCAACAAGTAAGTTTCAGTTTTTTATTTTTAACTTTTAATTGCCTTCCTTTCTATTTACCAAGCTAAAGAAGACATACAAACACACAAGTGGTATTATAGTGTCCGTACTTGACTTTCGCGTAGCTTTGTTAATTATAGGTAAAGCTGGTGTCCACTTGCCTCTTCTCTGACAGCCCCACACCCTGGAGAGATTATAGAAAAAAATCTAATCTGAACTTCCAATTGACCTTTGCTTTCATTCTAACATCGGAGTTGTGCAAGGATGAAGCGCAACTGGTTTCTCATTTAGGCGATCATATTTAAGCATTTATATATTTAAATCTCCATCGATGATCAGTCTCCATCTAATGAACATTGAAATATTTTAATATTATAATAAATGGTGGGTAAGTGTCTTTCCCAAAGTCCTACAATGTGATTCAGAAAATGTTCAGTTTCCTCATTATCATTTGGAAATGATTAAATGTGCACATCCTTTGAGTGGTGAGATGGCTTTTTTTCTTTCTTTTTTTTTCTTTTTCTCAGGTTAGGAAACATGTCTATATTTATTTTCTCTCTGTTTAGAGGAAGAGACAGAGTAAATACAGAGAATTGGTATTGTCACTAGCAACTGGAAACATCCAACTCTGACGCCTAGTCAGCAGAGTATACAACAGCAGAGAGGCCAAACGTATCCTGCCTGCATTTATCAAGGTATAAAAACGGACAAGACTAGAGTTCAATGAGTTAAAGTGCTTATCAGCTTTGTGATTCCATACTTGGGTGCTCATGCCAACAATAAGTCAACTTCGGAAAAATCCAGTAAGCCGCCTGTAATGGTGAATTGTCTGCTTCTATACAGTGCCTTTTAACATTGTACAGCTCCTTTTGGGGCTCTACAAAGGGCTTTACATTCACACACTCACACACATATAGGGTGTTTGTCCACCAACAGGAGCAACTCGGGGGTTGATTTCTTTCCCAGGGATGCATTGGCATTTGAAGGGTAGATGGCCAACTCCAACTGGAGAACAAGCCACCCTACACCACTGTCTCTGTCATAAGAATGTGTAAAATGTTTAGAAATACCATCTGTGAGCAAATAGAATATGTTTCAACAAACTATTAATAGCTATTTCAACCAAATTAAACAGTTATAGATATCAGCTCTATATTATTGAACATATATTGAATATAAATTTAAATCAATGTTAAAATACCCATATTAAAAACAACAACGAAAATACAGTAGTAATCTAGTGTGTCAAACGACAGCTCTGACGTCACACGATCGGGTCAATGGTACCACGCAGTTTAACGTGAACGAGCACGTTTGACGTTCTCGTACGACCTTGTTTTTGTTGATGTTTAATTTCAGTGCGGCTGCGCGCTGCCTTCGCCGTTGCCGCTGACGCGACCTGACAAGGAAAAAGAGCAAGCTACTAGCTCGGCAGTGAATAGTTTACACGGACTGAGTGTAGAGATTTTTGAGAGGCGAGTAAGTACGCTATCTGAGGACGTTCGGGGATAATTTTAGTTTGCGATTTAACGAACCTCACCCGTATGTGATCGCCTTTCCTCTTCGCTGGACGCTGCCTTTGAGGGCCAAGGAACAAAATAGACATCGCCATTATATGATCCAGTGTCCAGCGTCACTTTTACCCTCCATGTGGGTGAGGGAACTGTGTGTGTCAGATTATGGCGAAGAAAACAGTTAGCAGGAAAAGGAAGGCAGGAGAGCCCAAGGACCAACAACAGGTAGGCGGAAACCGGTGCGGGTCCATATTAGCTAGCTAAACTGTTATGTTGGGATGCTAATTAGCAGTGAGTTAGCCAGATTTAGCTGATATAAGATGTTATGACAGATTTTTACTTGCATTATAACATTTAACAGCTTCGCTATATGGGAAAAGCATGCAACAAACAGTAACAATTCTGTATTGTTTAAAATAACATAATATATTTCGATTTGAAAGTACCCGCTTATATTAACATATCGTTAGCCAACGGCAGTCCGTTGTCAATCTGACAGCTAATGTTAGCCACGTTATTTGTGCTATTATTCTCTTTATCAGATTTGGCTGGATACTGCTGGCAGTCCTTTTCTCTAATATTGCCGTCTCTCGTCACCTTCCGATCAAAAATAAAAGCAGATTTGATCTTATAAATAGCTCAGTAGTGTTATCAGGCATAGATAGCTATACAGCTAACGCTAGCTGAAACGTTAACTGTTAAGCTGACTAGCCATTTCCCGTATGTACGGACTAACCGTAGATTGGTTGCGTCCACGCCCCGAATTGGACGTTTGTCGACAAATGAAATACCGTATCGAGTAGGCATGCCAAAATAGCCAGTACTGAGTCCAGCACATCAGAAAAAAACGTGTTTGACCTGAACCAGAACGTGTGAGACTGGTCACAGTAATCACGACCTGCTTCTAGTGCACCTCTCAGGCCCATGGAGCCACCGTCATCGGTAGATTTGAGTCAGATTGTCAGAATAGTTTTCCAGCATTGAACAAAACCGGCAAAATGTTCAAACAGTACAAGAAAGAACGACAAAAACAACATGGCACAATGGCTTCCTTTGACATACAAAGTCATAAATACTGAGTGTTTTTCTTCCATTGTTCAAGACCTGTGATCCGGCTTATAATTGGTTTGCTTAGTGTGAGAGAATTATTAATCAACATTTGTAATTGTATTGGATGGAAAATGAGATGATTTATTTTTTTTTAAGTAGTCTGATTTGCCACTAGTGTGTACTTAATAGCAGTGAGAATGATGTCCTGGGGACCCTGTGCCTCTATATGTTTACATATTAGCCCATATTCAGGATCTGAAATGCCCCAAAGCAATCGCACACAGTATGAGTCTGATTCTGTTTCTGTTTATTTAACATTTTAAGCGCTGAAGTTGTAAACTGTAAAATGTGGATAGTGCTTTAATCATATGGCCAGAGTTTAGTATTCATTGGCCAAGAAAGCCACTAATTGTTGCAAAAGTTAAATGAATGTATTAATGGACAAACATCACACAAACATGACATGATCAAAACCCTTTTAGAAAAGTGTTTATCATCAGTGATATTACAGTTTGTCATTAGACCCCACAAAAACCCTTTGACTTTGCAACCGTTTTAGACAGCCAGCTCAACTACTCGATGTTCAAATGTAAATGCTCTGATAATTCTCTCAAGTCTCTGTGTACAAGCTGTGTCCACAGTCATGTGGGAGATAGATGGGTATGGCTCAGCATGAATAAGCTGAGACATTGAAATAGGCACGAAGAAGTCTGAAATTCACATACATTCAAATCTCATTTGTTTTGTGTTGGTAATAGTAATCCCTTTGTTTTTATGATTCAATCTCCAAAATTGCACATTCAACATAATAACTAAGACATTTTGTTTTTAATTTTATTTCCCTCTCTTTTCACAGCTGGGTTGGTGTCAGGCGCCACACAAGCGAAGCCGTGTTTCTTGTTCTTCACGTCATGCCCAGCAGTGGTGGTGCAGTCGACGCTCTGTGGTATGTGCTCTGCGGGGGCGGGAGTTCAGACCTCAACAACAGCATGAGTTGAGGCTCCAGAGGAGCCTGCGTGGCTTTGCAGCCGGCAGGCTCCCCGGCATTCTTAAGGAGAGGGAGTTTTCTCTCGGGCGGCTCAACAAAGTGTTTGCCTCACAGTGGCTCAATCATCGGCAGGTGGTGTGTGGGACAAAATGCAACACGGTAAGATGCCCTTTTTATTTGTGATCTATATTAGCTAGTTAGGCTTTTCCATATGTTATAATAATGTTTGCCAGAAATCCCACTTAATCAGTAGGTTTACATGACCTCATTTAATTTCATTATAAAGAGATAAAGATCGATCTTAAATCGGCTCTAAATCAAGTAAACATTCTTGAGTGAGCTTAGTCAGAATTTTTTCAATTGTCCTCACACATTTTTGGCCAACTAGCTGTATTTTCTTCATGTACTTTCAGCTTTTTGTAGTTGATGTACTGACAGGACAGATCACACGCATTCCCATGCTGAAAGACAGGGAGTGTCGTGATGGAGGCTCTGGGGAGGTGGGTCCAGTGGTGCCTGGTCGCAATTATCACTTAACAGAAATCTCCCATACCCGGTTGGACCAGCAAGGCTGTGGGATCCACGCTATTGAACTCAACCCCTCGAGGACACTGCTTGCCACAGGAGGAGACAATCCTAACAGCCTGGCCATCTATCAACTCCCTACACTAGACCCTGTTTGTGTTGGCGATGTAAGTAGTTTGAACTGTTTGGTTGTTTCCTGACATTTGGTTATTGATAATAGTGATTAATCCACTTTTCCTGCTTTAGAAATGATATCAAACTTTCCATATACCAGACAACATTCATTAAACAGTTCTAGCGATTTTAGGCATTCAAAATTGCTGAGATGCTTTAATTCCACTTATTCAGTAGTATAATGAGTAGTCATTGTAATGACAGTAATGCTGTTTTCCTTTTCCATGTCTGCTCCACTCTGCATGGTACCCTCTCCACACAAATGGAGTGAAGTCACTGTAAAATAAAAGGTTAATTGGAAACACATAATTGCATTAAGCTTCCCTTTTAAATCCAACGTTTTGTAATACCACTCTGCTCATTTGTACTCGTTTCCAAGATTGCAGAGGTGCGATCACGTAGTGTCTTTTGAGATGTCAATAAATCAAGTAGGTCTGGGATTGTGTTGACAGATGGTTTTCTGTGTTGATTGGCAGGCATGTCATAGCAGTCATTAAGCTACAGATGTAGATTCTAAAGAAATGGTGAGGAAAATGGTTAGAACTTTAATGGACATTTTTGTTTTTGGCCATTAAAACTATATAGAGTTAAGTGTTACAATGTCTGAATGAATGAATATAGTCTAATGAAGTGACAAGTCTGTCTGATCATCATATCTTTTTAAAACATGAAGCCAACATAACATGTTACAACTTATGTAAGACCAAAACAATTTACTGATTAAATACTTCATATACAGGCAGTTGTATGTAGAGGAATGTATAGTGAGCTATTTAACAAAATGAAAAATATATCTTGTCACTACACTGATCATTGTCTCTTCGTTGTTATTTGCAGCACAATTATCATGTCTGCTGCACAATTGCTGTTGTCAGTTTGTCATGTTTCCTTTGGCACAGTGACTGATGGTATGCAGTGCCAGGATACTGACAACTAGTAATGTGCTACTTTTTGGGTCCCGTTTTTGCTTTCAGAACTGCTTTATTTCTTTGAGGCACGAGTTCAACTATGTGCTAGAAATATTCCTTACAGATCCTTGCTGTGCATATTGACATGATGTGAATCTGCTGATCCACCACATCCCGAAGGTGCTCTATTGGATTGAGATCTGATGACTGTGGCTCCACAGTCACCAGATCTCAATCCGTTTTAGTACAGTGAACTCATTGTTATGTTTAAGAAACCAGTGTGAGATGATTTGAGCTTTGGGGCATGGCACATTATTCTGCTGGAAGCAGCCATCAGCTGATGGGCACACTGTGGTCATAAAAGGTCAGCAACAATACTCTTATAGGATGTTGCATTTAAACAATGCTTAATTGGTACTAAGGGGCCCAAAGAGTGGCAAAAAAATATTCAACACCACAATAATACGATCACCAGCACCCGAAAGCATTCATACAAGGCTGGATGGTTCATGCTTGTTCTTTACTAGAAAATTCTCATTTTTTGAGACAAGGCAATGTTTTATTTGTTTGTTTCTTCTTCTTCAATTTTCTTTTGTCTAATCAGGTTGAAGCAGTGTGGCGATTTTTCTTTTGTTATTGTTTTTAGATCATTCTCAGTCAACCCCAGAGCTGGTTTTGTGGGAAAATCCCAGTAGATCAACAGTTTCTGAACTACTTGGGCGATCGTGGCTCAAGAGTTGGGAGTTCGCCTTGTAATCGGAAGGTTGCCGGTTCGAGCCCCGGCTTGGACAGTCTCGGTCGTGTCCTTGGGCAAGACACTTCACCTGTTGCCTACTGGTGGTGGTCAGAGGGCCTGGTGGCGCCAGTGTCCGGCAGCCTCGCCTCTGTCAGTGCGCCCCAGGGTGGCTGTGGCTACAATGTAGCTTACCATCACCAGTGTGTGAATGGGTGGATGACTGGATATGTAAAGCGCTTTGGGGTCCTTAGGAACTAGTAAAGCGCTATATAAATACAGGCCATTTACTTTTTTTTTTCTTTTTTTTTTTTTACTCAGCCTAGGCAGCCAACAACCATGCCGTGTTCAAAGTCACTGAAATCGCCTTTCATTTCATACTCTGTTTGATCGTTAGCAGATCGTCTTGACCATGTCTGCATGACTTGATTAGAGGTTGATTAGATATTTGTCTTAACAAGCAGTTAAACAGGTGTAGTGGTGGCCAAGTGAGCGTAGTATACTCACATTACTTTTAGAAGGCACTGTAAAAATGTTGAACTCACTAAATTGTTCACTATACACTGATTAGTAAGTAATTTTAAGTGTGTATTTGAATGCTAACAGCCTGTGCCTGAATATTGTGACATGCTAACTGTGAGCTTTTCACTTCTGACCTTGCAGGTTCCCTAAGGTTCTCTTTCCTTCAGGCACAGAAGAATGAAATGCTGAAATAATGTTTTGCTAATACTGTAGCAGTGTTTATTTGGAAATCCAGCCTCAAACGTACAAGCTTGTATATCTTTGACATTGTAGCTGTTTGTTTTTGTTTTGTTTTTTCAGGATGGTCACAATGACTGGATATTCTCAATAGCATGGATCAGTGACAACATGGCAGTTTCTGGTGAGTTAGCACGATTCACATTGGAGGGAACATGGGTATTAATCAGTTTACTCTGTAGGGGCATACTAGGCTTGTGCGTGTGTGTGTGTGTGTGTGTGTGTGTGTGTGTGTGTGTGTAGGTCAGTAGTATAGGCAATAATAGACCCTGTGCATGAGAAAATGCTAACTTCCTGTTTTAAGACCGGATGTAGGGTTGTACATTTCCAGTAGCTTTATTTTGCAGTCAATTGCTACTGCGAAGGTGGACTCAAAAGTCATGTCTAAAATACAAAAATGGAAAGATTACATTAAGTTACAAAGAGCAGTGGGTGGGAACGCTCACCATTGCTATGTCATTAAAAAATCAAATGATCAATTTTGATGTTTGAAGAGCGTAGATCGATTGTTTGTTTACATCACTCAACACAAGCAGAACTGCATTACTGCATGCAGAAGACACATCGTCCACACTCAGAAGCACAGTATAGTGACAGTTCTTATGATTTAAACAGGAAATGTCCAGCATTCAAAGTACAGGCGAACAATAGTCAAAGCCAGATGTTTCCCCGTTATGTCGATATCAGTACACACCTACACAGCATGTCAACAAACCGTGAAAAAAAGCCAGAGGATATAAAAAATACATAAATGATTGCAGGTAAGGGTCTCTATATGTTAGTATTTACCAAGGGTATGTTGTGACTTATCTTCACAATTACAGTGGTCCCTCGCTATAACGCGGTTCACCTTTTGCAGCCTCGCTGTTTCGCAGATTCTTTTAGTGCAATTTTGCACTGTATTTTATTTTTTTATTTTTTTTACCATACCGCGCACTGGATTATAAAGTGCATTAAGCTTAAATTAAGCAATGACGCTTAAAGTTAAATTCATTTGTTCTAAAATCTGTCATTATTATTTATAGAAAAACAAATAAACTGTTTGTTTATTTCTCAAAAAAATGTTTGGGACTGAAAACAGGTTTTGATCTTTGGTTTCATTCTATAATGGACTTTTTTTTTTTTTTTTTACGAAGGTTTGAACTTTGAGAGTTTAAACAAGAGAGAAAAGTGTGAAACTGTTCATGCCTGTCTGAGAAAAGTGTATAAAGTGTGTGTAGTGATGGGTTTTACAGCCTTAAAACATCTAAAATAATTGTAAAAAATAAAGCTGGCTATTTCACCTATCGCTGGTTATTTTTGGAATGTAACACCCGCGATAAACGAGGGAACTCTATATACAAGTACTGAGAAATTTCAATCCCTTCTCTCTTTTGCTCTGAGGCGCAAGGGTAAAATATCGATAAGTCGATGAGCATCATCTACAGATATATTCGGTAAATGCCCAAGACATCTTGAGAAATGTAAATCGCCGCTTGATTCATCCATTTGGTTGACTTTTCTTGGAAAATCTGACCGTAAACAAGACGCGAATATCACACCGGAAACGAAGCGCCCTACAGGAGTTTCCCCACCGGAAGTAGCATATGGTAAGGTGCACATAGTCTATAGGCATGAGCTCTGTTTGTCTTAATCTGTAGGGTCCAGAGATGGCTCCATGGGACTGTGGGAGGTTACAGAAGAAGTAATGAGCCAGGCTGAGAGGAGTCAAAATGAGGAGACAGTGCCCTCCTATGCCCACATCTCCCACCGTGCCCTCAAGGACATCCCCAAGGAGTACACCAACCCATACAACTGTAAAGTCCGTGCTCTGGCCTTCAATAACAACCATAAAGTAAGACTCACCTACACGACTGTTGTGTGCAACAAAGTCTCCTTTTGCTGAATTTGCTCTTTAGGACGACAAAAGATTGTCCAGCCCATGCACCAAACTTTTATATATTGTTTATAATGGCTATAATTTTAGCTAACCTAACAATTATTTTTCCTTAAAAGTTAAAAATATTTTTAATGAAACGCCTTTGCTCTAAATTTTTACATGTAGTATAGATTTATCTTGTTCTCTCAGCCTCACATCACCAAACAATTTCTTTTCTTTGTGGACTTTAAGGTTATTTAGGTTAATAAATAAACTTGAATCTGAGGTTTGTCAAATTGCATCTCAAAACAGTATCTAATGGCATCTAAAACGGTGAACAAATTTACCCATCGCTAAGTCAGGGTAGTCATTTATGAAACGAAGACCGACAGCTCTTAGAATTCTGAAGCCTTAGGTCTAGAAAAACTGACACACAGGAGTGTGTCAGTTTTTCTAGACCTAAGCCAATTATGACCTGCCTTTTCCTTTTGCATTTCCTCTTTTTCTTTTTTTTTTCTTTTTTTTTCCAGGAACTGGGTGCTGTTTCCTTGGATGGCTATTTCCACCTCTGGAAAGCTGAGCATAACTTGTCCAAGGTACAGTACATAGATTGACAAATTATAGTTTTATGTATTGGTAATTCTTTTTCCAATAAAGTGCTAGTTATTTTTAATATGCGATCAAAATGATAAATAGTTCTCTCATAATGCTAGGATTTTGTAATTCAGTTTCTTCAGTGTTAACAGTCTGTGTTGGTTTCTCTAGATACTGTCCACCAAGCTGCCTCATTGCAAAGAAAATGTGTGCCTGGCATATGGACAGGACTGGTCAGTGTATGCTGTAGGCTCTCAAGCCCATGTTTCTTTTCTGGATCCACGGCAACCTACACACAGCATCAAGTCAGTTAGTTCAAGAGAGAGAGGAAGTGGTAAGTCACCTGTTGGCTTTTGAAGTGAGCCAGTAATACAATCAAAGATTAGTTGAGCTATCTAAAACGCTGACTGAAGTTATTTATATGTTGCATGTTGTAGAACTAAGTGTGCTTTCAGTCAGGTTAGAAAATGTCATTCTGGCACTGAGAGTGGTAAAGTTGTGATTTAACATATTTTCCATATTGGTGGCAATAAATTTACAGTGGCGTGAGCTTGATTTAGCATTTTATCAGCCTGTTTACTCAAAGTACTTGACAAACTATTTTTCACACATACATATTTCTACAACACTTCATTCTGTGCACTTATGCTACAGTAACACTTGGGGGGAAAAGAGGTTGGAGACCATGTGGAACAAACTCATCTGCAACGGCATAAAGTCTGTTGCTGTCTTGAAAGTGACTGTGGTGCATCAAGATGGAAATAAAATGGAACTAAGTGGAAGTGTGTGATGATCAGGTTGTGTTTCAATAGGCAGAAATCGTCCATCAGCATCTGTTGCTGTCTGCATACACAGAAATTCACTCTACAGTGGTTTGCAAAAGTATTCGGCCCCCTTGAACTTTCCCACATTTTGTCACATTACAGCCACAAACATGAATCAATTTTATTGGAAGTCCACGTGAAAGACCAACACAAAGTGGTGTACACGTGAGAAGTGGAACGAAAATCAGACATGATTCCGAACATTTTTTACAAATAAATAACTGCAAAGTGGGGTGTGCGTAATTATTCAGCCCCCTTTGGTCTAAGTGCAGTCAGTTGCCCATAGACATTGCCTGATGAGTGCTAATGACTAAACAGAGTGCACCTGTGTGTAATCTAATGTCAGTACAAATACAGCTGCTCTGTGACGGCCTCAGAGGTTGTCTAAGAGAATATTGGGAGCAACGACAGCATGAAGTCCAAAGAACACACCAGACAGGTCAGGGATAAAGTTATTGAGAAATTTAAAGCAGGCTTAGGCTACAAAAAGATTTCCCAAGCCTTGAACATCCCACGGAGCACTGTTCAAGCGATCATTCAGAAATGGAAGGAGTATGGCACAACTGTAAACCTACCAAGAAAAGGCCGCCCACCTAAACTCACAGGCCGAACAAGGAGAGCGCTGATCAGAAATGCAGCCAAGAGGCCCATGGTGACTCTGGACGAGCTGCAGAGATCTACAGCTCAGGTGGAGGAATCTGTCCATAGGACAACTATTAGTTGTGCACTGCACAAAGTTGGCCTTTATGGAAGAGTGGCAAGAAGAAAGCCATTGTTAACAGGAAACCATAAGAAGTCCCGTTTGCAGTTTGCCACAAGCCATGTGGGGGACACAGCAAACATGTGGAAGAAGGTGCTCTGGTCAGATGAAACCAAAATGGAACTTTTTGGCCAAAATGCAAAACGCTATGTGTGGCGGAAAACTAACACTGCACATCAGTCTGAACACACCATCCCCACTGTCATATATGGTGGTGGCAGCATCATGCTCTGGGGGCGCTTCTCTTCAGCAGGGACAGGGAAGCTGGTCAGAGTTGATGGGAAGATGGATGGAGCCAAATACAGGGCAGTCTTGGAAGATTGAGACTGGGGCGGAGGTTCACCTTCCAGCAGGACAACGACCCTAAACATAAAGCCAGGGCAACAAGGGAGTAGTTTAAAACAAAACACATCCATGTGTTAGAACGGCCCAGTCAAAGTCCAGATCTAAATCCAATCGAGAATCTGTGGCAAGATCTGAAAACTGCTGTTCACAAACGCTGTCCATCTAATCTGACTGAGCTGGAGCTGTTTTGCACAGAAGAATGGGCAAAGATTTCAGTCTGTAGATGTGCAAAGCTGGTAGAGACATACCCTAAAAGACTGGCAGCTGTAATTGCAGCAAAAGGTGGTTCTACAAAGTATTGACTCAGGGGGCTGAATAATTACGCACACCCCACTTTGCAGTTATTTATTTGTAAAAAATGTTTGGAATCATGTATGATTTTCGTTCCACTTCTCACGTGTGCACCACTTTGTATTGGTCTTTCACGTGGACTTCCAATAAAATTGATTCATGTTTGTGGCTGTAATGTGACAAAATGTGGGAAAGTTCAAGGGGGCCGAATACTTTTGCAAGCTACTGTATCTGCTTGCACTCAGAGGGCAGCCAGAACTTCAGATTTGAAACCGAAATTGATAATTTCCTCCACAAGTAATGACATTTACTGTAATAATGCGCTTTAATCACAACATGACAGTGCTCAGCAGCCTTGCCTTTATATATAAAGGTATCCCGAATACCACCAGTTAGAAACCAGTTGAGGTGAATCCCCTTTTACAAAGAGACGTGTCACAGATGAGTTGCGTTCAGTGATGCAGACTGACTCAGATTGATTGTAGTATGCTGGCAACCTGTCTGGGTTTATAAAATAGACGCAAGGTATTTGCAAACCTTGCAATTGAAAGAGGTGGCCAAAAGGGCAGAGGATGTTCCACACTCAGACTTGTTGGTCAATGCAACTAACACTAGTCTTTGACAGCGAGGGGGGAAAAAAACTTTTTACTTTGCATTTTTACTTGCAGCCAATGTAGTTAACCTACCATGCACATCTTTGGACTGTGTGTGTGAGATTGACCTGGTACCACTACCACTGGGGTGTGTTACTGGTTTCTCCTTTAAGTTAGTTTTCAACTGATGGCACAATATAAGTCACCTTCATACTTGCTTAGTATGAAGTTTAAATGATGATTGCCTTCCAATGTGTCAAACATATCCATAACAATTGTATTTTTCACCGTGATATAAAAGGTGTAACATACTCTGTCTGGTTAGAAATGAAAGCAGAGTTCCAGAGGATTCCGACAGTTGGAAAGCTCAAGCGGTGGGAGGGTAGATGTTGACTGTGTAGCTTTACATTGGCATGTCTTTCTGTCTGTGCAGGCATCCGTTCAGTGAGTTTCTATGAGCACATCGTGACTGTGGGTACTGGCCAAGGTTCTCTTCTTTTCTATGACATCCGGGCTCAGAGATTCCTGGAGAACCCTTTTAATCCAAACGGAGGGTATCGGAAGTGCCCTGGAGATGGCATCCTCAAGCTCACTACGGGAAAAGGCTGGCTGGTATGCAGTTTTGTTTTTTTGTTTTTTCCAAATCAAGCAGTGAACTGTGGTCAGTCAAACTGTAGTTGGTGTACATGTGCAATGTCTTTGCCCACTTACCCTCTAATATTCCTTTCAGAATCACGATGAGACGTGGAGGAGTTACTTCTCAGACATTCATTCCTTCCCCAATGCAGTGTACACCCACTGCTATGACGACTCTGGCACCAAGCTGTTTGTAGCAGGTGGACCGCTCTGTTCTGGCCTGCACGGCAACTACGCAGGATTGTGGAGCTAGCCTCTTCTTCTCCCCCATCACTTTGTCACTACATCTTCGTCCAGACCTTTACTCATCCAGTCCCTCCATCCCTCTTCAACTTCCAACCTTCTCTGTTTTCGGTGTACCTTTTGTCACCCTGTTTTGCTCACACTTGGACTCAGGAGCATGATATTTTCTTCATTTTATCACGGCTTTCAGTATTATTGTTGTGTATATTTGTCCACCATTCCACCGTTCTTTCTCCTTAAACAATTCCTTTGCACTTCAGCTACTTTTTTTTTTTGTTTCTTATTTGTTATTCTTTTGGGTTTTTTTTAATATAAATATATATATATATAAAAATGTACAGACTATTACTAATTTTCAATTGCTGCAAGGTCTGCCACTGAGGACGTCAGAAGAGTTCTGGAAAACATTAAGAATAAAGTTCTCATTGTCTAAAGGATTTACATTCAACCTGCAGGGATTAGGCTGTGGTTTTTTGCTGGTTTGCTTTTGTACATACAGATGGCATTTTACCACTTTCTCTGTGAAAAATGACCATGTCTTTAAACAGACAGCAATAAGGTTGAGAGAGGGTGAAGGGTTGGAGAGACTATTAATATAAATGGACTGAACCTAGAGAACTGTTTGATGTTGGAAAAGCCCACAACAATCACAAAGAACTTCTCCAGTCAGAAGTATAAAAGAAGGATCCAATCAAAGTGGGATTGTGTGTTCATCTTATCCTCACTGAGATGATGTAAAGGAGATATGTTCAAGCTTGCTGAATGCAGTGTTGTTCTGTTAGGAGGGGGGGGAAGGGCATATTAAATTTTTTTGGACTGTGTGATTAGACCAGCACATCCCTGCTGATATTCTGATTTGCTTTGTATTTATTTTTCCTTGTTTGTTTTTTTTAATCCCCCCCCCCCCCCCACCTCCAATGTTTCCACTCCCTTTGATCAAAATTGTACAAATCCTAACATGTAATCACTCTTGTGTTACTAGAGAGTTTACTCTAAGATTATAGGTTTTGGTAGCGAGTTAAATATCATCCAGTATGATGATTAATAGACAGAGGAGCCTTTAATGAGTGAACTCAAACCTCGTGATTCTCGGGCTCCTCAAGGAACTGAGAAGAAGCTGTGTAGTAGCTCAGTTTGGTCTTCTCAGCCGTCCAGCTATGAGGATGCAAGGAAAGCTAATGAGAATTTGAGCTATACCCTGGAGTTAAATGCTGCAGGCACATACACTTGTTGTCAGTTGTAAAACTTTTATTTCCTCTTTTTTTTTTTTTTGTACTGAGGAGCGGGTGAATCTGCTCTTCTTCTTCTTTTGTTTGGTAGAGGCAGGGTAGGCTTGAGTTTAGTTTTTGCCTTCAAGTCTTTCTGTGAAAGACTGCCACAGGCAATCATAGGTTTCCTGTTCATGGAACTTTTCTCCAGTTTTCATGATAATGATTGACAAAAAAAAAAATCCTAATTACGACCAATTGAACAAATAACCAACACTTTTGAAGTGTATTTTATATATAAACGTGTATATGTATGTGTAAAATACATAAGGACAATTGCATACATTTTTATGTACGTGTCTGAGAAAGTGTGGATTGATGTGTCTACTTGGTGATGCCCCCCCCCCCCCCCCTTTTTTTTTAATTTTAAATATATACACACACCTCATGAATGTTTTTACAAATGGCTGAATTTGAGGATATTGTAACATAAACATTTTGGGAAAACAAGCTATTAAATCTTTAAAATGAATAAATAATAAAAAAAAATAGGATGTATATTGATGTAATGTGCTTTTGTGTTTTGGGGGGGTTGTACTTGACATAAGTACCTAGAGGATTTCCTCTTGACGTAAAGGGTGCAGAAAGGTCACTTACTGCAGCAAAAAAAGTTAAAGATAAAAACGATCAGAACTCATGAGATTTAGTGACAATATTTAGTAACTTGTTTGTGCCAGCACAAAATGCAAAAAGGATAACTTGTGATAGAAACTGAAATTTAAAACCTGAATTCTCAATGAACTCCTCGTGAGTTTTGGGGAGAAGAACCAACAGGACCAAGCAGTTATAGAGGATATGCAAGTAATGATTAATGAAGCACTGCACCTACAGACATAGGAACAACAGGAAGAAATGCAAAGAGATGCAAATATCCAAGATTTTAAGAAGAAAAATACAGATTTGCAAGTATTTTACAAAGAAGGACAAAAACAAAACAACAACATTGAAATCAAGAAACAGAAAGAACACCTGAAGGATCCAAGGACTGCATAACAAAGTACAAGAGAGAAACACTGAAATGCAGGAGGAGAAGCGAGGATGGGCATAAACACTTAAAGATGCTCAGTGTACACATGGAGAGGAGGAAGCAGGAGTTATAAGCCTTCTGTAAAAAAGTACATCAGAGATATGAAGACATGCACAAAGCAACGAAAGTAAGAGCAATATTAAAAAAAGAAGAAAGAGCGTTAAGATAAAAAATGTTGAAGCACAGACAAAAGATCCACAAGAACTGTGCTTGAAAATGATAAGCAGCACTTTGCTGCTTCTTCAGCTCAGTCTGGACAAGAGTAGCCTCCTCTCCCTCCACCCTCTCTCTCCATTTACCCTTTCTCTTCTTCTCCTTCCTCCCATCCTCCTCCATCCTTTATTAACCATTTCCCCTCTCTTCTTCATCCTGTCTCCCTTTGTTTTCTTTGAAAAAAGTTTTCCCTTCCCACTCTTGCCTATTGCTTATTCATAGGGGATTGTTGTTTTTCCCCTCTACTTTTTATTCCTTTCTTCACCCTCTTTTGCCCTTCTACCCTTCCATTACACTTTTATGTTGTTCTTTTAATTTCCTCTATAACCCCCAACATGTTTCTACGTCCTTGTGAACAAAGGGTGGGGAGATCACTAAACACAGTTAATCATATTTCTACATATCTCTGCCTCTCTGCATAATGTGTTAAGTGTATAAGAAAGTTCAGTCATATGATGTATTTGCTTAAAGCTATGTCAACCAGTCATGCTGATCATGTTGATAGCAATAAGCAAGAAAAGCCGAACAAGTTAAACTGAGCTTTACTGAACGTGACTCCCTGTGTTAAGATGATACAGATAGATAAGGGTGCTAGTGGTTTCATTCAAGAATAAATCACCTTTATTAGAAAATAAAAATTCAAGAAAAGACTCACTTTAATCATTTACCTTGATTTTATTATGAAATACATGCATTAGTGTTTACTCATCCTATTTCTGTGGCATGATAAATGGCAAATGAAGAAAGTACAAGAACAGGAAAGTGTATGCAGAAGAGCCTCTGTGATTGAAATAATGTCACACCTAGAAAACGATGGGGGACTGCATCAAAGAACCACACCAGGTGGCACTCTTGTCAGCTGTTAGAGACTTGTTTGCTTGTGATAGTGTTAAAGGACATTATCTAGGTTGCAGTTGGTGGTTAAGTAAAAACATGTAGTAAAGCAGGCAGAGATGATGAAGGATGATGCAAATGGATGTTTTCCATTCCAGACTGGATTGTTGTGCAGATTTCACTATAATATTCAAAAGAAGCCTCAAGTATGGCTGGCTTGTTCTTATTCCTGTAACTTGACTCTTAACCCTGGAAGTATTGGCAAAGCTTTATAGAATCCTCATACATGAGCGCTGGCTTTTCAGTTTTTCCAGCATTCAACAGTTTTCATTTTCACAGTTTTATACTCCAGCAGACTCCAGCCAAGCCAAAACAGTTATTTTTCACCACTGAAGAAGCAGCAGCAAACGCTCTATGGTCCTGGTAGGTATGGCAATGGTTTGCCATTGTTATCATGATTGTGCATCTATGGTTAATTCCATCAAGACAGTAAAGCTAAATTAAAAACAAAGTTAAAAGGAGCCACTAATGGTTGTTCATTTGTTGGCTATGATTGTGAAATAAAGGCTCCTATATATATTTGACATTTATTCCAGTTATTCACTGTACATTAAGTTTTACTTCAAGTTTTAGCATCTTTCTTACCTTTACTCCAGAGTCACTTAGCCAAGTCAGGCATTGTAGCTTTAAGGAAAACCGTCACTAGAACCCTGCAAAGGACTGGACTACGAGGTTGCAGACCAAGAAAAACTCCACTTCTGCAGGTGAGACACCTTCAAACCAGACTCAAGTATGCTAAGGTCAATCTAGAGAAAGATTATGCATAGTATAAAGTGTGTCCTTTGGCCAAAGAAATGCTGCTGATGTTTAGAGAAAGAAGGGCAAGCAACCCAAAGAACACCGTCCCCACAGTGAAACACAATGGTGGGAGTATTATGGTGTGGAGATGCTTTAGTCAGTCTGGAACTAGGAATCTCGTCAAGAAAGAAGGAATATGTGTGATGAACTGAAGACCAAGGTCCATGCCAGAAGACTGTCAAATCAGGAGGAACTTGAGAGAGTCACCAATGAAGAATGGACATGTTCATATGGGGGGGATTATTTACCCTCAGATCCTGAGCCCCCTGTTACTGTGTGTAAATACACAATGCTCTTGTTTTTCTACAGGCTGTGTGAGGCTGATGGAACTTATGAAGTCAATTTTGCATATTTTAAGAGTGATGCATTAATCCAACACACTAACACAGTCAAACTTTGCCATATTTGCTATATTTTGACGGATTCATGGTATTTATGGGTGTGACAGAGAGAAGTAAAAAAAAAAAAGCAGACAACAACAACAAAGTACATGTAAATTGCTCTTTGTGCGCACTCCTGAGACATGCATACACGTTTGAATTCTGAATTAAAGTAGGCGAGAACTAAAGTAAACAGGCTAAAGTAACCTACGGGTATTATTAATGAAGGGCAGAAAGGGAGACAGCTGTAAACACTCAGCGTTTGGATTAGGTGAAGTGTTACAGGACAGAGCAAAGGTTTAGCACTGTGTTCACAGCTATCAACCTGTCACAATTACGCACTCTGATAACATTTCCCCCTCTCATTAAAAAGAAATGAACTCTCAAGCTTTGACGAATATCACAAACAAAGTAACATCTGCTTCTTTCAGCGTTAAATTGAGTGTTAGGCAGTGTGCAGCAAACCAGTAAATAAGGGTTGTGTGAGTCATTTAAATATTTTCCTCTCAAATTTCTGTGCCGTTAAAGGGAAACTCTTACAATTACACATACAATAAGGCCAACCACCAAAATACCTGCTGTGCCAGTAATAGTTATTTTTACAGTTCATGTGTATTTGTAAGATTTGCACTGTTTAAGATTTTCAGTCAAAAATCGTTCCATATTGAACATAAGTGAAGTCATACAGCTCAGTACAAAACACCACACTCGTGTAGTTTGCTTTCTTCTTCTAATATTCAGCAGTGAAATGTCTGTCAAAATGCTGTAATTAATGGAGCTCAAAAAGATCTACAGTATGTCTAGATTGATGTCTGAATCTAACTTTAAAAGACAGCATTGCAAAGAGGAACAGTTTGCGTACATGGCACAGTGCGTAAATGCGCATATGGATGAATTCTGCCTCCACATTAGCTGAAAAATGAGAGATGACGTTAACTCTGTGAAAAATGGCAAATTGAAAATTCTCCAGATAATAAGTGAGGGAGAGAAATCAAAATCAAAGAAACACAGGCAAGAGATGTAAGCAATGTGAAAGTGCAGACGCTTTATGCCCTTAAATCCAGCCTTACATTTGATCACTTTCGCTCAGTTATAGCTTAATAATGTAAACTTGACACTCTGGCGAGATTAATGCCTTATAAACAAATATGTCAAACGTGTAGGCGATTGGCAAATATCATTGCACTTATGTACATTATCATAGCATTATCTGATATACGTAACTGTGTGCGTCTTCAAAAAGCACACCACGATTAAAAATCCAGTAAATCTGCGTTTTTGCTGGACATCGCTGATGGTAAAACCTGAGAAGTTTAGTTGTGACCTGGAGACGAGAGATGAGCATCCACCGCGGCACCACGCGTCACGTGATCATCCTGTCTGCTGCTGGCCGAGTGAAGCGTGTTAGCAGGTAATAAAAACATATTTTCTTGCGATTTTCAACTCAGGTTTGTGTGTTTTCGGGTATTTTAATTACGTGCTTGTTGTCTTTTTTTGGTGACGCACCGGGTCGCTGGCTTTTCTGTTTCGTTTTCTCGAGGTTGTGAAGGATGTTTTTTTCGCAATTTTTCTGTTGTCTTGTTTCCCGGCGAGCAATGTCGGGATGGGATTGTGCTTCGCTACGAGGCCTTTGCTTTAGATTTCGTGTACCTTTGTTGTTAGCTTGGTTAGCGTCTAGTTTACATGTTTGCGGCACGTCTGGTTTAAAGGCAACTGTCATAACATGGCGGTGTGGACCTTTAAATGCCTATAAAGCTTAAAGAAGCCAGTTAGACCGCCGTTGGCTATCAACTTGGACCAGATTTAGATAGCATCGTTAGCTATCCGCGATCCCACTCCATCGTTTGCTCACTATCGACGCTACGGTCTCAGCGTTAGCAAGCTGGTAGCTAACTTCAGTTCTTGCTAGCGAGGACAAAGGGGACCATAACACCAAAGGCACAAAGTCGGTCAGTATTCAATCTAAAACGATGCTACGTGAATCTGATTTATTTTTCAAAGAGCGATATGGGATGTTAGCCGTTACCAAAGTGTCTCATTGTTAAACTCGAAATATAAGTAACAGCAGCGGGCTAATGTTAGCATTGGTTCAAAACAACCCTCCGCTTCCTTCGTTACTGGAATAATAACCTGTAGATAAATATAATTTAGACATTTGTAAACAGATATAAGTTAATGTGTATAAACACGGGGCTTCGTGGAACTTGTCTCTGATTTGATATTTCTGGTTGCCAACATAAATATAGTAGGAATTGCGAAATACTGTTAGTGGATTATTGTTTTGTTGTCGTTTGTGGCCATGACTGTCGATACCCGTAATTGCGATGTAGTAATATTTTTATCATATAGTTTTTTATTAAATATTTTTATTATATATACTTCATATATTCCCAAAGTCAGAAATATATTTATTTTTTCTTGCTTTTTTAAAAGCTAAAATTCCTTTTGAAGCTTGGTCGTCCTTGTGCGTTAAGCTTTGTTCAGTCCAGTAGCCAATGGCAGCTTTGTATTTGCAAACGTCATTCAGGCACTTGCTATTGTTCTCTGACATAAAACAAAGTGGGAGAGTGGGAACATCTGTAGTCGTCCTTATGATGGACACTAGTGAAAATTCACTGGTAAACGTTGCAGTACAGAGTACTGAGAAGTCACATTGGCCGTATGCTTATGGGTAAATAAAGCCCTCCTTGTGGAAGTGATTCTGATACTGTTTACTATGTGCTTTTAAAAACATGTTAGCTGGTGCCAATGTAAAACAAGATCTATATTGCACAGGACTATAGAAGTATAGAGAAGAATTCAGTATTTCACTGCAGAAGTTTGGTGCTTGGAGTGTGTACAACAAATTTGCTTTAAACTGTCTAGAAAAGCAAGGGGTGTGGGGTCAGGGTGTGTAGTGTTTGTTCTGCCTCGCACACACAGAGTTCTGTGCTGTTTGTAAGAGGACACTGGGTTGCTTTCCCTCCTTGACCCAGATTTTCAGCAAAGCTGTTGCGTCACCAGGCCAACTGTGGGGCTTACAGCCTCCATAAGGGGAGTATTCATATTTGTCCAATAAGGCTTAGGTATACCCACAGCACATACTTTTGGCATTCGGACTTATTCAAGAAAAATAAAAACAAACACTGACGCTCTATTCTAGCAACACAGTAACTGCAGTGTTATTTTCCTTTCCGTTCACTCATCAACACATGTTGTGTTTTCCTTCTGCAGATTTTTCTATTTTGTACATACAGAGTTTTGTATATACTGTATATGATGAGCTCGCTGGGCGGCGACAAGGCCCGGAGCCCTCGGGAAAAAGCGCTGCCAGCTTCCGCTCACACATCACAACCACAGAAACAAATACAGGTGAGCCACTGCATACCTAAAACCACAGTTCTTTGAAATGCTGACATTTTAAGAGGAAAAAAAGCAAAAAAAAACAAACCCCAACACAACCATGACAAGCAATTTATCTGATGATCAGTACTGAAAAGTATTTTCTTTTGTTTTGATTGCAGCTTCACAATCATGCACTTTATATTGTGACAATATAAAGTGATTTCAGACAATTCAAAACAAAACAAACATTTGAATTCATTCTCTTTATATTTCACATACTTTATTCCTCATTTTTCTCTTGGTAAAAGCTGTCCAATTGTTTCTGTGTTACAGGCTACTGCTGAGCAGATCCGGCTTGCTCAGATGATCTATGACAAGAATGATGCTGACTTTGAGGGCAAAGTTAACCAGGTTAGTGACCCTTAAGTAGTTGTCAGACTGTGTGGGGCTTATGTCAGACTCTTAGGGAGAATCAGGCTATGTTTTCATGTTCTTCCGTTAATCTACATTGTGCAATTTGTTTTTATCATTTGACATTACTAATCTTGTTTTCTAATGTTTTCTTTTTTAACCAAGCTGATGGAAGTGACGGGGAAAAACCAGGATGAGTGCATGGTTGCGCTCCATGATTGCAATGAGGATGTCAGCAGAGCCATCAACTTCCTCCTGGAGAGCAACACAGACATGGTAAATGACAACTTTAGGTGAAATAAACTGAATAAATGCAAAGTACACATATAGAGCCTTTAATCTGCTTTTGACTGTTCATAACAGCCTCTGTTTGATGGTTTTTGAGATGTGTATTTTTTTTCTTTTATTGAGAAAAAGTTGCTGAAACTTTAAAACAAATGAAACATGAACATTTTGGTGTCATTTAATGGCATCATCAGGGTTTGCTAGCTGCTATCATTGTGTATACTCAGGCTGTATAGTGAAATGTTCAGTACTGTCACTTTCAAATTTTCATGTACTCTTAAAGTGGAGTGTGAGCCATTGCTCTGGATTTGAAGAGAACCTTATTGGTTAAAATAGAATTTAAGTAGTGTCATCTGAGCTCTGTCAGATATGCACATATCCACTAACATCAGTCTCTAAGCTGCGCTGTGTCCCTGTGAATACTTGTGTGACTTTTTTTTTTTAAAATCATGAACTGTTGTACAAAATTTTTCTTGGTCTTCTGTTCCGAGCGCAAGGTCAAACAGGCCACTAAATGCCTGGCAAGCACTTGGGTGTTGTGTCTGAACGTCTCAGCAGATTTGAAAAATACCAGCTGGCTCAGATGTTGAGGAAAGACTGTCAGGCTCGACTATCAGTATTGTTTTTGCTTTCATGGAAGCCCAAAAATAGCAAATAGCTGGTTTTCCATCTTACCTGGAAGTCTCTACTGTAATGCTATCATTGTTACGTAATCTGAAACCTGTACTGTTCACTATGTCATAAAGAAAGAGATGCTTCTGAAACATTTTTCTTATGCTGTAGGAGTAGTTTCACAATAAGGAAAATTGTTCTGGTATTTATTGTATTTATTTACACGTCACTGCATAGGGGTGGTCAAAAATCGTCAACATCGCAGCTTTCTTTTTCATGTTTTTCAGTGCCCTCTAATATCTGGCATGGCATGTCTTGGAGCAAAATACACAAGTTCATGTTGGGTTACCATTAGGCCTGTGGCATATCATATCATCTGCTATAATACGACAAAAGTGCCATATCACGGTACCAGTGATATGAGGACGCCGTGAATTAGGTTTCCCAGCATGGACAAGCAGACAAGCTCAAACATGTCTGACAGTGAGAGGCTTTTAGTAAGAAAGGGAACTACTTTGGTAACTTCCAACAAAGCACAATGCTCTGGCAAAATACTCAAGAAAAAAACTGTTCCCGCTAAAGGTGGGAACAACAAACTTGTTTCACCACTTGAAGCAAAAACATACCATTGAGTAGAATCAACCTAAGAAGGCATGTGTGACTCAAAAGTAAACAAACAGTTTAACCAGGCATAGCCGGAGCACTCGCTAACTGCACTCCATTTGACGGGAAGAACAAGAGGGGATTGCGATTACTAATTCAGTTAAGTGGTGGTGAAGGAGGGCTGTAAGCAGCTGATTAAAGAGCTGGTTAAAATACCTAAAACCTCAATTGAAAACACTACCTAGGAGTTACCTTTTAAATTGGGCAGTCTGCCATCAGTAGCTCATTGGAAAAGGATGTAAAATACCCTTCATTTTATTCACAATAATAATTGCTGCTGTCTGCAGCTGCAATCACAGATAAAATGTTATTCAGTATCTTTTGTTTTGTTTTGTTTTTTTCCTTTTTCCTTTTAAATTAAAGCTGCTTTTGAATGCTTCAGTGCTGGTATCTTGTTTTACCCCACCATATCTCTTTGATATGGTACAGGTCTCCATCCCATCCCGGTGCCTCAGATCCTCCTCTTCTCTTCTTCTTCCTGTTCCTTCCTTTTGTCTTATTACTACCATGGGGGGCAGGGCTTTTAGTTGCTCTGCCTCTCAACTTTGGAATTCCTTACCCCCTGACCTCAGAAACATCACTTCTTTCCCCCGTTTTAAGTCCACCCTCAAAACTCACCTGTTCAAGATAGCCTACTCTGTATAACTTCTCCATGCTCTTAAACTTTGTTTTGTTATTGTGTTCATTTCCTGTTTTTATGCTTGTCTTATTTGCTTGGGTGTTTTGAAATAAAATGTATTATTATTATTATGTTATTAATCCAGTACTGTTTATTTAAGGTGTCATTGTTTAATTAAAAAAATCCTTTTCTGTGTTCAGACCTCATGGGAAACAGTGGGAAAGAAGAAGCCCTTGGTGAAAGAAGGCCCATCAGAAAGCAAGGAGAACAAGGAGAACCGGGAGAAGAAGGGCGAAAGGGAGGCTAGCAAGGGTCGTGCCACTGGCAACCGCAAAGGCAAGGGGGCCAGTCGGAGCCGACAGGGTAAGGAACTTCAGTTTTTCAATTTTCAGTATTGTTTGTCCTACTGTTCATGTTAGTCACTTTTCTTTTTTGTTTCTACATACATAGCACGTCCAGAGGAGAACGGTGTTGAGGTGACACCAGTGGACAAAGGCTCGGATCGAGGTCGGAGGGTCAAAGGTGGAAGAGGTGAGCAGATGCACCAACACAGCACTGTCAATATAGCGAACACTTGAGGGTAAGTTGTTAACCTTTGTGTGACTATCACACAGGATCTGGAGTTCGAGGTCGAGGGAGAGCACCAACAGGAAGCAGGTTTTCAGCCCAGGGGATGGGGTATGCTCGAACATGCGCGCGCACACACACACACACACACACACACACACACACACACACACACACACACAGTTTCATTCTTCTAAGAGTTTTAGGTGAAAATTAATACGTTTTCAATGAGAATGAAGATGTTTCATTTAGAAACTAACAGGATAAATGCATTCTGACAGAAATCTGAAGGCCAAGCAGCCAGGAGGGGGAAAAAAGCCTGTTGTTAAGGTTTTTTAAAACCCTGTAACTATGCACATTCTCATCTGGCAGTATTTTCTATTACTTCTATTACTAGAAAACCACTTTTTGTGTGTGTGTGTGTGTTTGTGTGTCTGTCTCAGTATTTGTCTCCTTAAATCTTCTCCAGGACTTTCAATCCTGCTGACTATACCTCAGAGGCTCGGACAGGGACCACACAAACAGAGGTTTGGGACACAACGACCAACAACAGCACAGATGGAACAGGTGAGCTCAGGAGAACACACATTCACATACAAACAGCTCATGGCTTATATATCCAGGTGTGTGCCCACAGAGCAGACAGGACCGTTATCCCTATCAGAGTTTGCATACTGCTTCTTGTACACCTGCTTATTCTGTCTGCACTTCTCACTTATTACTGGTTGTCCTCTAGTTGCCTGGAGGAATACTTTGGAAGACTGGGCAGCTGAGGATTGGAGTGAGGATGTTAGTGTGAGTTGACACAGTGTCACACATTACAGACTGGTAGTAGCAGGTATGTTTTGATGGTGTAACAATTGTGTGTCTGTCTTTGTGTCCTTCTGCAGCTCTCAGAGACCAAAGTGTTCACCTCCTCATGTGCACCTGCTGCTGAGAACCACATCACCCCTGGGCAAAGGTGCGTAACTTTATATTTTACACTTTTCTTGGGCGGGGGGTCCAAGAATTTCCTGTTAAGAGATGTTATATTAAATTTTTGCTTCTTCTTCTTCTTCTTCTGCTGTAATATATTTTCTAATTGGCTGAATGGACTCTGTCTGTTAGTCTGGACCTCGCTTCTCTGCTGCAGAAGCCTGTGGTTGGAGCAAGAGAACCACCTTCTTCTTCCTCTCAGAGTCTGGTCTTTACCAACTCCCATCATCACCAGCAGCAGCCCCACAGCCGCAGTGCCACCAGTAGCACAAGCTACGCACATGCTGCTCTGGTAAAAATACACTCTACACTCCTTCTCATGTCACATGGTCTTTGATCTGCCATGTGTTGTACAGAGATCCAGAAACAAAGATTGATGACTCTGTTTTCTCCTCTTCTGTGCCAGTCATCAGTGCTGGGAGCTGGTTTTGGGGACTTGGGCCAGGCTAAAAGGACTCAGGCCAGCCCTGGAGCTCAGATACTGGAACAGCTGAAGGGTCCTGGCTTGGGTCAGCTTTCCTCATCCCAGGCAACCCCTCCTGTCAGTAGCCAAGGAAGCAACACTTCTATTGGTCGACTGCCAGGCCTGGGAGCACCTGTACCTCCACCCTCCTCCTCTAGCTGGGACATGAAGACTTCAGAATCCAACACCACCTCACTGTCCTCACAGTACAGCCGTAGGTGTACAAATGGAAAAGTGGTGCTCACTTTTTTTTTCTTTTTTGTTTATTACATAAGCATTTATATTCACTTATTTCAAATCTGTTCCCGGCTCCTTCTGGTTGTTGTGAATCCGCAGGTGAGTTTGGTCTGCAGCCAGAGCCTTCTCTTGTGCTGAGTCAGCTGGTTCAGAGGCACACGGGCCCCTCCTTGCCTTTGGCGCGTCAGACGAGTCCACAATCGCAACAGCAAGCACCATCTGCTTCAGCCTCGCCTGCTCCCCAACACACCAGCACTCCAGCACAGGCAGGCCCGGTGATGGCTCCTGCTGGTGCTAAACTTCTTGCCCCGAATGCAGGGCTGGACCCTCAGGGCAACAGCACGACACAGCAGCAACGGGTACAGCTCAAAGGCCAGAAACGAAGGATACCTCCCACGTCAAAGGTAAACAGATAGCAATGGCCTTAAGCTCTCAGATAAATACTTAGTTACTCACGAACCTTATGGCCCGCATGGGGTTTTATTTTTATTCTTTTATCCTTAAGTGTGCTGTTATTATTAGAATTTTAATTTTGAGTCAAACCAAAGTCATCAGTTTTACACACTTTATATCCAGGTGCTAAAACTTGTTTCACTTTCTTTCTGAAAGATCCCATCCACTGCAGTAGAGATGCCAGGCTCAGCAGATGTTCCTGGACTGAACCTCCAGTTTGGAGCGCTAGACTTTGGCTCGGAATCGGCGTTGCCAGAATTTGGAGTCGTGGATAATTGCGTGAGTGCAGCATCGAGGGAGTCCGCGTCGGCCCCTGCCTCAGCACCACCTGCAACAGGACCGGGGGCACAGAGCCAGACGAGCCTGTACTCTAAACCGCTCAGGTACTGTGTCGCCTCTGATCACTTATTAAATCTTTCTAAAACAATGCAAGAGCGACACATTTAACAAGATGTATCCCCAAAACACTGTGTATGTCAGATACTGTGTAAAAGATGGATTTAATCATAGATGACTCAGAATGGAAAATGGTACATAAAGTTTTAAACTGTCAACCTATCTGTACTTTTCATTTTGGTGCCTTGCAGTGAGTCACTGGGCAGCCCTCTCTCGGTGGCCCTGTCTTTGCCCCTCTCCTCATCAGAGCCAGTTTATCACTCCTCCACAGTGGCTTTGCCGAGTCTCACCTCCTCATCGTTAGGGACCGCAAGCTCAACCAACACTCCTTCCTCCTCTTCAACAACCTCAACCACCTCCGCCTCTGTACCTTCCTCATCTCCCTTCTCCACGGTGGGGGGGAGCTATGATGGGACCATGCCCCCTCACACAAGACTGGCATTTTCTCAGAACAAAGAGGCCACGGGGCCAGTGATGGTGAGTAAAAGGGACTAATGAGCAGTAGTTCACAAAATCTGTCCTCAAAGGTGGTAATCTTTGAATGGAGAGGGGGGATAAATTAATCTGTGACCATTTTCTATCTTTGAGGTCATTGGTCATCAACGCAACCAGACAGTATTACTTCCTGTTGTAAAAACAGTGTCACTCAGAAATTACAGGTCATGAGTCATTTGCTCAGTCTCATACTAACTTCCTGTCAAACATGATAAATTTGTTTAGGGTTGATTTCCACTGTCTTGCCAAATAATGTCAATTGAATTCAAGTTTTGTTGATACAGTGTGTTTGTAGATGCTGTAAACGTTCTTATCTGTTATCAGTGAATGAAAACACAGCTGCTCTATATTTTCTTACCACCAGAACGGTTTGAATGGTGTGAGGACTTCTGCTGCTCTGGACAGTGAGTTACTTTTGATTAATTGGTCAGTTGAATGCATATTTGTTGCTCTTTACAAATGTCAACATTCTTCATTTGGCTAAGCTCATTCAGGTTATTTACACGATTATGTACTCCCAATCTCAGCTTCATCAGCTTCTTCTACACCAAAACCAGAGTCACCGTCTATGAACATCAGCACCAACGGCGCCTCAGCTCCTTCCTCCCATTTACCGTCTACCATGCCTCCACACAGCTCCACCACGCTCTCCGGCCTGGCAGCGGACCTGCCCTCAGTCAGCCAACTCAACTCACTCAACAGGTGACACACTTACACACACAGTAACTTAGTATAGCTTTAATTTAGACATTTGTGTTCCCTACTCCGAAAGAGAATACATACTGTTTGGGTACCCGTTACCATCTGCCTGCTGTTTCTTCCAAATGGTTGAAAGATTTTTTTTTTCTCAGTGTGTCATCTTTAAAAAAACAACAACAAAACAAACGAACAAAAAACCAACCTCTTGACTTGTAGTGCCTCCTTGTACACTTGCTAATGATCACACATTCCACTGTGCCTTCCCTCTGCAGTCATGTCAGCAGTCATTCCTCAGTTTCAGCTCTGGGCTCCAGCTCTCACACTGTAAGTACCTGTTTGTTCTCTGTGTGATTTCCTCTGCAGCTTAATAACATGGAATTATAACAGGCTGATGTGCCAAAGTCCTAATAAAAATAAAGCCAAAGTAGGCTTAAAAGCATAAATGTCTTGATTATTTGGGGAGGGGATCCTAGGTAAAGGACCCCCTGCCATCTGGGTGTCTCCAGTTTAATAACCAGTATAGGCAGCATGCCTTAAGAAATGAAATCTGCAGAATAAATCGAATAGAACTACTTCAATTCAAGCCACTTCTTTTGTTTCTTTGTCTACAGTACACCAGTGTTGACAGCAGCAATGTGAGCTCTCTGGCTCCCTCATCTGGCTCTTACACGTCATCCCAACCCACAGCCTCAGCACTCCACTCAGCCCACAACAGCAGCAACAGTAGCAGCAGCATCAGCCACCTGTCCAACATGCCCAGCATGGGCAACAACATGAGCAGCACAGTTGGCGGTATTGCTGGTACGAGCGGACTTCACTCAGCTGCTACCGCCACCAGCAGTACAGTACTGGGACTTGGCTCCAATGGAGCTACTGCCACATCCAACCTCTCTGCTCCAAGGACTACACCCCTGCTCTCCTCCTCCACTGGTAATGCATTAAGGGCATTGTTTTCACCTATACCACTGGCTCCATGATACCACCTTTTTAAGTGGCTCTAATTGGAGCCCTTAGATGTACATTAAAGTAAATGTGTGTTATTGTATTGACAGGTAAAGCTCCTCCTAACCTGTCCCAGGGTGTGCCTCCTCTACTGCCCAACCAGTACATTATGGGCCCGGGGGGGCTGCTGCCTGCTTACCCAGTAAGTAGACCTTCTAAGATCCAGAGTCACTTTTGTGTGCTTGGGCTTTTGTATTTACACATGCAGTATTCTGTAGGATGTGTGACTGAGCCTTCTTGTTTTTTGTGCCTCACAGCAGATCTATGGCTATGAGGACCTGCATATGCTCCAGTCGAGACTGCCAATGGTGAGATGAATTGTTACGCTTGTGGGACAACTCTTTGTTTGTCATCTCTTTAGTGCTTGTTCAGATTTTTAGGTTGTCGTGGATCCTCTCCTGATCCTCTTCTCTTCCTTTAGCCCTCTTTGCAGGATTACTATGGAATAACATTCCCTGGCCCCGCAGCAACTCTTTCCGGCAGAGACGGGAGCCTTGCCAACAACCCTTACTCAGGTAAAGCACCTTAACTCTTGGCTGAAATCCTAAAATCCGGTGTTTATTCTCACTTGACTTCTCTCCTGTTTTTGCTAGGTGAAGTCACAAAGTTTGGCAGGAATGACTCCACCTCCCCAGCTCCCCCCACAAGCCTTGCGGCGCCGCAGCCTCCCCAGGCTCAGAGCCAAGGACAGAACCAGGCGCAGCCTCAGCCTCCTCAGGCCCAGCCTCAGCCCCAGGGCCAGCCACAGCACCACAGCAGTCAGCAGGCCTTTCTGCCGCCAGGCTACAGCTACACAGGCCTGCCTTACTACCCTGGAGTGCCCGGTGCCGTACCTAGTGCTGCTACCTTCCAATATGGCCCCACCATGTTTGTTCCTCCTGGAGGGCCAGGACCAGCTTCGGCCAAGCAGCACAGCATGGGCCTCGGCCTGGGAAACCCTTCGGCTAGCCCCTTCCAGCAGCAGACACAGCAGCAGCCCAGCGGCTATGGCCAGCACACCTTCAGCTCAGGTTCCTAAAAACCGATGCCAATGCCTGTCAGCACTGGCAATTCGAGCAGGGTTGTTACTGTGATTTGTTTGACAAGATGAGACAAGATGTTTTCTTTTCCAGGGTACGAAGAGCTGACAGCAGGGCCGGCGGGAGTGGAATACAGTAAAGGGTACAACTCCTCTTCACAGGCACAAGCCAAATCTGCTGCTACTGGCCCCGGGAAAGGTACAAAGAAAAGACACTGTTGCTAATTTGAATTTTTAAAGTCCAAGTTTTAATTGTACTGTTTTTCTACCAGGGGTCTCAGTGACATCCAGTAACTCCGGTGTGCCAGACATCAGTGGAAGTGTTTACAATAAGACCCAGGTGACAAATGTCAGCTGCACACCCACCCTGTTGTGTTGCTGTGCTGTTTGTGCCTTTACTAATAAATCATCTCTTCTCTATCTGCAGTCTTTTGATAAGCAGGGTTTCCATGCAGGAACCCCTCCTCCCTTCACTCTGCCATCAGCGCTGGGGGGTCCAGGGCCTCTGAACCCTGGAGCAGCTCCTGGAGGCTATGCACCTGCCCCATTCCTCCACATCTTGCCTCACCAGCAACCACACTCACAGCTGCTGCACCACCATCTTGCTCAGGATGGACAGGTACAGATACTTCCCAGCAGTCTCCTGGGTTTCATCTTTGTCACTTCATACATGTTTATCTGTTTTGGGATGTTTACCTGTTTATTTATGTTTGATGTTCAGGGTGGTCCGAGCCAGCGCGGCCAGTCCAGTAGCCTGCAGCAGAAGAGCCAAGTCAACAAGTCGGGCTACGGCAGCTCCCCTTACTGGGCCAACTGAGAACGACTACACCTGTGATGTGTGCGTGCACGCACCACACCAGTATATCTGACTGACAAGATCATAGAGGGACAAACGATTTACAACACAAGCTAAAACACACACACTACCACCACCCCCCTCCCCTTTGCTCTGTATATCCCCTTTTCAAATTTATGGCTGTTGTATGTAAAATATATTTATGTATGTATTTATACAGTATATATGTATTGGTAGGACATAAAATGTGGTTTTCTGCATTTTTTTTATTTTGAAGGACATTTTATTTCAAAATAATGGAAAGATGAGAATGCTAAATCATGGAGATGAAGATGGTGAATATACTTGAACACAAGCATCTTGTGATGTGGATTTTTTTTTGTATGCATACATGAACTGAGAATGATGTACATAGATTATACCCATCATTTTCATGGCAAAAGCCTTTTTTTAATTTTAGAAGAAATATTTTTTTTGTAACTTTGGTCTCCCGCATCTGTGAATCCTTATATTGAGGGTGACTTGAGTTGATAGCTACTTTTCTTTTACCCCGTTTCCTTCCATTTGTCTCTCATTCCCTGACTCTTACTAGTTGGTTGGCTTGACCAGCCAGGCCTTGGATTTGATGTCATTTTAACATTGGTTTAATCCTTGTTGTCCAAATTAAAATTAATGAACAGTTTCTATCGATCTGGCATCAGTATTTGCTTACTACACTTGGAGGTTATGAATTCAGACTGATACTTGGAAAGTATGACAACAAAGGACTGTTGATGTGTAATCAAACAATGTTGCTCAGGGCTAACATTTAACAGGAAGTATGGGTATCGGCACCGTTTGAAGCAGTTCAGCAGAAACTAAGCATTTTTGTTCCTTGTTAAATAGATTACTGATCTTACAACACAGTGGCCACACTCTGTTTTGACTTTCAGCAACTTTGAAAGTCCACAACGGTTTTGCCACTGTCCAGACCTGCGCTTACAAAAGTGCACCCTGTATAAATACACACTGCAGTTGTTTCAGACCTAAAAATTTAATATGCTGAAGATCTATAGACAAGAGTACATCAGATTTTCTTCTTGCATTAAGTTATGATTAAGCTTCAGTTAGCCTCTGCACATAATTGCCAAAAACTAGCCTTTCAGAAAGTCTGTGCAGGCATGACTATTTTAGTTATGTCAACAGTCCACACGAAAATATGTGGACTAGCCTCGATGAGCAGTGGTGTATTGAAATGTGCCTGCCTCCTCTCCATACCGATGAGGACATTCAGTACAGTGACTTTTAAATGCCAACTTATATAATCAAGGTCATGTGTGCCAGGTGAACCGACTGGACGGGGTATGTTACAGTAGTACATGACTTTTTTTTGGAAAGCTTCCCAATGATGGTTTTCAGGAAATATTACCTGTTAACAGTGATGCTGCTCCCCCCCCCCCAAAAAAAAATGTTTTTAACAAAAACAAAAAATCTTGAGAGGCAATTTATTTTCAGAAGTGCAGGTAAATTCTACCGACTCCAAGGCACAGTTATGAGCATTCATTAGCAAAATAACCTGCATTCATACAAAAATAAGAGACAGTACAACAAAGCTACTGATATACTAGACATACAGTTAACGCCCTTATGTAGGGGTTATCTGAATTAAAGCAAAAACTGTACACAAAAATAAGAATTTTATTGTCCACACATCCATTCTTTACTCTGCAGCATCTTTTTTCTTCTTTTTCTTTTTCTTTTCAGTCACGGGTGTTTCTGGGGTTTCCTCTGGCTGTGTGTCCATAGCATCAGTTTTTCGCTTCTTTTTCTTTGCAGGAGTCTCAGTTTCCTCAGCTCCATCCTCGGCATCTGGAGCTTCCTCCGACTCTGCTTTTCGTTTCTTTTTCTTCTTGGCTGAAGTCTCTTCTCCATTTTCTCCAGAGGGGGCCTCCTCTGCCTGTGCCTCCATCTCCTCAGCTGCTTGTTTCTTCTTTTTCTTCTTCTTAAGAGTGTTGTCCTCTTCTCCATTCTCCACCTTCAGACAATAAATAAATAAATAAATTTAAATATCAGAAACACTCTTTTCAATGCTTGGAAGCCTGAAAGCCCAATGGCTGTGATACAGCTTTAATGTACGACTCTCTTCAGTGATCAAGCCCATTGATTAGGACCAGCCAATGGTTCGGAGTCTTCTTATATGGCATGCCGTACACTGAGAAGAGACCATGTTTGGGTCCCATCTCAAATCATAACATGCCAAGGCCACAGAAAAACAACACTTACCTCTGCGTCACCGTTAGCGTCTCCATTTTCTCCAAGTTCTTGTAACTTCTTTTCACGCTTCTTACGTTTCTTTTCCTTCTTCTCTAGTTTGCGTTTGATCTCAGCTGCAACATCAGTAGCCTAAGATGAGGAGAGAGAGAAAAAAAAAAAAAACCCCCACGACAAATTCAGTTAAATCAGGGTAAAACAATGAGATTTTCCCCAGAGGTCCAGGGGCTGCATCAGGCTCATTAAATCAGCTTTTACCCTCACTGAGACGTCAGGGAAAGATGTCTCATCACTTACAGCATACAGAGATTGAAAGAATCAAAGATACTTTTGAAATGTCTTACAGGAACTTGATTCTCCATTTGTTAGGCCTTTGACAAGACATTTAAAAATCAATAATAAAAATCTCAAGCTAACCTCTTTGAGAGCCTCTTTCATGACATCCACATTTTTCCGTGGTACATCGCCGGTCTCATAGAAAGACAACCGCTCTTCTACCTGTTCACGCAGCTTGTCACCAAACACGCTTGTGGGCAACTCTGTAAGAGAGCGAGAAAACTTCAGCTTAATCAACAAGCAGCGGATTATACTTGACTAATCAGCGTCCCTAAAAGACATGTGGCTCTGCTCAGGAGAAAGCTTCTCAACACCAACCCTAAGGCTGAATACTGTTGACGAAAAATATGAGCATCACTGCAATGATGCCACATGTATGTAAGCCGATGCAGGCGTGTGGTGGGTCACTCACCTGAGAAGCAGTCGATACGTGAGGCGATCGTGCACTTGTTTGCCAAATATCTGGAGATGCGGCCTTTGTTTTTGGCAGCGGCACGGCCGATGAAAGTCGAGTGGAAAATGAGGCCGTACTTGGGGGTGTTTCCACGCGTTTTCAGGGCTCTGTGAAAATACAGCTGCTTTCATAATCAGGATGAACGGCAGGTGTGAAATGTTACCTTTTCACAGTCTATTGGTCAAAGTCTATACACAGCAGTTAACCGGACTTGAAATACGCAGGTTTAACATGCAGTTTATCAGGAAGGACAACTACCAGTGACATGAGGTTCAGCCACATCCAAATGGCAGTACACACATTAACATATAGAACTAATATGCCAGCAACTTAACAGCTCCCTCTTGTGGACAACATTAAAATATGCACATTGGAAGGCACTTAAAAGAACACGTTTCATACGACTTAACTTTGCAGCTACGTGGACGCTATCGCTAGAATTTAGTTTTAGACACTGTTGATGGTAACTTCAAACATTCTGTACTGTTAGCCAAATTTCTACCTCTGTGCTGTGAGTGGGTGCTCAGACTGTGGGTGTGCATTTGGGCGAGCAGGATCACTCCAGAGGAGACTGGGTCTTCTCCAGTCACCCAGCTCTGCTCCAGCCCAGCCCTGCCATCACTGCAGCCACTTTTTTCCCCAGCAGGGAGGGGGTGCCCCAGTACCTGAACAGGGCCTTCTCTGCTCCCAAGATCTGAACCGTGGATGCTGGATACTTGGCGAGGTTGGTCAGACTGCCGGCGTGGGAGATCAGACGTGCTCCAACCTGGAGATAAGACAATCTGTTATGGCCCCCTTAAGCAAAAAAAAATAAATCACAATTTTGACACTGGATGCACAACACAGTATGAGGACCATCAGCACCGAATACATTTTTCATCACACTGGCTCAGTGGATTGACAGATTTTGGTATAACATCATTGGTCCGTGTGTCGGGGTTAAAAATAAAACTTCGACTCACCACTTCTCCAATCAAGGCTGCCAGGTTTGGAGCCACTTGGCTCATCTTAGACCGCAGATACTCCTGCAGCTCCAGCCGGTAGGCAGCCAGAGACACGACACGACTCGAAAACCTCTCGATGTTAATCAGGTCAATGGGAGATATATCCATACCTGAAGACCAAACAACCAGAGGATGATCAGCATTATATTTTTAGCAGGTGCTGCATTTGTGACATTTAAACCAGTACATGGCATGAAACGTGAGATTGTTTCTCCCGACAGGATCCGCAGTGAGGATGCATGCCTTCACTACAGGTTTATGAGAGAACTACTCTACCCCCCTGTGTTAGACACCAAGGACACTTGTAGTCCAGAGTGGGCAAAAAAGGGGCACAATGTGGAGTATGTGGATGAGCCAGAGTCAAGCTGGCATAAATTAACTTTGGATAGGGATGAAATTAACTTTGACCCAAGCGGGATGTGTATTTGTGAAATTATGCAGCACATACTCTGAATGTGTGGTGTACTCACCCATAGAGGAGCGTGATGCATCCAGGATGGCCTGAGCCTTGGCACTGTCCATCACCACCTCCTCTAAACTTTCTAGGTTCTCCTCTGACAACTCCTTCCTGTTTCCAATGAGCTGAGCCAGGCGGCAGTACATCGAGTTGTCGGACACAATTTTGATGAGCTCCGGAAAGTGGTAGCCATACCATTCACTGTAGATAAACAAGAGGGTGTTAAAACTTTGAGTGCAGGATTTTTGGACTAAACATTTAAATGCTGAACTACCCATTAAGATGGCACAAAGTTCAAGACTGCTGGAAAAATATACCTTTCAAAATTACAGCTTCTCCTTCTCTTTAGATATCCAATTCTATTCACAGAGTCCTGTATCGGTAGGAAAAGCCTGGAGCTTTTAAGACTTGAATGCTAAAACTGACAATAACTGATGCCTAAATGTTCTAGATGATCTTGCACTCTTGACAGTTTGCACCAGGATATTTCACACCAAAATGAATGCATGCGCCACAACACCCCAAACAGCTACAAGATGCTGAGCTAGTAAATATACACGATGTTCCACCCAACAGTGTTGCCTCACCAGATAACAGCTGGCAGAACAGAAGTGTTGGGAGTAACTGATGTACCTCCTGTTTCTATACAGTCAGCACTCTGAGGTGTGCTGTCTGTGGTAAGCATTAGGAGGACGCCCCAAAATGTGCGATACCCCGAACTACAAAAAGCCTGATGCAAATCTGTCAACAGAAAAGCCACAAAACTAGAGGTTGACATTAAAAAGAGTGAAAGATTAACAGCATGAAAGTTTAACATGTTCCCTAAACTGTTTAATTTTATGCAAAAACCAGTTAACCAGTCCTTTTACTGTGTGATGAAAATTTCCTACCGAACACGCATGGAGAAGGTGTTGATGTCTTTGTCCAGCTGATCCAACAGAGCAATGGACTGGATGATCATGTTATCTACCCTGTTGACATTAAACTTGACTTTAGCTCTGGAGTAGCTGTGGCCAAGACCCAACTGTGCCTTGGAGGCAGCCAGGGCAGTCAGACCTTTCACCAGAGAGTGGAAGTGCAGACGCAAACCTGACGGGACAGGACAGATTGAGAAGGTTTGCTGAGTGTTAAGAAGAACACCAACAGAAAAGTGCAGGTCCAACGGCTGTTCAGATTTTCAGTATGAACCTTCACGAGTTTCAGGAACACAAGCTCACATCACAACAGTCCACATTATTTTATAAACAGTATCGTTTTGCATATTTCGAAATAACTCTCAGGTAAAAATTCTCACCTCGCGTGATCTCAGCCACCACCCCTCCAGTTTGGATTGAACTGCTAAGTTCTTCTTGTAACGCTGCTCCAATCTTGCCATCAGAAACCCCCAACACTGATTTTTTCTTCCCAGACTGGGGCAGATTGGTCTCTAGGAACAGCTTCAGGTCAGCATGAACTACACCTGCAAGGGATGGAAGAGTTATATCTGTAGACATGTGGTTGAGATGGAAAGCCATCTATAAACTGCAACATGGACTATTGTGATATTATTATATTAAAGCCTGATAATTTGCCATCTCAGAACAAATTGGATATATAATTAAAGTAGTCTCATTAACAATTATTACAGATAAAAGAACAAATCAAAATCTGTCCATGTCTTTCCTCAGGTGTTCAGGGTTGATATGAAACTGTCAGCACAATAACTCAGTGGATTGACAGATTATAAAAACATCATTACAGCTGAGAACTTTTCCACACAAGATTTTTAAAGAGAAAAATGATAATCATACATACCTTCAGAGATGGCGTTCATGTTCTCCAGGGCAGCCTGGGCCGACTTAAAGGGGAAGAAGGCGGCTAAGCTCACCATGCTATTAAACTTTCCGAGGCTCAGCACGCTCGCCTCCACCTGACACAAAAGCACAATTATCAGTGCTCTGCTGAAAGAGCACACAAAACAGATAGTACACAGGAGTTAGGGAAGGGGACGCACCTGGGGCAGCAGCATGCCGATCTCCTCCACTTCTTTGACGGCGAATAGCGCATAGCCCGCCGCGTGCTCGAACAACACGTGCAGCAACACCTGGGGAAGGTGATCGTGCACAATCGAGTTAGACGACAGATGTCAACAGGTAACACTTGCAGCCAGCAAAAACAGGAAGGTGTTTCTAAAACTACGTTCAGATCAAGTGTTTATTAGTCCCCACGTGCTGACCAGCGAGACACAAGCTAACTTCACTTTCGACTAATTCCTAAGCTAAGATTGCAATTTTAGGCATAAATGTGCAGTAGCTTTTTCAAAAGTGTTTTTCTACTTCAGGTTTAGTTACCATTGCTTTGTCGTAACTTTCACACGTAACCACGTTGCAGTCTCGATGAACCCACGTGTCGACCTAGGCCCGCGAATAACGTGCTTGCTAAGAGCTAGCTTGTGCTAACACGGCCCCTAGAAAAGTACAATACCTGCTACAGCACTGTCAATATAACAGTGCTTCTGGTACGACTGCGACTAACACAGCTGGACACATCATTAGTCACTTTAAGTCTTTAAAGTAAGATATTTTTCCAGCTAATGTCAGCACTAGCGGAACTGCTCCCCAAATGTCGGAGGGCCTTTAGCTCGACAGAAATGAACTAAATCTAACTAGACATTTGTACTCTTAAAACCCAACTAACTGCAAAGAAACTTAAAGTGCATAGTTTAATGAACAATTTGCAGTCATGCCAAAATATCCAACCCCGCTCAGCTTACCATGATTGGAAAATCTCCGCGGCAGCACGCAGTTCGTGTCTGCTATGCTGCTTCACCTCAGCAAAAAGACTGCGTCCAAGCGTTTCAGCAAACTGCAGCGCCGCCCCAAATCCCGCGGTAGCAGCTTTGACATCGCGAGACCCGACCGAGAAAGCTTCAATTTGCTTCCTTTCCCCAATTTCCTATGCTGAAGAAAAAAAATATTAAAATATAAGGTTCTATTACGGAAGCGTAGAGCTGCCACCCAGGCCAAAGAAAAATACAAGTGTATCACGTACGTTATAACGTGAAAAGTTTATTGTTCTAACAAGATACTTTTCCTGTTTGTACAATATACATTGTACGAACGTGATAATTATGTATATTGTAATAACGTGATATTATGTTGTTCAAACGTGAAAAGTATATTGTACAAACATGATAGTATATTGTACCTGGGTCGTGCCTGGGTGGCAGCTCTACGCTTCCGTAATCTATAGCCAGGGACTGTAGTTTAAAAAATACAGACTACCACATCGGCAGACTACCACAATTGATTCCAAATCTTACAATTAATATGCGATTTTGAAGTCCAGTTCAGTTTTAATTAAAGGCGCTTAACAAAAGCATTACATTAGCTTTTTAGGAGTTACAACAATTTTTTATACAGTGTCCCCCCGGGTTAAAAACTAACTGTACAAAGTAGCATCATTTTAAATAAGATTTATTTATTTTTAATTGAAGGAAAATCCTATCCTGAAGTCTGTAAACCATAAATATCACCAAATGCTTTTTTCTTCCTTGAGATGCTCTGTTATGCTGGCACTCTTGCCACTTTGGTTGCTGCTTGTGTGTGGGTCTTTCTGGATTCAGATTTGTGTTTAATTACTTAAAAATGCTATATTAGGTTGGGATCAGATAAATAGGCAATTGAAGAATATCCCATTTCATTGCCATGGCTCACCAGTTGCTTTTGCATTATCCCTTGGGTCATTATATATTTGCACTGTGAAGTGTTGACTAATCAGTTTTGCAGTATTTGGCTGAATATGAACAGAATACCACCCTGTGCACTTCAGAATTACGTCTTTAATAATCATTAGGTATTTCTCTCCATATTTTTCTCTTCTTGTCATTGTGGTATAATTAGTCAACATTTACAACACTTACTCAACTTTGCAGGTTCTTTATATGTTTAATGGCATTGTTCTTGAGTGTACCTAGTGGTTTGCACCTTATTTTTTATCCATGAACAGCTCTCTTGATCGTAGACTTGTTACAATGACATGGTTACCAAATCTAACCAAGTCAAGTGTTTTTGTGAATGTTTTTTTAACTCCTTCAGTTGCATCAACATTTCTTTGGACCTCTCATTGAGATTAACTGTCAAAAGCACTTGAATTAACGCCAAATGTTTCCAGCTGCTTTATTTGTCATGAAACAAGGGAGCAGAAAATTGCTTGTTAGGGACCTGTCCAGTTACCTTTGATCCTTTGAAAATGGGGGACTTTAGATATCAATGACTGTAATTCCTAAAAAGTTAATGCAATGCACCCCCTGAATTTGCTGGTCCCCCCACAGTGTCCCCCCACCTCAATTCTGGGAGAGTGAGTCTTAAGCTGCTTCTGCTCAGCTCTGCTGAGAATCATTAGTTATGGTTGGAATCAATCAATCAATCAATCAATCAATCAATCAATCAAGAGTCCAAGAGTAAAAACATGGCATTGGAAGTGAGATTTTCCCCCTTTAAAGGGAAAATCCCAAATTCAGTACCCAGTGAGTGATGTCTTGAAACATTTGCTGTGGTTTTTGATTCTGTACGCCAAAGTTTAAAATGTAGATTTGAAAATATACAGCATGGTTTATTTTAAACTGTTTATACATATTCTTTACTAGTATTATAATATAAAGGTTATACAATTTCCATAATTTATCCCAAAGACTCTAAATCTCTAAATGTTACTTTAAAATACATACTCTAGGTGTTAGAAAAATGTAAGAGTCATAGTGTGTGTCATAGTGCTGGTGTTATATAAAGTGCTAGAGAAGGCATACAGAGCTTCATCTATGCATTTAAAATGTAATAAACCACATAGAACAATAGCAATGCCTGTAATAAACACTCTTGCTGAGTATTCTGACAACAAAATAAAAATAAATTGCAGTAACATTTCGCCATCGTGCAGGAAATAAGTCATGAGGTTTCCAAGGCACAGATGCATGTGGTTCTGTATGTGCACAAACACAAATTAGTAGCAGGTCATAAATGTCAGAATGTGTTAGATAATTACTTGGAGCCAAGGATATATGACTGACTTCTTTGAATAGACTGTCGAAATTGTTTCTATATTTAACTCAGTGCCTCAAACGAAAGTCACATAAAAACTGAGATTTACTTCTCAGTTTGCAGTTTGTCTTTTGTAGGATGTGTTATATACATACATGAGTTAATTCTACTTCCTGAAATGAGTAAAAATAAATGATTAAATGACTACTTAGATATTTTAAAAACTCTGCACAGTATACATTCATCTTATAATTTATACATACCAGTGAAGATTAGGTGAGCATACTAACCTAATAAAAAAAAAATGAGCCAACCGTTCCTGAGCAATATTTGTGTTTCCAGGACTATGCTTGAAGGAGCTTGTTGAGGAGCGGATGTGAGGGAGGACAGTGAAAAGCTTAGGGATCAGGAGAGGGCTTGATATAAAGGCTGACAGCGACAAGCTGACACTCAGACCACTGGAGCTCTGCTCATTTTAAAGCACACTTCCTCAAGCAACTAACCAACGCTGACACAGCACGTGAGTAACTCCTGGCTTCTTGTGCTCCTGTCTCTCTCTGCCTCTAGGTCTTTCTCGTTTGTCTTTCTCTTTGATGTTCTGTTTTCATCTACTCACATTTGTGCACAGACCTGTCTTGCTGGTTGTAAATATGACTCCAACCTCTTATCTATCTCTTATCTATCTTGCTCCTGGAGGAGTTTGTTGTTCTACCCCCCCCCCCCCCCCCCCCCCCCCCAGTCTTCTCCCTCCCTATCTCTAATGTATTTCCCAAATTCTGTATTACATAAGCATGAGATTCCTTGTGTTTCTTTGTCCGCTCTTGGTTACGTGCTGCATGTCATGTCAGATGTCGACCACAGCAAAATAGAGCCCCTTGGCCACCTTCAGACTGTATTGTGTGTGAACTTTCTGCTCTGTATATACCAATGTGTATGTTTCTAAGGGACAGAGAAAATTGAGCATGCGTGGAGCAGTTGCTGGTTGTGTGGTGCTGGTGTGCCTGATGGCGCTGCTGGTTCAGAGGACGGAGGGACACATCACGTTCTTTAGCCCAAAAGAGTTGATGCTGATGAAGGTAAGCAGCATGTGTGCACAGCTAGGGCTAAATTAGAGCTGAAAGAATTGGTCAATCCAGACCACAAAATCAGTCATGATTTTCAGTCATGAATCAGCTGTTTAGCTCATTGGTGTATGATCCCAAACTTTTCTGAAGGTTAGGATTAGTTCCTTTTACATACTGGTAAACTGATTACTACTGTTCCTGAAAAACCAAAAGGCTCTGTGAAATAACTGAAAATATTGTGGAATATTGCCTACAGACTTTTTAATGTAGCAAATAAAGAATTGGCCTATTAAGTTTTTGTTGTTGTTTTTTTCCCTAGCAAATAACACAGTAAGTACAGTCTATTTATGTAATGAGCTTGCAAAGAAAAGCGTCTGGACTTCTTTAAGTTACTTGAAGACGCCAGGCGATTAGAGGATCATCAGGGGGTCCTTTTATCCCTCTGTGGGGGGTCACTCCCACTAGGTTTATATCTGGGACTCTCCACCATTTGACCTTAGAACTGAAGAAGCTTCTCGGATGAGAGGTGAAACGTCTTCAAGTAACTTAAAGAAGTCCAGACGCTTTTCTTTGCAAGCTCCTTTGACTACGATGACCTGGATGACTGAGAACCTTCACAGACATATTTATGTAATGCTTTTTAGTGACAAGAGTCACAAAGGATGAACAACATTTAAAAGTTAAAATTAAAATCAATGGAGAAGCATATTAAAACAGAATAAAAATAGATAAAAGCATAAATAACTAAAGAATGTCAACAAAAGGCCTCACTAAACAGAAAAGGTTTTACCTGTTTTTAAAGGACTCCACAGAGTTGGATAAACAGAGCTGGAGTGGTAAACTCTTCAAGAGCTTTAGTGCCACAGGCTGAAAGGCTGTGTCTCTTCCTAGTCTTTAGTCTAGTATGGGGACCAACTGGTAGAGCTTGTGAGTGAAAACAGCAAGCAGAAGGGTGTTTAACAAGAAGTTGCATGTAAGTGTGGGAATTTTAAAACAAATTCTCGACTCAACTGGAAGCCAACATAAAGAGAATAAAATTCGGGTAATGCAAATTCGCTTGCAGATGTGAAAGCGATGATTTATCTAACCCGGTAAATAAGGTGTTACAATAATCTAGGTGTGGTGACACAAATGCATGAACAATTTTCTCTAGTTCAAAGGTGTGGACCATACTTTGCGATTTAGAAATGCTCCTTAAGTGAAAGTAACAGGAATGTGAGATAGATTTTATGTGTGACTCAAAGTCTGAGGAGTCGAATGTTACACCATGATAACGAACACTGGTCTACGCAGATGAGCGAAAGGAAGCAATCACTTGACTGATTCTTGAATGTATTTCAAGAAGAGCCATAATCATGGCCTCAGTCTTGTTAGTTTAAAACAAGGCAATTACCGAAGCCACTGACTAATCTGTGATGAACAGTCAGCTACAGTGGACATCTGAATATCATTAGCATAGAAATGATACAAATTCCAGAAAAAAATTGAATCAAAGATCGATGCATGCTAAAGGAAGGATGGAAAAGGAAAATAATCATGGATCCAGAATTGCACCTTGTGGAATCTCACACGGTAGAGAAACAGTCCAAGTGGAGAATTTGCTCACTCACTGAGCTTATGTATAGTTTATGGCATCACTTTACTGCATTTTGACTGTCATTTTTCACTCTTTTCTAGAATTTTTCAGTTTTGTAGTTCTTGACCCTCAGGAAAGATATAAAACAAAATTTAGATTGAAATGAACTGCGATGTTTCACAAGATGAATAAAGGTTATTTTAAACTGTGACTTAAAGACAGAAGACAAAGCTTCTTAAGAAATTAAAAAAAGCAGCTTGTCTCATTTTGTTCATCTATGCGTGCATGTGTCCGTGCTGCAGGAGCGAGAAGGGAGAAAGGACATGGAGCCTCGATCAGAGGATGGCCAGTTTGAAGAAGTCACCGTCCAACAGGTTCCTCAGACAGAACGTGGTGGAAATCCTGTGAGTGCTTGCGCACACAGACAAACAAATTGCCTTCACAACTAGTGTAATATTTTCAATCCAGTCACAGTTAAAACACTTTTTTAATTCAACATAAGGCATTATTTTTATGTTTTATTTAACCTTTATTTATACGGGTAGTCCAATTGAGACTCAGTGTCTCATTTATAAGCGAGACCTGTTTCAGACATTAACACTTATGTGTGCATATTCTGCCCAGGAGAAGACCGTGGAGATTTCTGTCCGTCTTTCACCAAAACAGCTGGATCACGTGACTCCAGTGCTCGAAGAGATCATCCATGAAATAACCCAGGGGCGTCAGAAAGGTATTTGATTGGTGCAAGATAATTGGTGATAAGTCACATTTTTGAAAAAGCCACAATATGATCTTATCTAAAGAACCTTAATACATGCATGCAAATCTTTGTTAATCATAATGTTCTCTCACTGTCTGTCTCTGCAGCAAAGTAACAAGGCTGATAGCATGAGGGAATGAACGCTGTATAAATTCTTCGAAAAGCACAGAATGATTGTGTCTTACTGAATTAATCAATAAAGGGAAGTGATTGTGTCACTCATTCTAGTTTGCGCTGTAATTTCTGTGAAAGCATTTTGGCTTGTTGGCCACAGGGTGTCAGCCTCTTTCCCAGGAGAAACTGATTTCTCTCAGACCTCAAGGAAATTCATAACCCTTTATAGCATGATGGTTACACAGACGTAATGCATATTCTGAAAAATCATTCAAGCTATTTAGCAATGATCCCAAGGGACACAGACACAACTTGTAAGATTTCACTAAATGTTCCTTTAAAAAGAAAGAATTGCACTGAGTGGTCACTGTTGGTTAAACTTTATTAACAAAAATACAGTTATTTAAAGAAAATGTGCATGCAAATTACTTAAGGCAAAATAGTAAAAATCAGACATTGTGGTGGCAGAATTGCATAGGCAGTAGGTGCAGTGTGAATGACTTTGGAATTTGACCCCTCTTGTTATCAAACCCTCCCAGCTAGTGGTTTCAGAGCTTTGATGTCAGTCTTTCGCAGAATTCAAAGTCCTTGACCGCGAGGGCAGCATCCCGAGCTAAAGGGATAGGCAGAGTCAGGGAACAGTCGCTATCAACATACTTTCCGGTTACACCCTCCAGCTCCTCTGCTACAGCACAATAGATTGTGCTCACTGCCCCTGCTTCTGGTGACTGAAAGGGAGATTAGGAAAGGTGGAGAGGAAACATGAAAATTAAGGTCAACAAACATCCTTAGAGCTACAAATATGCAGCTGGAAAACATGTAATCCCAGCCCTGTTTTGTGCCTAGTTAGAGCCAGTTGTTGAGCACTGGATGACACCAAAGATACAAGTCACAGATGAATAACTTTCCCTTACAATATATTGTAAGGTAATGTTAGGGGGTGCAAGTATATAATAATTCTGCCTCTACACACCACCACAGTGAATGCTAAGTCAATGTCCGACTGAAGTATTAATTCAAGGGGGTGAAAATCCTTGGACATTACCAAATGCACCAAATACTGCACTGGGTAGGCTCTTTAGAAGTTTTCTGGCAAAGCCGCATTTGGCCTTGCTAAAAGCTACCAGTGGTTTGTATTGTGCTGTAAACGTTCTGTATTTCCATTCCAGGTGTCTCTTGATTGTAGACTTTGACAATGATAGGAAAATGTAAAAGTCTGCACTTCAATCACTTCAGTTGTTTAATATGAAGTCTATTTTGGCGATTGAGAGAGGTAAAGTTACAAATTTGGTGTCACTGTTCAAAAAGTTGTGGACCTAACTGTAGTTTTCTTTTCCCACTTTGCAGCAGATTATCCCATGTTTAAAATGTCAATATAAATGCGAGAACAGATGTATACATCTGAGAGACAAGGCTAAAAATGAAAGAGATGAGGATACAACCACAAGGGGGAAAAAGCAAAGAATAAGAACAAAGGATTCCTAAGATTCCTACAGCAGGAAAGCTTCATTTTATACTTAACCACAGATATGTGAAATGTTTTAGCGCTTGAACTTGTTATTCTAGTTTTAGCAGTTTGGTTTGTGCCATCATTGAAACAGTCTGGATTTGGTATCTTATTTTAGTTTGGTTGCCTGTTTCAACTTACCTTGAAAAAGAAAAACCCAATAAGGTTGAAAATCCAACGGACCCAAAACGAATAGTGTCTCATTACTTCTGTCATCACAATACCGGGGTGGACGGAGTTTGCAGTTACATCTATGTAATGATAAAAGTACAACAAAAAACAACACTGAGACGGTCACTGAAAAGGTAAGCACTGAGGGTTTGATAGGATGTTGAGAAATTAATTTTATCCTAAGTATTAGAGGCTGGAGTGGGTGAAGCAGATGGAGCTGGCCTGTTTTTGATGGTACAAACTGAAGTTCACAGTTTGTCCACACACTCCCACAGCCTCACAGGATGTAACATTCTGTAATGAAATAACATCATCCAACAAGCCACCGTTCAGCCTCTAATGATTGCTAGAGATTGACTTTCAGCATGATGCAAAAACTGAAAATGAAAGTTTAATACTTTCTAGAATCTAGAATCTCTCAGTATTTTACCAGCATATTTTATGAATATTCAAGGCCAGTTTCATCTTTCAGATTTCTTAGAAAAACAGACAAACTACTGTATAATGTATGGGGCAAACAATACAAATACAGAGAGGAGCAGGAAGCCCAACAAACAAGGGTCCTATGAGAATAACTTTTAAAGACTGATCATCATCAGAGTGCATTATTATTTAAATCACATAAAGCCATGGCTTATGTGTATTTTTAAATCTGAATGTGATCATCATCCATCTTTTGTTACTGCTTCTTATTTTGTCATTTATTTTCTTTCAGTGCTCTTCCAATGGCAGAGATCCCTCCTGTACATTCATAATATTTGCTTTCCTGTAGCCTACCTGTGCCTTTTAGTCTGCGTGCTAGCTCGTTGGTACAGATGATATTGTGCAGCTTAGTGTTGTTGTAGACTTGATCCATGCAATAGCTCAGGTTCTTGCCGTGAAAATGAGAAAAGTCCACTTTACCCCTCTTGTGGTTGACTGAGCTGACGCTGACGATACGGGATGGAGACGAACTCTTCATCAGGTCTGGAAAGAATATGAAACACGTTGTGGCAGCAAGGATACGATGAGAAGGGGAGACACCAAAAAAATGGCAGATATTTAGGATGACCTGACAATTGCAGGCAGTAGTGTATTATGCATTTCGTTTTCTCAACACAGTACATCCCCTGTGTTAAATAGACCCCACAGTCTTACCCAGCAGCAGGTTGGTGAGAAGAAAAGGTCCCAGGTGGTTAGTAGCAAAAGATTCCTCAAATCCATCTTTGGTTATGTTCCTTGGTAAACCTGATTGATAAAAAGTTAAATCCCTAGAATTAAAAGTTGATCTAAAAGTTGACGTCATAAATCAGACTAGGTTTTCTAAGGTTGATGTTTAACACAAGGCTAGCACACCGTGTACCACTCTCTGGTACTCTGTGTGGTGTTTTAGTACAAGACAACTTCAGAAAGTTGGAACACTGCTTACATAATGCAATGATTTACAAATCTCCGCTTTGTTTGGCAATGGAACATAGAACATAGTGGTGCTAAAAAGAAACAGATGAAGGAACATGATAACATGAATGGGAATAAAAATAGCATCTTAAAGAGGCAGAGGTTCTCAGAAGTAAAGATGGGAAGTGTTGAAAATATTTGGCATATCATGAAATTAGCAGCTAGAATACTTTATCAGACAAGAATGGGACAACAATCCTTGCCAAAAAGTCTAGCAGCTCCGCAGTTTGATGCATTCGATGTCCCCAGACATTTACAGACTGTTTTTTTTTTTTTTTTTTTTTGAACTTTTAATTGCAGAGCAGGAAAACAGCAGTCACCAGCATATACATACACAGGACAAAGATGCATCTACATGTATAGCAGGACGTGGGAGGCAGAAAGAGAAAGCCAACAGCAATATTAATAAACAATGAAAAAGGTTAACAATCGTCCCTTTGTTGCCAGGCTAAATCCCGTAAGCCCGATTTCAACCTCTGAGCAGAAGGAGTGTTCAGGTGGGCCAAAAAAGGGTCCCATATGCGATAGAAAAGGAAAGGTTTGTCCTTAAGTGCTGTAGAGAAGGCTTCCATTGGCATGATACATATCACAGACTGTAGCCACTGGTTGACAGATGGGGCCTTATCAGAAATCCACAGTACCATAATGCACTTTCGAGCGTAGTGCAGCAGTATGTGAAGGAGATCTTTGCTGCGAAAGCCGGCAGGTAGCTCATCGTTCAGTCCTAACAGGCAAGTCCTTGGACCCAGATGCAGTCGGCAATTAAATATAGTACATAGCTTGTCTATAAGTGATCTCCAAAACTGTAGAATAACAGGGCAGCTCCACAGACAATGAAAAAAGGAACCAACAGCAGACTGACATTTGTTACAGAGATTAGGCAAAGCTGGATACATTATGTGTCTCTTCTCGGGTGTAATATAAAGCCTATTTATAAGTTTAAACTGCCTTTCCCAAATAGAATTAGATGCCAAGGCTTTAAAAGGACGACAACACAACTCATCCCAAGCTTCAGCATCTATAGCGCCTACGTCTGATTCCCATTGGCCCTTGATTTTGTTAGAGTTATCCATTCTAAGATCAGAGAGAATGTTATAAATCTTTTTAGTGATACATTTTAGTTGGGTAGTTTTTACCATGAGTGATTCTATAGGAGAAAGACCAAACCCTCCATTCAAATCCTTCAATTTAGAAGTAATATAGTGCTTTACCTGAAAGTACTTCAAAAAATCCTTATTGGTCAGACCAAACTTGCTTTTCAGTTGATTAAAAGTAAGAAGAGAGTTCTCATGAACAAGATCACCCACTGTATTAATCCCTTTTTGAGACCAGTCCGCAAAACCAGCCTGAAGACCAGGTAAGAAGTCAGGGTTTTCATGAATAGGAGTAAGAAGGGAGAAACAATTATAATATCCTTCCAGGCGCCTGACTTTGCGCCAAATAACGAGCATATTCTTTAGCACCATATTATCTTGTGTTAGAACTGTGGCTTTACCTGAGGAAATATATAGCAGGTTCCGCAACGGAATGCCCTTTAAAGAAGCGGACTCAGCGCTGAGGTAAATGGAATCCGGATCGTCCATAAACCATTCTGTAAGAAATTTAAACTGTGCAGCCAAGAGGTATTGTGGGAAGGAGGGAGCGGCAAGACCGCCTTTCTGAACAGGCAAACACAGAAAACTGTATCTCAGCCTAGGTCTTTTCTTACGCCATATAAAAGAAATAATTGAACCATTTAATTTTGACAAAACCTTTTTGGACAGAGCAAGCGGTAACATCTGGAATAAATACAAGAGGCGAGGGAGGATATTCATCTTGACCAGATGAATACGACCTAAGAGAGACAGAGGGAGGCTGCACCACCTACCCAAATCGCGATTGATGGTCTGAATTAAAGGGGTGTAGTTCAGACTATACATTTCTTTTAGATTCGGTGAAATCTTTACCCCTAAATAAGTGAAACCGGAGGGAGACCAACGAAAAGGCTGAGAAATGTTTGGATCAACCTCATTTAGAACAGAGAGGGGCATAGCCTCACTTTTAGAAAAATTGATCTTGTAGCCTGAGAAGGAGCCGTATTGGGAAATTAACGCAACTAATCTAGGAATTGAGTGAGCAGGAGAATTTAGAAAAATTAAGACGTCATCTGCATAAAGTGAAATCTTATGTTGAGAATTGTTCAAACAGAGTCCTTCAATAGCAGCATCCTTCCTAATGGCTGTGGCAAGGGGTTCCATAGCCAGGGCGAATAACAAAGGGCTCAGCGGACAGCCCTGTCGACTGCCACGTTCAATACTGAAATTGTCTGACCTATAACCATTGGTAATCACTGCCGAAAGAGGGGAAGTATAAAGGATCTGGATCCATTTAACGAAGTTGTCACCTAAACCAAATTCTTGAAGTGTGAAAAGAAGAAACGGCCATTCCAGACGGTCAAAGGCCTTTTCAGCGTCAAGTGAGATGACTAGAGCCTCAGGGTTAAACAAAGATGAGTGCTGAATAATGTTAAGTAGGCGCCTCACGCTATGTGTGGAATACCGCCCTCGTATAAAACCAGTTTGATCATTCTCAACGATCGAAGGTAGTACTGGCTCAAGACGTACAGCCAGGACCTTAGCAAGTATCTTCAAATCAAGATTTAAAACAGATATAGGCCTATAGGAGGCGCATTCTTCTGGAGGTTTCCCCTTCTTCAGAATTAGCGAAATATTAGCCTCCATTAAGGAGGGGGGGAGAGTGCCTGCCTCAAAAGAGGACAGAAGCATCTTATACAGTGGGGAAGTCAGAATCTTACTAAATTTCTTAAAAAATTCCCCCGTGAACCCGTCTGGACCCGGGGCTTTGTTATTTGGAAGCATCTGAATAACTTTCAAAATTTCACTTTGCGTTATAGGTTTACATAAATCATCCCTTTGGATTTCAGTAACTTTAGGTAAATTTAGTCCTAAGAAGAAGTGATGCATACCTTGTTCCAATGTTGGTTTAAACTGGGAGGTATATAACTGCTTATAAAAAGTTTTAAAAGTATCATTAATAATTAAATTGTCATATTTAGGTAAACCAGATGAGTCTCTAACACATGGGATATTACAACCAGCACCCTTATTATGAAGAAGATTGGCCAGATAGCGGTTAGGTTTATTAGCAAACTCATATAACCTCTGCCTCATGAAGAAAAGAGATTTCTCAGCCTTTCTTGTCAATAGTGCCTCCAAAGCTGTTTTAACCACCTGAATTTCATTCCTTAATTGCTCTGAAGGTGATTCATTATGTTTAGCTTGCAGTTCGTGCAATTCCAGTTCTAATTTCCGTTGTTCCATCTGATTTTTCCGCTTCAGGCCTGCTGAATATGATATAATCAGTCCACGGGTGTAAGCCTTCAGGGTGTCCCAAAGCAGGCCTGGAGAAACTTCAGGGGTTGCATTGACCTTTAAAAAATGTTCAAGCTGATCATTTAAAAATATTTCGAATTTTGGGTCGTGAATCAAAAAATTGTTAAATCTCCAGGTATGAGACCGAGGGACAGGATTTAGATCACTTAGCTGAACAAAAACCGGCGCATGATCTGATATAATAATATCGCCTATTGTACATCTCAAAATGTTTCCCAGTGATCGCTTGGGGGTGAAAACGAGATCGATCCTACTACTTGTTCTATGAACACCGGAAAAAAAAGTAAATTCTTTATCGTTAGGATGAAGAGTCCGCCAGGTATCAACCAGATCAAGTTCGTTACAAGTATCTAAAAGTGCTTTGGCCCTTGTAGACATTTGAATTTGTTTAGGAGGGGATCTGTCCTTAGTTGTAGAAAAATAACAGTTAAAATCACCGGCTATCACAGAATTATCACAAACCCAATCAGAAAAGGAAGAGAAAGTATGAGCAATAAAGTCGTTAGACTGTACTGGCGGAAAGTAAATATTCAGAAATGACACCGCCTGACCACCTAGGGTGCCTTTTAAGGAAACATATCTACCAGACTTATCACAAATTGTTTGGTCAACTGTCAGCGGTAGGTGTTTATGTATTAAAACGGCTACACCGCGGCTCTTACTCGTAAAGGAGGAACTAAAAACTTGACCGACCCAATCACGTTTCAGTTTTAGATGCTCCTGAGGAGACAGGTGAGTTTCTTGCAACAAGGCAACATGTACATTCTCCCTCTTAAGAAAGCTCAATATTTTTTTTCCGTTTAACAGGGTTATGTATACCTCCTACATTCCAGGAACAAACATTCAACATTGAATTATCACTTATCATACAACATTTTAAATAAGCATGGAACCACGCTCAGGTGACCAAAGCATAGCTGATATGTAGGGCTCCCAAACACTGCTCTACAACACCAGTGGCAAGTAAAATACACATAGAAAAACAAACGTCCTGCTCTGCTAACAATTAACAGAAAACTATTTATAAGAAACAGAACCGTCAAGAAACCAGTGAGTATGGAGGTCAGACAAAGGTCTTCAACGCCCAGCAGGGGGCGCAAGCAAACTTTCCAACTTGGACATAGAAAGATGCTGGACCAGAGTACGAGTCTTTTCTTAATCAGTAACGTGAAACAGTTGCCCGCCCGCAGCTAAAACAAGAATTCGGATTATAAATGGCTAAATAAAATAGTCTATGTGTATGGGGTTATTATCTCCGCACAGACCCGAAAAGGAAAAAAAACGGAACCAAACAGAAAAAATAACAATAATAATAAACAGGGAAGGAAAAGAAAAAAAAAAAAAAAAAAAAAAGGAGGAGGAGGAGACGAGGGATTGGCGAATGCCTCAGGTATGGGACAGGAGCACAGATCAACAGTCCACTGGAGCCACCGAGGATGAGCGCGGCCCCGCCCCTTGAGGTACGTTATCCAGGTAAGCTGAGACTGCTTCTGGAGATCTAAAAGATTTCTCCTGGCCATCGATCTTGATCCTAAGGACAGCCGGGTACATCATAGCGAAGGGGACACCCATCTCCCTAAGGCGTTGTTTGACGTGGTAGAATCCCTGGCGTTTCTTCAGAACAGCGGCGGAGAAGTCCTCGAATATCATAATAGGAATGCCATTATGAAATAAGGACTGCTTCCTCCTAGCCGCTTGCATGATCCGTGCTTTATCCTGGAAGTTGTGGAGCTTTATGATGACCGCGCGGGGCCGCTGGGCACTGGAAGGGAGGCGTGCAAGCACCCGGTGGCAGCGATCGATTTTAACAGCGCCGCCCTTGAAACTCACAGCCACCAACTCCGGTAACCACGTTTTGAAAAAAGACACAGGGTTGGTACCTTCACTGCCTTCGGGTAGCCCAATAACACGTATGTTACACCGTCGGCTCCTGTTCTCCAAGTCATCAATCTTATCCAAAGCGGCCTCCAGCTTAAGCTCCACTTCAGAAATCTTGGCGCCATATCCCGCTGTAACATCTTCCTGCGTTGATATACGTGCCTCTGCCTCCTTCATTTTAACATCCAATGCAGAGATGTTAGCTGCGCATGTTTCCAGTCTTTTCAGAACTGGATCAATCTTCTTCTCAAAGGAGGCCTCCACCGCCCTCAGCACCTCCGCCGATATCCTCTCCACCAATTTGTCGACGTCCATTCGGTCGAGAAGTGGGGGCGACTGGGCCTCCGCCATAACCGCTACAGCATGATCGCTGAGCAGAGGGTGATTTTCTCCGGATTTGCCCGGTTTCGACCCAAGGTTGAGCTTCTTCTGGGTGCTTGGCATCGTACGACGTTTAAAAGTCGAAATAAACAGAGACTTTAACCAAACAAGACATATAAAGGCCTAAACAAATGCCAAGCTGCGGGAGCGGGCGAGAAACACAGCTACTCCGCCATTGACGTCACGTGACCCCTACAGACTGTTGTTAAAAGAAGAGTGGATGGTAACACCCCCCCCCCCCCCATACTTTAAATGTTTACGTGTTCTATCTTCTAAAATAAAATATTGGTTTATGAGATTTGCAAATCATTGCACTCTGTTTTATTTACATTTTACGCAGCATTCCAACTTTTTCAGAATAGACTACTTGCACTAGGGCATGTGACGTATTTCCGTTTCCAAATAGTACCGCTTGTGCGTTTCCGGTACGTTTGCTTATCTATCGGTAGCTATGCTAATGTCGCTTCAGAATGAGTATAAAAAGGAAAGTATTTAAAACAGAACATTTTCAAAAACAGGAGAAGAAATACTCCGAGCATTGCTGTGTCCCACTTTGTTCAGCTTCAGCCAAATTTAACGGCATACTAAGTTTTCATGCCTTTCCGACCCATTCCGACTTGAGAAGACAATGGCTGGTAAATATACGCCGGGATCATTTCACGATTACCTCTCACACCAGGGTCTGCTGCAGACACTTTGCCAGTGATCAACTCATAGAGCCAACAACCCTCGATGGTCGAAGGCGGCTTATTAAAGGTGCTGTACCAACACTTTTTGAGTGGAATGGCTATAAAGTTGAACCACCGCGGCGTAGTGTTTGGGAGAGAACGGAGCGACGCCCTGAACTAGTTCCTCCTGACGATCAAGAAGAGCACAGTCTTACAAGAGATCATGACTACTGCTCAGTCCCTGAGCCATCTGCATTGGACATATCTGCATCAGCTGCAGAAGACCTGTCCGAAGACGTGGAGACTCTGAGGAAGGAAATACAGGAGTTACGTGTCCAGCGAGAATTTGGGTTACAGCGTTTTGCTGGCTCCGACACTGACATCCGATTCTATACCAGGTACATCTAAGTTCTATTCAAGCTAACTGTTTAAAATATACCAAGGTCACCATCAGTTAAATTTCGAAAGTTTTTCCAGTCTTAATGAAAACAAAATAGAAATGTACTTTTTCTCTGCTGATTGTATGTTTTATGTAGATGCTTTAGTATTTAAACAATATCCTAATGCTACAGGTAAAATACAACACCAAATACTCTTAATCAGACTATTTTATACAGCATTCCATTAGCATATTTGTCACAGTTCACATTATTTTTATGTCAGTGTGTAATGTTAATTAATGATTGACACGATGTATGTCTCTCTCGTGAATAGATTTCCAAGCTATGATCATTTGATGGCATTCTGGGTTTTGATTGAGCCTTGCATCTATAAAATGATCCGGGTTTCAAGAGCCAAGTCAGCTGCCAATCGGAACGAAGAAGTGTTGACACGTGCACGCACATCAACAGTAGGTTATGGGTTTGTTGGTAGTTAGAACTAGAGGTGTAATGTTATTGTATTTATGTACAATAACATTACTTTATGTACAGTAGCATACATACACAGGTGTATGTATGCTAGACTCAGTATCCTTTACATACATACACCTGTGCACTACAGCACCTCATTGTTTACCCCATGGTACAGTATGGTATGCCTAACCATTACAAAACATTTAGCCAAGAAAAGAATAATTTTACTAGTTCATAGCTTAAGGAGTAACATTTTCCCTTTTGTTTTCACCTTCCAGAGGCAGCTGCTACAGCCAATTGACGAGTTTTTTCTTTTCCTGGTTTTCCTGTCAGTTGGTTTGAAGGAGAGGGACCTGGCACACCGATTTAACATACACCAGTCCACAGTGAGCCGCATTATTGCAACATGGACAAATTTTCTTGCCACTGCACTGGGGTCTCAGTGCATCTGGCTTACACGTGAAGAAGTGCAAGCTTACCTCCCTGAGGAATTCAAAGATTTCTCAGACACCCAGATGATCCTTGACTGTACAGAGCTGAGGTGTCAGACACCATCCTCACCACTTCTCCAAAGTGAAATGTACTCTTTGTACAAATCCCACTGTACGATGAAAGCCCTGGTTGGCATAGCTCCACATGGTCCAGTGACATTCATCTCTAATCTGTATGCTGGTTCGGTTAGTGACAAGGAACTATTCAAACAATCAGGCATTGCTGAGAAGTTGACTGAAGACATGGCAGTGATGGTAGATAAGGGCTTCCTAATCACTGATTGTTGTAAATGCAAAGTGTACTGCCCACCTTTTCTATCTAAGCAGAAGCAGATGCCAGCATACCAGGTTAAGGAGACGCAGGCCATAGCCAGACTCAGGGTACATGTGGAGCGAGTCATTAGGAGGATCAAACAGAACAAACTTTTTGATAGCATCATTACCATGTCACATGTTTATAATATCAACCAACTGTTTGTAGTGGCATGTATGCTGTCAAATTACCAGAACACAGCATTAGTTAAAAAATGGGTTAAGTGAGACAAGATGGATTTTTCCCAAGACACCAGTGCCAGTAACTTATGGAAAATGACCTGCAGCTGAGGCCACTACAGTTGCATTTCTTCCTTCTCAGCTGACAATACTTGATTACAGAACTGGTACTTGAGTGCCGATAGTTGAGTTTCAGTTATTGATAATTCAAATTCATTGCAAATGTTTAATGTTAATAATACTGTTTAATTATAATACTATATTACTATTCAGATTCAACAAAACTGTTTATCAAAATTATAAAGTAAATCACTAAATCGTTTTAAAACCATAAGTGACATTGAGCTTTTGTAACATCAAAAATACCATTTGTCATTTTCTACAGTTCAGTTATTGTCTAAATGTATATCAGTATGCTAGGCATGGAGTTTTAAATACTTACCATGTAAATAAGTTCTGTACAAATTCAACGTTTTAATGTGTGTTTTTAAAAATTTAATTGATGCCATTGCTTAAATAACTGTTTATTGATGTCACATAAAAGTAACATGTAACAACAAAAGAATTCATGAAATATATTGAAAATAAAACATCAGTTATTTTGTTCCAGCCAGCCTGAAGGATCTGTTTTTCTTTTTGCTATGTTTTCACTGTTCATTTTTTCAAACACAGGTATCTTGGCATATATATGTAAAAAAAGAAATAGTCTGCCTTTTCTCTGATTGCATTGTGCACATCTGTATCCATGTATATTCTTTGCACTAGGTAGTCCTCTTGTGCCCACACAACAAAGTCACACCACTGCATCCCACTGATGAGCAGTTGTCCTTGCACTTGCCAGTAATATGCGTGGCTCTTTTTTAGTTTAGGGGTACCACATTCCATCTGCACATATTTGCAGTCAATAAAGTTTTGTACATTGGGACATTTGAATTCGACGAAGCCAAACTGGGGGTATTCATTGGGGTCAAAAACAACACCATCAGGAGATGCAGCAAGCCAGGGGGCAATGGGGTGAATGACCAGACCACAGGGTGAGTAGTTAACATTCATTAGCCTACTATACTCTGCTGCTATTGCAGGCTCCATCTCAGTTCCTCTCCTCATGTCTGCTGTCTGCCTTGTTCCCTTCAATATACGCTCTGCTAGTGACTCGGCCGAGCTCTGGCCTCTGACGTGACACACCTCCCGAAACCTAGAGGCAGTCACTCTGGGCCTGCGGAGCTGATGCCACTCAGACGAAGAGCTTTGCTCACGTGTAGCTTCCTCTATTTTGTGAGCCATTTCCAGAGTTACAGACAAGCTTTTCAGATGCAGAAGCTCTTCTTCTGAGCACACAAACACACAATCTGATGGCAAGATGTCATACCCCTCCAGAGGCAAGTGCGGTGTTGGTGGTGCATCGCGGTGTAGTGTGATGTACCGGGTTGTCAAAACCGGCTGCTGATATGACAGAACACTGCCCTCCTGCACCAGCCCAAAGGCACTTTCCACAAGGGGCTTGTCAGGTCTCATGTTCATTGTGGTCACAAGTGGCCTGTCCTCAATATTAAATTTTGCATATGCCTCCGTTATTCTGAACAAGCAGGGATCTGGTAACGGACCCACCATGCCTCTGTAGAAGCCACTCCTAAAGAAAACATCAATGACAATAATGTAAGGAAGAAGGTTGTTATACTGAACAACAACTAAACTAAAAACTAAAAGGTGTAAAACAGTGGTGCATAAGTTAGAGACTGGGATGTATATGTACATGACTGAGTTAGCCGTCTTCAGAAAGTGTAATGTTGTATGTAAATTAATACCTATTCTGACACATGTATGTATGAAAAAAATAGCAACATACATTTGTAACACGTGAAACCAAATTTTACAAATGTAATTACCGTACTCCAGTCTGGGCCATCCTATTTGGTACTGGCTTAGTGAAGATCATGGAGTTGATGGGTCCTGGCCTCACACCCTAACAGAAGACACATTTACTATGGATGGTGTTGCTGTTCATATGTAAACATGGACTAATTCAAAAACTTTAACCTCATTTAAATTACCACTGTCCGTGGCTTGTGCCATTGCTGTTCAGATTCCGTGCAGCTATGCACAGGGGGGACAACCGGCACTCTGAGTTGTGAGTAGTGTGCTGTTTGGAAGAGCAGTGCCACTGTGTGATTGCACATAACAGCGCCTGCCACACAGGAGCACTGGCTATGTGTCAGTATCACCGGCGATGAATCCAGAAGCTTAATCTAAGAAGAAAGAACGAAAATTAAAAATGTAACATCTTCATGGAAGAGCTGAACAGGAACATAGTTCAGTGTTATGGTTACGTACCCTCCTGAATGCTTAGTGTTTCCTTCTCTCCCTATTAAAACAACTTAACCATGCTTGATAACTGTAATAACTTAGATTGTGTATATTTGCAGTATTAACTTGTTGTCAAATGTTTCTGATCACCCAAACACACGTTGATTTAACTATCTGACTAGTCAAATTAGGAGTGATAAAGCAGGGAGACAAGGAAAACATTCAAGTTGATGGGCCTTTAGGAATGAACTTAACTAATGCTTAAATGAACTGAACCCCACTGAACGGGGATTAACAACTTTACACAGCTTCCTGCCTACACTTAGTCTGTGTGGTGCCTCACTCTTCCTCATCGACCTGTAGCACAGGGCTCTCACACCGACCTCCCCTGACAACCTGTCTTTATTGGACACTGAATAAAGATACAAGTACCATTAGCATTATTTCTGTATTACTCATTTCAGCATGTCTTAAACATATATATTTTACACTTAGCAAGAGTAGCATTAGGTAGTTAACTACCTCCATAGTTAGCCAACTACCTAACGCCATTATAACAGTGTCTAACTACAAAAGTGACATTAGTTAAGAAAACCTCAACTATAGTTTAGGACGACATAAAACACCGTTTAAGAAAACATGTAATGTAGAGAACTGACATCAAATGAAGGACATAGCGGAGTAACGTAGTGTTTGCATTTGACGTTAGCTAGCGTTTCTTTGTCGGTTAATTTACGTTTTCTTACCTTCGTAGTTGTGTATATAAGATGCAGCATATTAGTGATGGGACGTTCTGTATCGAGGCTTCGGAGCGTGTGTCGAGTAATGGAGGGGGCGTTTCCGCGAAGCGCGTATCGAGGCTTGCTTCATTTATGGGAGGAGCTGAAAATGATGACGTCCGAAGCCTCGCTGCCTGGCTGTACCACGTGACTGGTTCATGAAGCGGTTCGAACTTTGCCGCAAATAATCATTTTCCATACTGCCAGCATAAATATACACAGTATACTGCCATCACTACAATATACATGTTTTACACACTCCTTTTGTTGTTGACATTTACAGGCTGTGTGCAAAATGCCACACTCTTCAAATTCATGCCAGCTATTATTTTTACGTCCAGTAGGTGTCCTGCTAGAGCAAATGAAGCTTCATGAAGCTTCGCGTTGGGGTGAACCAATTGGATGAAAAGCTCCAGTGCTTCATGGGGCTTCATCTGCCCATCACTACAGCATATAACTTAAATCCTTTATCTAATTTGCTGGCGGGGGTAGTCGTCACTCTGCAAATCCGATGAACATCGGTGATGTTCAATTTTGGGAGCTCTTGTAGGCATCGAGTGTAGAACGTCGCCATGGTTTAACCGCACCGGAAGCACTGGAGCAGGACTACATAGAACGCGGAAGTGTTAGTGCAAGTAGTCCATTGTACTTGTAAATATTTGCGTTGCTGCCCTGCAAAGTCTGCCATACAAATTCGAGATCGGAGATGTCAAATTGATTTTAGATCGTGGGACACATATGTGCCACTTTAATCGTAAGGGACCATCAAAACTCCCCTTTATGTCAGTGTAAAGTAGTTCAACTGCACATTTAATCTCTGAAATATGGCAATATAAGATAAAGATGTGCTAATTAAACAGCGTGTCTCAGTTTGCTTTACATAAAAAAAAGAAATCCTACTGTAGTAAAAGAAAGAAATCTGTAGAGTTGTAATGTAAAGTAATGTGTAAAATTACAGAAAAAGTTCTGGTAGCCCATTGTCTAAACTGTCCAGTAATTATAAAGCAGAAAGTTTTTGTTAATTCACAGACATTTGTCATATTTTATTTATCTATTTATCTATTTTACTGCGGACACACAAAATTGTATAGCTGTGAAAAAGAAACAGGAGCTTTTCTGTGGTTTATTGTTTATCTATTACTTTATTACTTTGGTGTGGTATGAATGGCTGTGGATGAGATCTGTATAAATGTGTCAAATTGATGAAAATACAGTTTAGGTGCAAAATATATGCCATCCTTCAAATTTTCCAAAGACGTCCAGCAGACCTGGTTGGAGTCTTTATTAGGCTGATTTTGGCTTCCGGGCCTTATGTTTGGCACCCTGTTCTAGATTGTTTAGCTATTGCGAAGCGTTGCTTTCTGTATCCAGTCACGACAATGATCCATTTGTTTAGGCCCCTGATTTCTGTGTGCATCTCCTCAATCCCTGCTGTCATGCTAGATGAAACTGTTGTTCAATGATTCACTCACTAAACAAAAAAACCCAAACAGACATGTTTTTGTGTGTTTTTGTTTTTGTTGTTATGCATATTAGAGCTGGCTTTTAATTTTCGACAAATTAAATTGAATATAGTCCCTGGCCAGCTGATGTGTTTTACATTAGAACAAGCCTTGCTTGCTGTTTGCTCGCCAACTTTAGTAGAACTGCATTTTCATTGATAATTTATAATAGCTAGCTTTTTTTGCTACATCTCACAACATTGTGTGTTAGATTACTATTTTAACACAAAATGTCCAAATGAAACGCTCAAATTGTCTCAAATTCTTCCAGGTTTGACCTTGTGATGTACAACAGTGTTGCTTTTATCTTGTAAAAATGTTGCCATTAATCTTTAGAATTTAGATTTTTTTTCCATATTTGAATATATTTTCCCCAAACAGTTTCAAATAAAATAAGAAATGTAATTCATTTGCCTATTTCTAGTTTGTGTGTATGTGCTCATCTTCATTTAGTTATGAGCAGTGAGCGTGATTTGGTGGTTGTGTTGAAATCCTCGGACCGGCTCTGCTTGTATCACCTGATACTCCAGCATTGTTGACGAGGATGTGCAGCGCCTTCTCCTCTTTAAGAATCCTCTCAGCAAATGCTCGGACAGAGTCCATACTGGAAAGGTCCACCAGACGCAGATGTACATCCAAGTTTCCTGTTTTTTCCCTAATTTCGTTAAGTGCTGCTGTGCCCCTTGCCTCGCTCCGACAAGCCAAGATAACACGAGCCCCACGACGTGCAAAGTCCAGGGCAATGAACTTTCCAATCCCTAGCAGAGTGGAACAAAACAAAACATTACTTGTTGAAATATGCTTAAATAACAGATTAATCAAAAGACAGATTTACATAAGGTCTAAAACCTAAAACAAACGTTATGATTTTATTCTAAGTTTAAGCAGTTTTCACATTATCTGGGCATTTGTTCTGTGTTTTCTTGCATTTGCTTGCAGATATGCAGCTTAAGCAGAGTGAAGCAGATCTTTATTGCTCAGAAACTGTGACATGTTTTATACACACATATATGTATGTATATCGCATATTAGTGGTTTTAAAACATATACCCAAATAGGCGAAGACCCGAATCTTTCTAAAAAAAAAAAAAAAAAAAGCGAGGATGAACGTGAGGACAAACTACTAAAAGATAGTTGTTCTTATCTCACTCACTGAGGGAAGGTTAACTGATATCATGAAATGATGCAATCTTTAAACGGTTCTCCATTACAACCAAACCCCTTTAACATTTAGAACTGAAAGGAAAATATTTCCTCTCCTAAACCTTAGAGGGAAACAGTTTTATTTGAGAGCATCATGTCAGGTTTTTGTTGCAACTAAATTCAACTTTATTATTTCTATAGTGCCATTTCACAACAACAGTCATCTCAAGGCAATTTGAACTGATCCTGGAGTGTCGAAAGAATCCCCAACAATAACACAACCACCTCCGAGCAAGAAGTTGGCAACAGTGGGAAGGAAAAACCTTGTTTTATTATTAACCAGGTTCTGAGAGCTAGCTGCTGCATCACGTTGAGGGTGAAAGGAAAGAGGAGAGAGCAGAGAGAAATAGCTAAAAGGTAAACCATGGAAGAGGAGGTTATAGAGTTCAAGGTCGCCTGATCAAGCCCTAACGATAAACTTTCTCAAATGCAAACTTGCAATTGGTTTCACAGTAGAGGTCTTTAAGACCTGCAATTTGCATCCATTATCAATTTGTGTAATTCTACACAAATTGATGTAGTAATTCTACATTACTACACAAATTCTACTCTTTATTAAGAGAACATTACAGGACAATTACATTTCACAGTTTAGAATTCCCAATTAGTGTAAATCAGCATAAAAGAAACTAGGCTTCTAACACTAATGCTAATCCTGTCACGATCCTGGATCATAGACCCAGAGTTTTGTGGACTTTGTTGGGTCATTTATTGTTATATTTGATTTTCATGCATTTGGATTTTTTAGTTTGTAGCTTCTGTTCATTTCCATTTGAATTCTTGTTAGCGTCGTTTTAGTGTAGTTGCTTATGTGATTCCCCCCCCCCCCCCCCCCCAGCTTTCTTCCCCCCATGTCATTCTATGTCATGTCTTAGTGTCACATCTGTCTATTTCAGTGATGGCGTCCTATTTTATTTTGGTAACTGGTTGTGCTCTTTGTCTTTTTATACATAATTAATTCAAGCTGTTTCACATTCCCCACCTGTTTCCCATGACTACCCTCAATGTGTCTTCGTATAAACAGTGCCACATGTGTTTCACTATATTGCCTGGATAATGTTACTATGTAAATGGGACATTTTAGTTTCTATTCTGGGTTTTTGTTCAGACGATCTTCAACTGAGATATGTGGCTTGCGTTTTGTTTTAGATTTGGTCTTTGCATTCTGCATTTTGGGTCTTCGCTTTACACACTCTAAATCACGTTTTAATCAAGTCCCAATTCTTACGGTTTCCCACAACTCCCACTTTCCACGAACGTCTGGTTGGTGGATGACTTTGATGTTCCGGTCAGGAACTGTGGAGCTGAATTATCTCTTCTTTTGCTGGATGATCCACTGCAGCTTATGGGCAAACTTGTTTTATTAAGCAACATTTTTTTTGTCATCTTCATGCACATGTTATCATCTGGGATAATTTACAAACGGGCCTCAATTTCGACACCACATATGCTGAACACGTGTGCTGAGAGGATTTTTAAAAAGTGAGATATCTTCCTTTGAAGTCATTTAAATTAGCAGCAAGGAAAACTTCAGAAAGACAAATCTAAACCACAAACACTTCCACATTTCCACTAATTGTCATTTGCTTTCAATTATCCATCATAGAGAGTGTATCAGCGTAGCAGACACACACACACACACACACACACACACACACACGGGAGAGACTTCTTTGCTAGCTCCATAGTTACGTTGTGTGGAATCAGTTTGTTTAAATTTAATTAAACACACTTTAGTCAGAAATATGTTGCTAAGTTTTTTTTTATTAAATAAGTCATAAGCAACGCTACATCAGGTAATAATTGTCATCAGTAACTTTGATTTAGAGACTCCTATAATGACCAAAATTACAAAAACCACAAATAATACAGTGAGTCTTTCCCACTGTGTCTGATTGTTTATCTGACAGTCCGGTGTTAGTACTTTCACTGCACTGAACTAAATATTCTACCTCAGTCTTTTATTGTGGTCACAGTAGCATTCGAGCATTCCAAAGAGCTACGAAAGCACCTTTAACAGTGGCGTTGTCTTTGGGTCACTTTGTAAGTGCAAATTCAGAGTAAAACTGTTGGACAGACTCAATAAGCAGGTTATTTATAACACATCTCCCAGTTCACAAAGCGAGTATTACTGTTTTCAGTGCTTTCACTTATTCCCACGCTCTTATTCCCGCATAACTGGAAAATGTGTTTTAATTCCTCAGAAGCTGGAAGATGGGTGTTTAAGTATACACATATTTGTATATTTATATACACAGAGATAATCCAGTGTGTTAGACTGAAATGGTTGCAGTCTTTTCTGTGTTTCTACTCTCTTTCTACTTTGAAAGTGTTCTATTGTGTTTCTTTGACTGTATTCTAAAAAAAACCCAAAACATATTTGGGTAATGGTAAAAAATGAGGCTGTTGATAATCAGACATTTCCCAGAATTTTTTAGCTCTTTGTGGAATAATCTTGTTGTTGCACACATACACATTTATGCCTGACAGACTGTGCTGAATTTGGCATTTTTTTGCATCCATTTAACCAAAGAAATGGTAACAGATTATATGGCTCCTAGTAACAAAGTGGATAAAGTTACAATTTAACCCTCATCCTACTGAAATATTTAACAGGCATAGACTACCAACTGCATAAACTTCCTTGGGACATCAGAATAAATTACCTTAAGAACAATAGCAAATAATATATAATAGTGTTTTCTTTTAAAATGACTGTACTCCCCTTGATACTGTGTGATGCTTTAGTTTAACATCCATGCCAAACATTAAGTGAAGAAATCCATCTTAAGACTGCGTAGGGATATGGATACTTTTGACTGAGGTCCTCAGGGACCCCATGATATTTGTATTTTTTTAAAAACACAGGAAACAGTGATGTGATCACTCCAGACTGACAAAGTCATAAAACATTTGGACGTGTCATGGCCTCTGGGTTACTGATCCAGGATTTTGAACTCAAAACACAATGCCCTGGGGCAATGACCCAGGGCATTGTGTTTTTATTCCCTCGTGTTTCCAAATTCTGTGTTAGGGTCCTACTCTTGCCACAAGGCTATACATCAAGCCCTAGAATGACAGGAAAAACAACTGTGATATAATGACAAAAAACCCCCAACAAAAAACAAAACAAAACAGAAAGAAAAACCAAAGAAACTGAAAGGGTCTTTTTGACATTTGTACAAACAATTGCAGAACCAAAGAGTAAGCAACCATGCTCACCATGAATGTTCAGGGTGCTTACTCAAATCTTTGGCTCTCGGAGGAGGCGGACGCACTTTTTCTCCTCTCCCTTATCTTCCCTGCTAGTTCTTATGTCCTTGTCTAGTCTCGTGTCTTTTTTTGTATTACTTTCCCTGGAACACTCTCTCACAGTCTGTGTCTAAAACCTAAAAGAGAATTATGGATTTGATCAACTGGTCTCTGAATGCTATTGACACCCTTTAACGAGAAGTCTGGGCTCGGGAGAACCCGAGTGCCCTGGATGGACTTTCCCTGCCGGATACACGATGGACGGGTGGCAGAGGATCGTGTGCCTGGCGGGACTGTCGATCGAGGACGCTGAAGATATCTACCTATTTGGAACCATGATAACAGGGTTCTTGCTGATCGGAGCTGGCTTGGCCCTGGCTTATCGGAGAATTAAGAGAGCGGAACCGGCTGTTCAAATCCCCACAAGGCTGCCCGCTGGGATTGGAACGACAGGTGCGACTTCTCAGAAAGGGCTCACTGAAGGCAGCATGGTTAAGAGCTTGGAGGCGCTTACGACTGCAGTGAATGCTCAGAATAACACCTTTGAGCGTATGTATGTTGGATTACATCAGGAAAGAATCAACTCAGAACAACATCTCTGGGCGGAAGCTGGATTACACCTCGGATCAGTTGGCTGCGGTCGTGAGGTCTCAGAATCTGCTATGTGAGCAAAAAAGAGTGACAAGACCACAGAATCGACGGCTAATAACATCACGGAGAAGCTCGCAGCTATTAACGGGAGATTGAGAGACCAGTGTCGGAGTGTTAAAAACAGTTTGAAATTCTCAATTACCATCATAATGCGGCTACCCCTTCGGTACATTTCAATGCACATTCCAATTTTTTTTTCCTCACTACCTGGCCTGACCTGTCTCCCCAATGTGATGTTTGTATTGTATGTACGGTCGGCAAGGTCTGTCATCTCGGTTGTGGGCAAAAGATCTCATCTCATCATCATCTCAAATATTAGGTGATGTGCTGGGCATGAAAATCCAAAGCATCAAACATTTTGACGGCACATAAAAGGTGTGTAGCTAACATTGAATGTCTCCTTCCTAATCATTGTTGCCTCTACCTCCTACATTTTTACTATACTGGTTTTAGTGCTTCTCCTATTCTCTAAACAACTCTGTTACCTTTAGATTTAATAAAGGCGCAAGAACTCATAGGTTAGATTGTTAGTCCTTGAATAAATGTTTAATGTAGGTGAAATTTTTGATGACACTTTGTTGAACACCCTTTGATCTGGAGTAATAAAAGGAATTTTTTGATTTTTTTTTTTTAACTTCCAAGTAAACAATTAACATGCTTCAAGGTCACCTTATCTATATTAGTGCAGCACTGCAACTCCCGAAGAATGAGATTTAGCATTTTAGGTTTAGAATGACTTTAAAATAGATGCATATAGATAGATGCATAGATCATGGTACTGGTCATGATGAACAGCAATGGGAACTATATTCTAAGACCACAAAAACCTCCTAATAACTTTAAACAGCAGGGATACTGAATGCACACATGTAAGTGTCTGAGAGCTGAGAGGAATGAAAGCTGGAGTTAGAACCACTCCATTTTACCACAGAGTTTTGCCTCGATTTACGTCGCGGTCATGCAGAATCTTTGACAGATTTTTACACGATCTTATCAAAGCATCAAAGCATGTCGGCCGCTTTTCAGTGTAATACTTTTTTTTTGAAGTGCAACAAATACAGCCTCTCTTCATGTTCTTGCTGCTACCTTGTTATTTCCTGTAATTCCTGCAAATGAGACCCTCAATTTAGTGATGACACACCCTGGGATCACAATTGGTGGATAACCCTTCATAGCCATGGAACGTGAAGCCCCCCCCCCCCCCCCCCCCCCCACACACACACACACACACACAAAATAAATAAAAAAATAAGAATAAAATAACCCCCAAGCCCCCCAAACAAACAAACTAACAACAAAAAGACCTCAAGAATTCAGAATTTTAACAGCAAAATTCGCCTGCAGCTCTGTGTTAGTGGCTCTTAATATTCAACCAACCAGTATTGGCTCCCGTCACTATGGCAGTCTTCCCTGTCAGCCGCACGGCGCAGGCTTGTGGATTCCAGCGGTTTCGCATCTGCAGGCGCACAACAGCAGCCAGTAGCGCCGTCGAAACAGCCCAGAATGGGTGATAGAAGAAACCCAGCCAAGCCATCATCCTGCCGATGAGTCTAACGTCCGCGGGAAAGAAATAGACTGCTTTCCCTCCTCTCACCGCTTTAAGTAGGCGTGTTATGATTCAACTATCCAAGCACGTGGTTTAATCTTATATCGGAAGAGGAGTTGTTTTGTTTTTTCTTCCTTGCACTGTATAGCTTTTGTTATCGTCTCTCTATAAACTTTGGAGATTTGTAAGAGGAGAAAAAGCCGTCAGGTTTAGTCTGCAGAGCTAGCTCGGAAATTACATTTAAACAGACAACCTCTTTATCCATATTCAAACCATCTGGGCTGGTGAACAATGGAAGTGTTCATTTATTCAAATTAAGCTTGATTTTTTGGAGCCCTGATCGACATGGAGTGGGGATCTCACCAGTTTGCAGAATAAGAGACAAGTAAGCAAAAGTTCAAGCATATGGATGTAATTGCTCTACCAGATGCAGTTTTAATGGAACACATTCAAGCTGAACACATGGTCCTATCCATAGCTCTTCCATATGTTCCATGAGCTCACATCAGTGAGAACAAATACATGACCCACTTTAAATCATACACATTTGGCATCAGGGACGTGCAGAGAGGTTTAAAGGGGCGGGTGCTCAAAGTTAAAAAGGGGCACATTGAACCATGCTGAATAACAACAACACACATTCATCAAGAATCTAATATGGGAAGGGCAGGGCTGTGTTGATCTGAGACTATAGACATTAAAAAGTCCACAGGAGAGATGGTAGCTGATTAAACAAGTGTCATGAGATAATAACAAAATGCAAAGATTGGTGACAGCGCTTGGAACCATAAGGCAACGAAAAACTGTGACATAAACTCGGCTCTGCCTGTGAATCACTCTTTGCTTCTCTTCTTCCTTCCTTCCCATCACTCTCCACTTGCTGTCTATCTGAGAACAAGGCACAACTTGCTATTGCAATAAACTATAATCTAATTATCCACACCTAACAACTCTTGCACTTAATCTATAATAAAATGATGACAGAAAAATGTTATAGCCCTGCCTTTAGTAGCCTCATACAGCTCCTACTGTTTCCTCCTCATGTCCTTACCAGCCATGTCTGCACAATGTTATATCATGAGTAATAATTTAAAAAAATCTATATACATAAAACACACACATGCACACACAGTGACATTTTAGACCTTCTTCAGAATACTGTATATACTATGGGCATCCTTACATTATTATTTATTACTAGAGCTACAATAATAAAGCAATGAGGAGGGGGAAGTAATAAATATGAAATAATGTATTTATGATGATTCCATTTGTTTCACTATCCACTCTGTGCAGGGCAAAGCTTATTACATTTTTAAACTGTAGAGATACAATCTTTTGTCTTATTTAAAATATAAATCTAATATAATCTGCTTCTTAATGTATGTTCTTTAAAATACAGCGTGTGTTTTTTAATATATTATAATTATAATTATTATTATGTGGACATGCATATTAGATCGTTTTTTAGTGAAATATAATCCCTCCAGAAAGGCAGGAAATGCCCAGAAACTTACTTTAAAACTAAATATGTTCCCTAATACGGTGACAGAGCTACAGACCCATGACAGCCTTACACAGGTAGCCAGCAGCTATGACCAGCAGTACTTGTGCAGTTAATAAAAGGACAGGTAATGTTTGTCGCGCTGTTGCACACACAGCACGCTCGTTTGTTTCAGTTCGTCAGTTGCAACAAGACAGCTTACCAACGTGTACGTAATAAGCTAATACTCCTGTGTGCTACACACTACAGTGTGCGCTGTACACCTACTTACTGGGTTTGTCGCATCAGTCTGTGTCTCTGAGTTAACTTGTGCTTCTCCTACAGCTCCGGACCGCAAAAAATGCGCGTGCTCTTTGTGAGCTCGTTCCCGGCTCATTGGTTAAATGTGATCATGTGACTGATGCAAGCCAGATCCTTTTATTTAGCAAAACTATGATTAATAGTTAAATATTATTGTTGAGGGGCACAGACAGGACTCCGCACGCACACACACATAAAAAAAATAATAAATAAATAAAAAAAATTTAAAAGTTGCCTCAACAAAAGGGCACTTTGCGCACTCATCAGGAAAGGGGCGGGTGCTCAAGCCCCTCTAGCCCCCCCCTCTGCACGTCCCTGTTTGGCATTAGGTAGTGTGAGATTATTCTCTTGTCATATGTTATCTTATACACTGAACAAAAATATAAATGCAACACTTTTGTTTTTGCTCCCATTCCCCATGGGATGGACGTAGAGACCTAAAATTCATTCCAGATACACAATATAACCATCCCTCCCAAACAGTGGTCACAAATCAGTCCAAATGTGTGGTAGTGGGCACATCTGCTATATTGAGATAATCCATCCCACCTCACAGGTGTGCCACATCAGGATGCTGATCTGACATCATGAGTAGTGCACAGGTGTACCTCAGACTGCCCACAACAAAAGGCCACCCTGGAATGTGCATTTTTGTCTCACAGCAAAATGCCACAGATGCCACAAGCAATGAGGGAGCGTGAAATTGGCATGCTGACAGCAGGAATGTCAACCAGATCTGTCGCCCGTGCATTGAATGTTCATTTCTCAACCATAAGCCGTCTCCACAGGCGTTTCAGAGAATATGGCAGCACATCCAACCGGCCTCACAACCGCAGACCTCTTGTAACCACACCAGCCCAGGACCTCCACATCCAGCAGGTTCACCTCCAAGATCGTCTGAGACCAGCCACCCAGACAGCTGCTGGAACAATTGGTTTGCACAACCAAACAATTTCTGCACAAACTGTCAGAAACCGTCTCAGGGACGCTCAACTGCATGCCCGTCGTCCTCATCGTGTCACGTTTCGTAGATCGGACTCACGCGCAGACCACTAGTGTCTTCAAAAGGTGCATTTATTTACAGTGTTTCCTACAGTGGAATTCATATATATACATAATAGTGTCCAAAGAAAAAGGTGCCGGGGTTCCAGGGTCCAGGAGTGAAAGAGGCAGGAGTCCAGGAAGGGAAAGTTTCCATTCAGTCCTAGCACATCTCCTCTCCTTTATCTCTCTTGCTCCCGTTCAGTCGCCAGGCACAGGGGAAGAACAAGTCCAGAGGCAATCTATGCACAGGCAGAAAAAAACCATTAGTCTCCTGGTTCAGACATGCTCATAAACTGATTCTACAAAATACAGGACGACTGACGCTGATGACTCAACGATCCAGCGACGAGTAGAGCAGACTCGCCCTCTTAAGAAGGGTTCCAATCTTTCATGATCAGCGACAGATGTGCTGATCACCTCCAGGTGCGTAGGCCAGGGGCAGGAGCCCATACTGAGCTCCGCCCCGGCAGGAGAAAGAGAGAATGGAAGAGGGCGAGAGAGAAAGGGAGAGCAGAGGTGAGAGAGAAAGGTAAACAAAACAAAACACCTGACGGCTGTCAGCTGACGAGGGGCGGAGACCATGACAGTACCCCCCCCTCAACGGGAGCCCCCCGGCGACCCACCAGGCTTGTCCGGATGCAGGCGGTGAAACTCCCGGAGCATGGGCACATCCAGAACGGCCGCCCGAGGGACCCAGGAGCGCTCCTCCACGCCATAACCCTCCCAGTCAACCAGATACTGACAGCCACGCCCACGGCGCCGAGAGTCCATGATGCGAGTGATGGAGTAGGCCGGCAAGCCATCCACGAGCCGGGCGGGAGGAGGGGGCCTGGAAGGAGGGCACAGAGGACTAGAGCGGACAGGTTTGAGTTGTGAAACATGGAAAACATCATGGATTCTCATATTGCGAGGGAGTTTTAACTTCACAGAGACAGGATTGACCAAGGCGGAGATTTCAAAAGGGCCAATGAAGGTGGGTGTAAGTTTCTTAGATTCAGTCCTGACCGGAACAAAGCGGGTAGAAAGCCATACCTTCTGGCCGACAGAGTATTCGGGTGCTGGAGTCCGGTGCCGGTCTGCGATGCGTTTGTTGTTCTCCTTCGTGCGCAGTAGAGCCGCTTGAGTTGCCCGCCAAACTCTGCGACACCTGCGCAGATGAGCCTGGACGGAGGGTACAGAGTGCTCACCTTCCACAGCAGGAAAAAGAGGAGGCTGATATCCCAAGGAAGCTTCGAAGGGAGACCGGCCGGTGGCAGAGGCAGTCAAGCTGTTATGGGCGTACTCGATCCACGGCAACTCCTCACTCCAGATGGTTTGATTGGTGGAGGCGACGCAGCGCAGGGCGGTCTCCAGTTCTTGGTTGGCCCGCTCGGATTGGCCGTTGCTCTGAGGATGATAACCCGAGGATAGACTGACCTTTGCGCCCAGGGAGTTGCAGAACTCTTTCCAGACCCGAGAAGTAAATTGAGGCCCTCTGTCGGACACTATGTCTTCCGGGATCCCATGCAGGCGGAAGACGTGAGTGGCGAGTAGGCGTGCAGTCTCTAGAGCTGTGGGAAGCTTAGGCAGAGCAATGAAATGAGCCACTTTAGAGAAACGATCGATTATGGTGAGAATGACAGTGTTACCTGCTGATGGAGGTAACCCGGTGATGAAGTCCAGTGCTATGTGAGACCATGGCCTGGAAGGAGTGGATAACGGATGGAGCTGACCCGCCGGGGGTTGGTTCGATGGTTTGTTTCGGGCACAGACCGTACAAGCAGTGATGTATTCCCGAGTATCTTGGGTGAGTGAGGGCCACCAGAAGTACCGCTGGAGAAACTTGACGGTGCGATGTATCCCTGGGTGGCATGAGAACCGGGCCGTGTGAGCCCATTGCAGAACCTGGGATCTGACAGAGCGCGGAACATAGAGTCGGTGGACGGGCCCCCCTCCCGGATCCGGTTCGGCTATCTGAGCCGCCCGGATGGCCGCCTCGATCTCCCAAGTGATGACCCCAATAGTACAGGTTGCCGGCAGAATGGAATCCGGATCCGCCTTTTCGTCAGCAGCGGAAAACTGACGGGAGAGAGCGTCCGGCTTGACATTTCGGGAACCGGGTCTGTAGGTGATTGAGAAGTGAAAACGGGTGAAAAACAGGGCCCATCTGGCCTGTCGAGCGTTGAGACGTTTCGCCGTTTGAAGGTAGGCCAGGTTTTTGTGATCGGTCCAGACCACGAAGGGTTGAGTGGTGCCCTCCAGCCAATGCCGCCATTCTTCCAGGGCGAGCTTAATCGCCAAGAGCTCCCGATCGCCCACGTCGTAGTTACGTTCTGCAGGGGTGAGACGACGGGAAAAATAGGCACAAGGGTGCATCTTACCTTCCCTCTGTTGGGAAAGGACGGCCCCCACCCCTGAGTCGGATGCGTCGACCTCTACCACGAACTGAAGAGTGGTATCAGGTTGGACCAGGATGGGCGCTGAAGCAAACCGTTTCTTGAGCTCCTGAAAGGCTGATTGGACAGCGTCACTCCACTGAAAAGCAAGCTTGGGAGAGGTTAACTGAGTTAATGGTAAGGCAATCCTGCTAAAGTCCCGTATGAATCTCCTGTAGAAGTTAGCGAAGCCAAGGAAGCGTTGCAACTGGCGACGGTTGTTTGGTTCTGGCCAGTTCACAACAGCCTTGACTTTCACAGGGTCGGGTTGAAGATCTCCCCGCTCGATTATGTACCCTAGGAAGGCAACCGAGGGCACATGAAACTCACATTTCTCGCTTTTGACGAACAGCCGGTTCTCCAGAAGGCGTTGCAGCACCAGCCGGACCTGGGTCTCGTGTTCCGCCTGGGAGGAAGAGAAGATCAGAATGTCGTCTAGATAGACAAACACAAATCGGTTAATAAAGTCCCTTAGAACATCATTGACCAGAGCCTGGAATACTGCAGGTGCGTTAGTGAGGCCGAACGGCATGACCAGATACTCAAAATGTCCAAGGTGAGTATTAAACGCCGTCTTCCATTCATCGCCATCCCGAATCCGGACCAGGTGGTAAGCGTTTCTCAAGTCCAGCTTGCTGAAAATGACGGCGCCCTGGAGAAGTTCGAAAGCGGAGGTGAGCAGGGGCAGTGGATATTTATTCTTGACCGTAATGTTATTGAGTCCCCGAAAGTCAATACAGGGTCGGAGGGTCTTATCCTTCTTTTCCACAAAGAAGAAACCTGCTGCGACGGGTGAGGAAGAGGCCCGGATAATGCCGGCAGCGAGAGATTCAGTTATATATTTCTCCATAGCCTCCCGTTCCGGCAGCGAGAGGCTATAGAGGCGGCTGGTTGGTAAGGGAGCTCCCGGCAGCAGGTCTATGGCGCAGTCATAGGGCCGATGGGGTGGCAGCGACTGGGCTCGGTCCTTCCGAAACACCTCGGCGAGATCGTGGTAAGCAGACGGCACATCTGCTAAGTCGGAAGACCGCGATGGCTCTGGGCCGGTGACAGATTTGTTAGGAGGTACGGCAGCCTTAAGGCAAGTCATATGACACTCTTCTCCCCAACCCGTAATGCCTCCTTTCTGCCAATTAATCGTGGGGTTGTGTTGCTGGAGCCAGGGATGACCGAGAACTAACGGCGTCTGAGTGGAGTGAAAAACAAAAAAAACTAATCTCCTCCGAATGATTGCCAGACAGTGTGAGGGTGAGCGGTTCAGTGATGTGTGTGATGTCGGGGAGGCGCTGCCCTGATAAAGCCGTGACACGTAAGGCGTGGGGTAGTGACTCCACAGTCACACAGAGTCGTTTAGCTAGTTCAGAGTCAATGAAATTTTGTTCTGCTCCAGAATCAATAAGCACAGAAAGTGAATGACACTCGGAATGAACCAGAAGCTTAGCCGGCAGGGCTAAACGTGGAGGAGATTTATCCTGATTCAAACCGCCCACCAGTACTCCAACCATCACTGGCGGGCGCGGCCTTTTGCTCGCGACGGACAGGAGGCAATCATGTGTCCCTTATTACCACAATACAGACACTCACCGGCCGTGATGCGTCGCTGACGTTCTGCAGCAGTTAGGTGAGAGCTGCCGATTTGCATGGGCTGTACCTCTCCGTCGGCGCCCCCTGATGTCCGGGAGGACCGGTAATCGGCCGAAGCCTCCGCCCATCGCGGTCCTGCGGCCTCCTGGGAACTGGAGTTCCGTGCTTGCCTACGAGCTCGTAGCCGCTCATCCACCTTAATACATAACGACATCAATTCGTCAAAAGCAGTGGGTAGGTCCCGCATAATCAATTCATCTTTCAGATCTTCCCGGATGTTATTTAACAATGTGCTCCTGAGCGCATCCGGTCCCCAGCCGGTTTCTTCTGCCAAAATCCAAAAGTCGATTGAATAATCTGCCATACTCCGCTTACCTTGCTTAAAGTTAAGGAGGCGGAGCGCTGCAGCCTCGACTCCAGAGCCCTGATTAAACACAGTCTTAAAGTTAATCACAAACCTCTCAAAAGAGATCTCCGGGTTGGAGTTTAACACGACCTGGGCCCATTTCAAAGCCCGGTCACGAAGCATCTGTACCAAGAACGCAATCTTTGCCCCGTCATTGTTATGAAAACGCCGCTGTTCGCGGAAAATCAATGAACACTGGGCCAGAAAGCCAGAGCACTTCTCTGTCTCCCCTGAAAAGGGCTCAGGCGAAGGCAGAGGACCGTCAGAGGATGGGGTGGCTGCCGATGAGGGACCGGCCGTAGCCGCCGCGAGTGTCTCCTGCTGGGCAGGGCGAGCCGGCTGGGAGGTCCCTGGCTGTACTCCCCCTGGCGTAGTCAAACCGGAAACAGCTTGAGTTAGTGCAGCGATCTCACCTCGCAGCTGATGTAACATTTGTTCGTGGCGAGTCAGCGCCGCTTCTTGGGCAGCCAGTGCCTGACCGATGGTATTCTGATCTGCTGAGTCCATGTTGTGGCTGGATCGTTCTGTCACGTTTCGTAGATCGGACTCACGCGCAGACCACTAGTGTCTTCAAAAGGTGCATTTATTTACAGTGTTTCCTACAGTGGAATTCATATATATACATAATAGTGTCCAAAGAAAAAGGTGCCGGGGTTCCAGGGTCCAGGAGTGAAAGAGGCAGGAGTCCAGGAAGGGAAAGTTTCCATTCAGTCCTAGCACATCTCCTCTCCTTTATCTCTCTTGCTCCCGTTCAGTCGCCAGGCACAGGGGAAGAACAAGTCCAGAGGCAATCTATGCACAGGCAGAAAAAAACCATTAGTCTCCTGGTTCAGACATGCTCATAAACTGATTCTACAAAATACAGGACGACTGACGCTGATGACTCAACGATCCAGCGACGAGTAGAGCAGACTCGCCCTCTTAAGAAGGGTTCCAATCTTTCATGATCAGCGACAGATGTGCTGATCACCTCCAGGTGCGTAGGCCAGGGGCAGGAGCCCATACTGAGCTCCGCCCCGGCAGGAGAAAGAGAGAATGGAAGAGGGCGAGAGAGAAAGGGAGAGCAGAGGTGAGAGAGAAAGGTAAACAAAACAAAACACCTGACGGCTGTCAGCTGACGAGGGGCGGAGACCATGACACATCGGGGTCTTGACCTGACTCCAGCTCGTCGCCGTAACAGACTTGTGTGGGCAAATGCTCACATTCGATGGCGTCTGGCACGTTGGAGAGGTGTGCGCTTCACGGATGAATCGTGGTTCACATTGTTCAGGGCAGATGGCAGCTGAGAATGTCCCAGTTCTTGCATGGCCAGCATACTCACCGGACATGTCACCCATTGAGCATGTTCGGGATGTGCTTGACCGGCGTATACGACAGCGTGTACCAGTTCCCACGATTATCCAACAACCTCGCACAGCCATTGAAGTGGAGTGGACCAACATTCCACAGGCCACAATTGACAATCTGATAGACTCCATGCGACGATGTGTTGCACTGCATGAGGTAAATGGTGGTCACACCAGATACTGACCGGTTCTGGGTCCCCAGACCCCCAATAGCGCAAAAAAAATGCACATTCCAGGGTGGCCTTTTGTTGTGGGCAGTCTGAGGTACACCTGTGCACTACTCATGATGTCAGATCAGCATCCTGATGTGGCACACCTGTGAGGTGGGATGGATTATCTCAATATAGCAGATGTGCCCACTACCACACATTTGGACTGATTTGTGACCACTGTTTGGGAGGGATGGTTATATTGTGTATCTGGAATGAATTTTAGGTCTCTACGTCCATCCCATGGGGAATGGGAGCAGTAACAAAAGTGTTGCGTTTATATTTTTGTTCAGTGTATCTGTAGTTAAAGTAGTTGAATTATGTTAACTGCTGTAGGTCATATAATATCCTTTAGTCTAGATTGTGTGCTGTGTATGTAGCTTAGTTTCCATTATATTTTTGGGTTAAAAGAATGTGACCATTTTTGGATTTGTTAGAAAGGTGTACATTACCCTGTACCCTTGATCTGCTGTGAAGGTGTTACACTGTTTCTTGACATGTCAAACTGAAGAGAATGTTGTGTGCAGAGGACCTTGTGCCGATAATAGAAGAAACAGACCACATTCCATACCCCCACCTTTACAGAGAGCAGAAAAATAAGGAGCCGAGGTCATAACTTAGGCCCGTGTGAGACAAAGAATGTGAATGTTCAGGCTTTTACAACTAGGTGGGGGCCACTAAAGGCTATAAGAGCTTGAGTAACCCTCCACCAGTTTGAGATTTGCTGTGACCCTCTTCATGCATGTCTCCCCATCCGGATGGCTTGTGCTCATAAGTGTTGAATTGTATGGGAATAAAGAATTGTTGATTGAGCATTATACACCGAGTATTGTCCTTCCTTCAGCCCAAAGATTAAAAGAATTGGGAGATCTTAACAGTAGGTACACTTTCTCTTTAACAAGTTGTTTTGGGTCATTGCAAAGATGGTCCCAGACAAATATTTTAATTATGATTTTGCAGGAACTGAACCAACATAGGGATGCAAGGTCATTCAACTGCAGGGCTGTCAAATTCCTTTTACATCTTGGTGGGCCTCATACAGCCCACTTTGATATTAAGCATACCGAACCAGTGAAACTTGATTTTTTTTAATTGAATTGAATTTTTTTTTATTTCAGTCAACAACAACAACAGATTATAATTTTACATAAAAGTACTCAAACAGTAACCGAAAAAGGAATAGGCTGAAGCCTTATGGCTCAAGGTTCAAGGTTCTTTATTTGTCACATGCATAGTTATACACAGTGTTGGGGAGTAACGGAATACATGTACCGCCGTTACGTATTTAAAATACAAAAATGAGTAACTGTATTCCGTTACAGTTACCGTTTAAACAGGTGGTATTCAGAATACAGTTACTTTGTTGAAATAAATGGATTACACTGCGGTACTTTCCTGTTTCATTTTGTCGCGGGTCAGGACTGTTTGGGTTTTGTTTGACAGCTACGTTCTGTTGTTCCAGGCGGCAGCGTTACGGTTGCCATGGTTACAGGGCAACGCTCTCTCTCTCTCTCTGCGACTGCGTGTTTCCTGGGTGAGAGAGCGCCTTTTCGTTGTTGTTGTTGTTGTTGTGCTAAGCTAACAGGCAGAATGCTACAAGCATAGCTCTAAAGAATGTAGCATCATGGGCAGTGTAGTCCGTGTTTCAGGGAGAATGGACTGCCATACACGTTATGGGTCTGTGAGCGCGAGGAGGGAGAAAAAGGGGAGCGGAAAGGTACGAGTTGTCATCGAGCAAAAACGGGAGCTGGAAGCATGTAAATATAATAATAACCACTTCAGCCAAGAAGAGTGCCTGACGAGCCCAGTTGTAAGTAAGCTATTAAGACTCGACTGTACACCGTGTTCGTGTTTTCCTCCGAAAACAATAAGTTCTGTTGGAGCAGCCTTTCAACGCCTCTCTCTGTCTCTCGCAAGAAAAGTTGACCCACACAACAAAGTAAAGCTATTTTTCGGCTACGAGCCGACAGGGACCCCGCCGTATTAGTCAGAGGTCCCTTTACTACAGTTCGGAGTCGCGGACCTTGAGTAATAGTAATAAATCACACAGCAATAGTACATTCACGTTGTTGTAAAAAGAATGATAATATATTAAGTAATCCAAAGTATTCAGAATACGTTACTGTCATTGAGTAACGTAACGGAATACGTTACAGAATACATTTTGGGGCATGTATTCTGTATTCTGTAATGGAATACATTTTAAAAGTAACCTTCCCAACACTGGTTATACAAGTATAACACACAGTGAAATGTAGCCTGACACTGTGTGTTATACTTGTATAACACACAGTGGCTTATACTTCTCCTATCCCTTACCCCCATAGAAATAATCAAATCTTTAACCAAGAAAATAAATAGCATTGATAAATAAGTTGTATAACAGTTTGAAAAGAAATCAATGATAAATCAAGAAATTAAAGCAACACAAATTTTTTTTAACAAACCAAATTTCTATAACCTTGTATAATACTAATTTTTTTTTAGATATACAATTTTTATTCATTATCAAGAATAGCATAAAACATAACAACCAAACAGAAAAGAAAAAAAACCCAAAAAACCCACATCCACACACACACACACACACACACACACACACACACACACACACACACACACACACAAAACATATTTTCACTCAATTACCCACAGATATAGAAAGAGAAAAAGATAAACTCCAAGAATGAATTGTCCTTTACACTTACTTCCTATTTAACTGAGAGCATCTTAATCGCAACCACCCCCCCTCAACAGTTGGGACAAATCATTTGGCAAATAAGAAAGCAAAGGGGACCAAACATTGAGAAAGAGACCCTCATTTCCTCCTAAATTAGCAGCAGTTCTTTCATGAGGAATAACTTTAAATAATTCTCTGTACCACAACGTCACAGAGGGAGGTTTATCTTTAACCCAATTAATGAGAATACATTTCCTAGCTACCAGCAATAGTTTGTCACATAATTTGCACTGCAAGTGATTCAATGTTACTTCTTTTGAGGGTAGTAAGTGCGGAAGTGAGAGGCTTGTGAAATGGGACGGTATACGCATAGTCGCGCTGTTCAGGTTGCCTAGCAACCATGATACTAACCGCGAGACACGTTACACACAGCTTTGTTTGACAGAAATGAAGGAGAAAAATGTTCTGTTGGTCATTCATTTTTGTCATGACATCACTTTGATTAGTTGAGTATCTGAGGCTGAGACCACGGGACTGTAAAACATGATTGTTGGGCTTCATTTCTGTGCTGAACAGTCATTTAAGATTAGTTAGTAAATAACAATTAGTTAATGTTGTTTATGAGACTAAAGTCAACTCACTGTGGCAATGTAAATATAATATGGCCAATATTATAGTATTGTCAGATTACTATGAGATATAAAAAAAAAAACCACCCAGCACGCCCCTGTGGGCGGTTTATCCTTCAAGCTCGGGTCCTCTACCAGAGGCCTGGGAGCTTGAGGGTCCTGCGTAGTATCTTAGCTGTTCCCAGGACTGCGCTCTTCTGGACAGAGATCTCCGATGTTGTTCCCGGGATCTGCTGGAGCCACTCGCCTAGCTTGGGAGTCACCGCACCTAGTGCTCCGATTACCATGGGGACCACCGTTACCTTCACCCTCCACATCCTCTCGAGCTCTTCTCTGAGCCCTTGGTATTTCTCCAGCTTCTCGTGTTCCCACATGTTTTTTTCACTACAAATTGATACACCCTGACAGACCTGTAATTCATATTGATAATTTATTTCAATTCTGCAAAGTTTTATGATTTTACAAGCTTTTCTAATATGGACCTCAGATTCTTGTTAACAGTCCATGGCAGAAATACATACAAGTACACAGCCTGATGAAGCAGACAGAAGCAGTACCTCTGATTGGTTCAGCATTTTCACCTCTTATCACCACAAATCTGAGCCTCTTCTGCTGTTTTCCTTAGAATTTTAAGCTTTTCAGCAGAAATTCTGCTGATTGAACTCTTTTGAGCAGAAATTCTGCTAATTGAACTCTTTTCAGCAGAAATTCTGCTGATTGAACTCTAATCAGCAACTCTTTTCAGCAGAAATTCTGCTGATTCATCTCTTTTCTGCAAAGTTTTCAGCCTTTTCACCTCTTATCAGCACAAATCTCAGCTGTTTTCAGAAAAAACTCTTTTGAGCAGAAATTCTGCTAATTGAACTCTTTTCAGCAGAAATTCTGCTGATTGAACTCTAATCAGCAACTCTTTTCAGCAGAAATTCTGCTGATTCATCTCTTTTCTGCAAAGTTTTCAGCCTTTTCACCTCTTATCAGCACAAATCTCAGCTGTTTTCAGAAAAAACTCTTTTGAGCAGAAATTCTGCTGATTGAACTCTTTTCAGCAAAATTTTCAGTTTTTTCTGCTGTTTTCAGAAAAAACTCTTTTCAGCAGAAATTCTTCTGATTAACCTCTTTTCTGCAAAATTTTTAGCCTTTTCATCTCTTATCAGCACAATTCTAAGCAGCTTCTGCTAATTTCACCAGAATTGTCAGTCTCTCCACCTCGTCTTTGTGAGAATGAGTTTGGTGCAGTGAGGTGAGTCGCTGCCGTTAGACCAGAAGGGCCAGGTTCAATCCTGCTCAGGGCAATGTTTTTTGTTTTTTCAACTTTTTCAGCTTTTTTCAGCCGACATTTTCAGCGTTAAGGCATCCACACAGCATTTTCGCAGGAAATGCAAATTTTTCTAGTATTTAATAGTCGTCTAATATTTGTAGATGAGAAACGATTTTGGATAAAGCCTGTTTGATCAAGGTTTATGAGCAGTGGGAGAATGCCCTCAAGCCTCCTTACTAATAGCTTGGAGAGTAATTTAGCATCGACATTAATGAGACTGATCGGTCTGTATGATTCACACCTATCTGGACATTTATTTTTCTTTAGAATTAACAAAATATTAGCCTGTCTGAGTGTTGGGGGCAACTGTTCATTCTTAAAAGAGTCTTAAAACATATCAGTCAATGGTCCTGCAAGAAGGTGACTTAGTTTTTTATAAAACTCTGGACAGAAACCATCAGGCCCTGGTACTTTTCCTCCTTTAAGGGAGTTAATAGCAAGTCGCACTTCCTCCTGTGTCACAGGGTTATTTAACTCTTTCCTGTGACTTTCTGATAACGATACAACAGGCACCTTCTCTAGAAATTCCCGCATCTTCCCATCTGTATTACTACACTCTGATGAGTATAAGTGTATATAAAACTGCTTCATAATTTGATTAATATCCGTTGTTTTATAATGCTTAACATGTTTATTATCAAACAGTGATTGTATAACGTTTGTATCTGTCCTGCCTTTGGCTATTTTTGCTAAGAGACAGCCAGGTTTATTCCCAGATTCATATAATTTATGCTTAGCAAAGAAAATTGCTGCCTTTGCTCTTTTAGTCAGTAATTGATTTAAAGCTGAGCGGGCTGCTTCTAACTTCTTAAGTATAGTTTTGGACCTGGAGATTTTAAACTGCACTTCTAGTTTTTGTATTATGTGCTCTAAATCGAGTTGTTCTTTCATTGACGCCTTTTTCTGTGCTATAGTGTATGAGATAATACTACCCCTAAGATAGGCTTTAGCAGTTTCCCACAATAAAGATGGGCTTACATCTTCCGTTTTATTAGTGGTCATAAAAACATTCAACTCTTTAGTGATATACTCAATAAATAAGGGGTTACTCAATAAATGAGGATTCATCCTCCATCGGCGGGAATTTGGCTCAAAATAAGGTGGGTGAACATTTATACTTACTACTGAATGATCAGATAATGGACAAGACCTTATTGAGCACTCTTCCATCCTATCCAATACCGTCCTGGATGACGGGAACAAATCTATTCTTGAGAAACTCTGGTGGGGGCAAGAAAAAAAGGTGAAGTCCCTATCTGTGGGGTGAGCTACTCGCCAGGAATCAAAAATTTCTAGATCAGAACAGAACTCTTTCAGTCTAATGCTTCTTGGTGACAATTCACTCCCTGGTGGAGATTTATCAACCCTAAGATCAGGAACACAATTAAAATCACCTCCCAACACCAAATATGGGGAAGCTATGGCTGAAACATGGGTTAAGAGATTGGGGGGGAAAAAAAGAGACATCTTCTGAATTTGGACCATAAACACATCCTATAGAAACAGATTCTCTAAATAGGAAACCAGATATAAGAATGTAGCATCCTTCCTTATCTTTTATGACTTTTTCTATGGTTAGAGGCAACTTGCTATGGATAAGGATGACTACTCCTCTGCCTTTTGTGTTATATGATGAGTAAAAAACTTGGCCAACCCAATTTCATTTTAGTTTTGAGTGTTCCAAATCATTTAAATGAGTTTCTGAAAGTAAGGCAATTTGTGTTTTTTCCTTTTTCAAGAATGAAAGAAGTTTTTGTCTTTTAACAACATTATTCAGCCCTTTAACATTTAAAGAAATTATTTTAAGGTCAGTCATATCAGCTCAATCTCTTTTGTTATAGTTTCTTTCCCCCCTCTATTATAACATGATGTGTGGGAAACCATTTCTCGGAGTGCGCTACTGCAATTAAGCAAACATGTTTCCATAGAAGGGAATGCGGGTAATTTTAGATACATTATATAGACACAAACATGAAAAAATAAATAAACAAACAACAGAAACAATAACCACGCATATTAATGATAAAAAAAGGGAAAAAAAACAACCCCTAAAATCCCCCTTCCCTCCCCCCCAAAAAACGATCCTACGATCCATCAAAAAAGAAAACTTGGTCTCGTGAAACCGAGCAAAAGTCACTGACAGAGAGGCAAAAAGGGAAAAAAAAGAAAAGAAACAAAACTTCCTGTCCAAACTCCCGCATGCCACCGAGAGAACCTCATTTATATTTCTGAGTTAAACATTTTTTACTTTATAAAGTTTGTAAGAAAAAACAAATAAGAAGGGACGGGACAGTTAAATCATTCCTTAATAAGTGTACAACTTCCAGTTCCAATATACCTTAACATGGACTGGGTATCCTTAAATTAAGAGTATGTATAATATTTAAGTGCCGTAATAGAGCTAATCATATTCAATCAATTGCTGTCGGTGTTCAATTTAACTCAAATTGTTCAAAAAAGCAAGAGCATCTTCAGATTTACGGAAGAAGTAATTGTTTCCTCCGTGAGAAAAGTTAAGTGTAGCAGGATAACGCATATAAAAGCGCATATTTTTCTGGATACGTTTTTGGCACACTCCGTTAAACGCACGTCGCATCTCTTTTACTCCGGTTGCCAAATCTTGTCGAATATGAATGATCTGTCCATCATAAGTCAGGGGGCCATTATCTTTAGCTGCAGTGAGGATCCTAATCTTGTCTACCGGATTATGCACCTTAATAATCATTGCACGAGGGTGATTAGGTCTTGATAATCCAATGGACCGATGGGCTCTGTCGATTTTGATTTTCCCCTGTTTAGTTTGAATACTCAACAAAGTCGGTAGCCAGCCTTCGAGGAATTTCACCGGTTCACGACCTTCAGTGCCTCCCTTTAAATTCAGAATTACAATGTTGTCTCTTCGGCTCCGGCCCTCCAAGTCTAGACATTTTTCCATAAGAGTATTCACTTTAGTCTCCATATCAGCCAGTCTAGTTTCCATACCTGACAGCGAGTCTTCTGCAGTCGAAATGCGATTCTCCGTGTCAGAGATCCGTTGAGAATTTAATTCCAGTTGTGCCGATATACTTTTTAGTGATAATGAGAGCTCGTCGAATTTATTCTCCATCATAGTAGATATTTTGTCCACGACTGTCTTTGATATTTCCGCAGCGAGCGCGTCGGTGTCCGGTGTACTTGGAGTGGTAGCTGTGCTCGTCGACATACCCTCTTTCGCTTCTGATTCTTCAGGGGATTTGTTGGATGCAGATTTTGCAGCTCTTGTAGGAGGCATTTTAACAGACTCTTGTTTAAAGTTTTTATCCCTCAAGGTTGTACAGAACGTATCGATAATAAAGCAGGATATGCTCAGTGGCGGCGGGAGCTCAGGAAAGACCTCCGCTCAGTCTGACACCATAAAAATTATAATACAAATTTTTAAAATCTTCCTGAAGAATGACAAAGAAAAACACATCTTCAGTTCATCATTAAGTCCATTCCATAATTTCACTCCCAAAACTGACACACATCTATACTTAACATTGGTTCTCACTTTAGGCATTTCATGTCATGGCCTGGGTCTAGGGACCCAGGGCTCATGTATTTTCAGTATATGTTTATGTTTTCCGTGTATTGTTTTGGTTTGCTCTCCGTTTCTCCATGTGTCTCCGTGTGAGCTTCCGGAGGTGTGGGTTCGCTGAGGAGACTGCGAACCTGGAAGTGTTTCTGCTCCAGAGACAGCCACACCTGCCGCTCGTCGTCCTCTGCCAGCTGCAGCAGATTACGCTCGTCAAGGGAACGGCATTTAAGACTGCAGCTGAGCTGAGGCCGACGCTGGATCCTTGAGTTAGAACTCGAATCTGGAGCAGAGTGTGTTTCTAAGTCACGGTGTGGGAATTGGAGTTTTTTTGGAGTCGCCACCTTTCTCTT